>NC_081833.1:71366371-71675348 GCF_030867095.1 Alligator mississippiensis
CTGTAGCATTTCCCATCCAGGAACTGGGACTCAGGGGATTGTCAGAGACTCCATCTCACTTCCTCCTGGTGCAAAAGGTAAGAGCTCAGATGAAAGATTCCTTCACCAATAAACACGATACGAGCCCGGTCCAGTACTGTAAGTCAAGGCCAACCACCTTCTGGGCCATAAAAATAGCTCATGGGGCCTCTGATCCACAAAGCAGCAACAGACAAAACAGATTAATGCAACACTTGAAAACCTCAAGCTTCCAAAACCATTTGAGAGATGGAAAAATCCTGATGGTTCATGCTGCAGTGTGCAAATTTCTTTCCTGGATTCAAAAGGCAGTCCCAAGCCAAAGACTCCAGGTGATGCAGCACCTATTCCTCACAACCAACAGCTATCAGCAGGCCACACCAAGAGAGAAATTTGAATAGGTAGGCAAGAAGAAAGCACCAGATTGGTGCAGGTACTGCATACAACCTCATCTGGAATGAGGGCTTGCGAATAGCCATGTATCAGGACAATGGATAGCAACCCCAGAGAATCCAGCCTGACCTTTTCTGGGTAGGACAGGCCTCTTCAAAAGGAGGAGAAGAATATATCACTGTTTCTGAGTGAATCCAGTGATAGAGTAGGTGAAGTGATTAGCTCCTGTCCTGTGTTGTTTCTTCTCTCATGATCTCAGAAGGAGAAATGGAGCGGTTATTTTTGTGTTCTCTTGGTTTGGGTGTTTTGTACTTTTGAGATATTCCCTTTAATATACCTATTGCTTTGCATCTATGCTAGGGAAAGGAAGGTCAAAGCAATGAGTCTTGTTACTGGAGAGAAAGGGAGTGAAGTCTACAATGGTGGTTAGTTTTTGAAGGAGAAGAAACAGCCTGAAGAGATGGCACTGACCCACCTATGTACTTCAATGTCACTGAGAACAGAAAACAATTTATTTGAGGTTGGCCTTGAACGCATTTTTGTTTTTATTTTTTGGTTCAGCCAGTGAACCCAAAAACTCCCTTTTTGATGGATAAATTGCCCCTAGATTGTCAATGATATGATTAATGGGCAGATTCTAACCTCAGTTGTACCAAAGCTGGATCAGTGTTTGGTCTGTATTTTTCCTTGGAGGTATCATTTTTTAATCAGAGCAGTTTCTGTTTCTTTAAACTCCAGTTCTGCAGTCCATATACAACAAATTAACTTAATATGCATTTCCCAAACAAAGGGACAAATAGGGGGAAAAACATGAAAATAAAGGCTGTCCTTGAGTTCCTTCTTGTAGGATGATCATCTCCATTAATTGTTTTATGCTCCATTAAATCAGGACAATTAGGACCTTTCCCCTGTGTTTTGCATAGATTATTTAAACCTCACAACAAGTCTGCAAGGTAGATACTGAATTAACACACACAAAAACTTTGCTAAATAAACATCTAGGTTAAAAAAAAACTCAGACATTAGGAAATGCCAGAATTAAAATGTCCTGTATAATCTTAATTTACCCCACTGTGCATATGCATTATAAAACAACCTTTAATTGCATGATCATAAACTGTTTTTTACCATAGGATGCATGCATTATTCAGTGAACTAAATAGAGTGCATTGGGTGACTAATCAGATGTGTGCATTGGGTCAAGCTGTTGAGAGACATCTGCTTTATTTGCTACAGTCAAAGTGAATGAGGAAGGGACTGTGGGAAGAGAAAGGAAGGCCCAAGCTGTAGGCAAATACATATGTACACGCTTAGCCATGAGCACATGGATTCTGTTGAAACAAATGGCACTATTCAAATGCTTAAGCAAAAAATAGAAATATATGCAATATCCGGTCACAAGTGACTTGCCCAAGATAGTACGCTGCAAGTAGCAGCATATTGGGAATGTAACAAGTTGTCTGCCCTAACCACAGTAACAAGCTGTGCATAACAATTCTACAAAGATGAGACAATAAAGGCACTGCAAAAGAACAGATTTCTTTAGCTTAATTAATTTATGTTGTGGAACATGCTTTCCATGAGCAGTTTCTCATTTGGGAGTTCAGTGGACAGTAAGGCAAACTGCTCTGTAAAATTAGCATTCTCCATTTCCTCATATGCAAAAGTTGAGCAGACCACTGCTGGCAACTGAAATATAGATTTGTATTGATATATATTGGGCCAGGGAGATAATCCAGTAGACAATACTAAGAACATTGGGGAGGGACAGAATCCAGCTAGATCTAGACAGGTTACAGAGGTGGGCGGATGAGAATAGGATGGAATTCAATACAGACAAGTGCAAGGTGCTGCATCTAGGGAGAAGGAACCAGCAACACACCTGTAGGCTGGGGAACTCCCTTCTTGTCAACACGGTGGCAGAAAGGGATCTTGGAGTCATGGTTGACTCCAGGATGAACATGAGCCGCCGATGCAAGGAAGCGGTCAGTAAGGCTAACCGCATCTTCTCATGCATCTACAGATGCATCACAAGCAGGTCCAGGGAGGTGATCCTTCCCCTCTGTGTGGTGCTGGTCAGGCTGCAGTTGGAGTACTGCGTCCAGTTCTGGGCGCCGTGCTTCAAGAGGGATGTGGCCAGCACTGAGAGGGTCCAGATGAGGGCCACCCACATGGTCAAGGGGCAGGCCCTACAAAGAGAGGCTAAAGGGCCTGAACCTATTCGGTCTCCACAAGAGAATGCTGAGAGGGGATCTGGGGGCTGTTTACAAACTCACCAACGGGGGACCAGAGAGAATTGGGGGAAGCTCTGTTCCCCTGGGCATCACCGGGGGTTACTAGGAATAACGGCCACAAATGGTTAGAGAGAAGGTTCAGGCTGGATATCAGGAGGCGTTACTTTATGGTTAGGGCTGCTAGGCTCTGGAATGGGCTCCCAAGTGAGGTGGTGCCCTCTCCTACCTTGGGGGTCTTTAAGAGGAGGCTGGACAGATATTTGGCTGGGGTGATATGACTCCAGCACCCATTCCTGCCAGGGACAGGGGATTGGACCTGATGATCTGTTTAAGTCCCTTCCGACCCTAAGCACTATGATACTATGACTATGAAAATATAAGGGGAAACTAAATTTCCTTATTAGTACAAGGTTGCTCAGTGAAAAGGGCTGATAGTTATATGGCTCAATTCTCTCCAAGGAGGCACCCCTGTGAAGGCCTCTACTGCTGAGTGTATTGTGCCTTGTGGGCACAGCCCTTCTTTGGAGGTGGCATGAAGCTAGAGCACTACAGAGGCAGCTTGGGAGGCAGTCTGCCTTGAGTGAAAACAAGTACCACCAATAATATTGAAATCCTGGTATAGTTCATACTGGCTGCGTCTACATGTGCATTTAATGTAGACTAATTAGCTGTGGAGTAAAGTGGCATTCTCTAGCATGTGTGATGTTATTAGGCCACAATAAACTAATTAACACCACAGTAAAATAGTTCTGTTGGGAACACTGCTTTCTTACATCAGTGTAATTTACTGTGATTAAATGCACGTGTAGACGTTGACCATGGGCATAAATTGTACCCAGTCAACCCAGCCAGCTGGGGACCACACTCCTACCTGCTGTCTAGCCACATGGCTCCACACTTTCAGCACCATCTAGCCCAGGGGCGGGTAATTATTTTGGGTGGAGGGCTGCTTACTGGGTTTTGGCAAGGCTTTCAAAGGCCGCATGACAGGCAGCCAGAGGCAGATAAATGTTAACTTTTTAAATTTTTTAGGGGCCCCGTGGGCCAGATAGAATGGCCTGGTGCGCCACTTGCAGCCCGTGGGCCGCAATTTGCCCACCCCTGCTCTAGCCTCTGCCATCTTGTTTGTCACCTGATGCTCCCACCCAGAGCCTGGGGCTCGGTAACACTGGCATAAACTGCTCTGCCCTGGCTCAGGTTGCTGCTGTCCTGAGCACACATGTAGACACTACGCCTGGGAGTAAGTTTAGTCCAGCTCAAACTGATCCATGGTTTATTGCTTCAAATGAATTGTATGTGTAGATGCACTCACTGAATTCAAAATGGTTGTCTCCTTGATTGTCCCAGTTTTATTCAACATGTAGAGTTTTCTGGGCTGTTCTTTTGCCTCTCTTTTCTTTGGAAAGGTACGGCATGGCCTTCTAGGTGTTCTGTACATTATGCCAAGCAATCAATAGCATTAAACAAAACCCACAACACATTTACTCAGTTTAGTAACTCAGTTTCATCTGAGTTGGAATAAATACCTGTAAGGTTAAGATAACTTTCTCTCACAGCCTCTTTGCCTGCATATGTGAATAAATATGTGCAGTTGTCATAGAAGTCCCTCTAATGTCAACTAAGATTGACAAATAACTATGGTTTTAGAGGAATGTTGGATATTTGGTGTCTTTAAAAAAATAATTTATGTGCTTGCAAAAAATAATGGTTCAGTAAGGGTTTTGCTTTGTCAAAGTTCTGCATCTTGCCCATTCTGGGAGCCAAACCTTATCGTCTTCACATGTGTATACAGAGGGTCTCTGCTATGCACTTTCATGCTCCACAGAAATCTCGTTGCAAGTCTGAAGATCTGTGCTTGAGGCAAATGATGTGGATTAGTCAGAATACTGGTAGAAATTACTTGTCTATGGGATGTGAGTGGTGGTGTTATTTTGACTCAGTAGACATTAGATGAAAAAAAAATGGGGTCTCAATATCTCTTTCTATAGAGCAGCACCCTAAATAGAGGGAGAAAGGCTGGCATGGTCCAGGGAGTTGCATGGTAGTACAGCTTCTGTGGCATTGCACTTCGAGGAAACTGAGATGGGAGATGGTCAGAACAGTTGTGGAGTAAC
Organism: Alligator mississippiensis; assembly: GCF_030867095.1. Taxonomy (NCBI): domain Eukaryota; kingdom Metazoa; phylum Chordata; order Crocodylia; family Alligatoridae; genus Alligator; species Alligator mississippiensis. The sequence continues at coordinate 71,371,131 of NC_081833.1, forward strand.
AGGGTCTATATACGGTTCACCCTGGACCTCTGCAGATCTGGTATGTGTGTGTTTAGTGTCTATAGCATTTAATGCAAGGAGAAAAACATACCTCACCAGAAGGGCGATGGGAGATGAAGAAGCAGGGAACCCCTGTGAGGAATCCTTACACATATTTCCTCCCCCAGGACCTTTTCATATGAGGACTTTAATGCACCACTTTGCAGTACTCATCAAATTAGATTGTCATATTGTTACTGTAGGTGCATTAATTACTGTCTTAGTGAGATCTGAAATAAGTGAAAGCTGCATAATCAGAGATAAATGGCTTTTCACGATGCAAGAAGACTAGAGATGTAATAAATACAAATGGTTAAACTGAAAAACTGAGCATGGATTCCTGGGTTCGTCCTCACTTCCTTGTAAAATTGCTCTGGGCAATGGATCTACGACAGCTTGTAACAGCTTAAAAGCTAGCCCCTTACTGTATTACCTTGGATAAATTATTTAACTGCTTCCTGTCTCATTTTAGCCAGTAAGTACAGTAATCCACAGAGGCGAAATAATCCTTAGAAGGTGTTTTAAGATTAATTGATTAAAACGTGCTATTAATACACAGAAGCTTATTGGCAATGCAGATCGCACTGCATCTTGGTGCTTCCTACAAACATATCACGTTATGATGTCATCATGGCTTTAGTGACAGTGTTTTCAGCCGCAATCAACAAATGCGGAACAAAAAATAATTTAAACTTGTAACATTTTTTTCATTGGCTTGTACATCGAATGGAAAAAACTTTGTCGGGTCGAAGACAGCCATCAAACCCGTGTTTAATCCATCAAAATAATTTAAAAAAGGAGTCGTTTGTCCGCTTCTCTTTCTGTTTACTTTAAAAGAATAACAGTAAGTAGAAAGCAGATGATTCTCAGTCGTTGAGACCCATCAGGCAACCTTCAGGTAGAGTGAGATGAAATGGAGGGTGACGGTCTTTACCGTGGACTAATTTGGGCATCAGTTGAAAGGAAAATTATAACTAAATGACCTTGTACAGTAGTGCTCCATATTGGTCATCTTTTCCGAGTACTTAGTTTTCTCTTGGGAGTAGTTACAAATCTGTGTACATTTTGCATAATAGGAAATGGCCACGCTCGTCTTAAAGTCCCCAGGTCCTGGAATGAATCTGTCACAGCCAGTCTCTCTTGCTAATCTTCTTCCCTGCAGATAGTTACCTTGGTGGGACCTGCCAGTGATTGTGCCTCAGTGGTTGATTCAAGTTGAAGTTCAAATGTATAATGTCATGAATATTTTAGTTCAATTAATGTAATTATATCCCAGCCCTGGAAAGGGTATTTCAGGCAGTCATAAAATAAAAACCTGGTCCTTAGTTTAGCTCATCAACTTTATCCACTATGAATCCTAGAGCATAAGCATCAGCTAATACATTTCTTTAGCTACCTCCCTAAACATTAAAGTGACATAAAAGGCCCAATGATCTGGAACTCGCTCTCCTTGAGATCTCTGTTAACAAGACTTGCAGCTGTAGCACTGGGGGGAAAAGAAGTTACAGGAAGTTATAGTTCATGGACTGGTATCATTTAAAAGCTTGATAATAATTGTCCATATCTCATTTCTTGACTCTTGTTATTCTCATCCTGAAAATCCTTTAAAAAGCAAAATATTGGGATGAATATACCCCCACCGTTGCATAGGCATAACTCTCCCTCAGCAAAATTCAGCTTTGCTATCTAGAGAATCAAATTCGGGGTGAATGTGTCTTGTTAATGTAAGTGACAGTGTCATGCATGCATTATGGAAGCCAGTGTCGTTCTTTTTCTTAGGCTTTTATTCTACAATGAGAATTTCTTTTTCTCTTGGCTTGGGAGCAGGATTAAGTCTGTAGCTACCAAGTCAGTTTGATGTTGGTCTGGAATGAATATGTACTTTGAAAAACTACACTGCAAGAGTCAATCTGTAAAACATTGGGAATTTGAAGACGCCTTTACTTTCCTTTTAATTGAATTTTAGAGGCCAGGAAAAGAGATTGTACTTTATCACTCTTTTTGTGTCCTCCTTTTACAACATTTTTATATAGATGGTACCTTTTTATAATCACACAGGCACAGGACACGAACTGGAGGATTTTTACAAAGGGATTTTTTTTTCCTCATTGGTTTCTCATTGCTTTGATGTGCTAATTTCTTTCAAGAATAGTTTAGGAGTAATTAAAGCATCACGTGGGATAGTTCTCTGGGGAGGGGGTGGGGGGCAGCAATATACTCAAGGAGTAGATGTGCAAGAACTACTGAAGGTGACATCTTTTCAGTTTGTAAAATAAATAAATGTCATTAAGAACTTGCATGTTGTATAGCTTTAAGGGGGGAAAAAAACCCAAGACAGATGGAGACGTATACATTTATGATTGTGGGGTTCCCTAATATATAAATCATTTCCTTTCCTTATTCTTATGCCTCATTAACATTCTTTTTTTAAAGGCTGCCAGTGAATTGCAGACAATTAAAGCTTTTTATAAGCATTTTAATTGTTCTTTTTTTATAGATCCAGCACACTCTGTGTTTGTTTTGCAGAGGAGTCCTTCTGGATGTTGGAATACATTTGTTAATCTAATGTAGACGTGGGGCACCTGAGGTTGTCTCTGAATGCAACAGAGTTGTTTCTCCTTCCCAATTTGCTGATGCAGCACTATCTGCTGGCTTTCGAATTCAAGGGAGTAGTACGCGGTTTCCAAAGAACGCCATGATTGATCCAGTCCTGCTATGGTGTTGCATAAAAATTATACTTAAAAAAATGACATGCCCATCTTTATCAGTACTTTATATATCATTTTCTTTTCAGCGGGCAAGCCTTTGTGCTGTCATTTTCCTTTTCCTCTTATTTAACTTTTGGGGGTAGGTTAGCCAGCAAAGGGAATGGAAATTGAAATCTCTAACTAAACATATATGACAGATCCCCCACTTCACTTGCAAATGGCCATCGTTTTTTTTTTTAAATATGCTGCACAGCTTGTAGTTAATAGAAGCTCAAAAAGATAATGAGTTCTCTATTGCAGAACAGATGTATACCGCTCCTTTTATCATACAGAATAGATTTGCAGGAGAACAAATTGCAGTAAGCTTTGAAAATTTGCAGCTATCCTGTCATCGCCTTGCTGTCTGTTATTACATGAAAAAGGGCACTGTGGTAACTGAAAAGTCAGTTAGAAAGCAATTAAGTAGAAGTTAAGAAGATATCGACTTAAACGTACGAAGGAAAAAGACTATTTTGGTTGTAGTGTTTGTAAAAAAGTGAGAAGAATTGAGAAAAATGCAAGCAAACTACAGAAAGTGATGTCACTATATGTGGCTGGCAGTACCCGTAGGAACATGTTAAAAGAAGGCTAATTCAGAGAATTAGACAATCACCAAGTGTTATATCTGTTCTCTCGTTGTAGGAGAGGGAACATACTAAAACCCGGTAATCTCAATTTGCAGCCATTCTTTCAAACCAGAGTTGAGGTGTTTCCATCCTGCGAGATTGCTACATGCTGTTCAGAGGTGGCATCTAGACTCAGATCCAGATCTGAAACTTTTCTGAAGTTTGGGAGGTTAGGAATATGCTGTTTTGATTAAGGTTTCCAGTTTGAACCCATCTCTGCTACTAACAAGAGACAGTGGGGCTAATCATAGTCGTAGAAATTTAGGGTTGGAAGGGACCTCAGGAGGTCATACAGTCCAAGCTGCTGCTCAATGCCACGCTCAAGGTTCAAGTGATGGATCGCCTCTGACTTGTGCCATTTAATAGAAAGAAACAAAGAATTTGTACCTGTTCCATGTCATGAACTAGGCTGGCTGGAGAACCCTCGAGGAATTCTTAAAAACACACTACAGGTTTCCCTTGCTTTATGTTGTCCTGGAAAACGGCGCATAACTCAAATTCGCATAAAGGGACCCACTTTACAATGTAACCAATAGAGATACGTTCCAAGACATTGACTGTACCGACCCATTTCTACCACTTTTACAAAACAATTCGGGTACTCACCAACAGCAGACAGTACACACAAGCACAGGGCACTATCATAATGGGGATGGCAACTACAGAAACACGTGTCACAGACAACGAGTAAGGAGTACAGCTCCACACAGGAGACTGTTTTTTGGTGCTTGTCACTCCCACAGCGCACCACATAAAGCAGCTGACTGTGGGTTTCCACCACACCGATCGCGTAAGAGTGAATTTACCTTGTACATAACAAATTTGTGGTATAAAAAGGGTCATGGCATAAGAGCAAAGTCACACATGCAGAACCCACATAAAGCGAGAGAAACCTGTACTCGGCCCTATTGAGCGCATCTACATGTGGTGCTACATTGCCGTAGCAATGCAGTATGGTGACCTAGCATCTACGGGTGTCTACACGTGACCAGCAGCTAGTTCACTCTAGCGGCGCACTTGCCCATTATAGGCTAACAATAACCATGCGCCACACGTACGACGCAGTACAGGCAGTAACTGCGCTGTGCTTTAGTACTTCCAAAAGGAAGTACTAAAGTACGGTGCAGTAACAACACTGCTGTAGGGCAACGTGTAGACATGCCCATTGTCATCGAAAGTGGGGGGAAATTTAAAAACACCAAACCATATCTAGCTCTCTCCCCCCCCCCCTTTTTTTAATTGATTGCTAGATTTTGTTTCAAATTGCCCAAAACTGTCCAGAGGCCACAAAGGACATCTGCAACAGAGCCAGAAGCAGAGCTTCAGCAGTGACTTATGCTGACCAATTCAACCACTAGACATGTCCTCTCTTTTATGGCCAAGACATCCATTCATTTTCTAGTTCTCCATATCTTAGTAGCCTGATTACTGTTTCCAAAACTGTAGTGCCTGTATTTCTGTAATCTAAATGACAGCTGATTTGCAGAAGACTCCTCTATTCCATGGCACAGCTACAGAAAACTAGCAGTTGCCTTTCTATAGAGACAGCGTAGCACAGAGGTTATATGTAAAGCATGAAAGCTGGGGCGGGAAAGTATTTTTCCTGTGTCTGGCCAGGTGTTTCGTTGTACATGATGGAGGGCATGTGCTATAATATGGACCTTCCTATCGCTAATCTAAAGATGTAGTTTGCAGACCCTTCCTTGCCTACCCTGATGTTTGCCGATTTCCCACATTGTTGACTCTCTTCCCTTTTTTGGACACAACCACTTTTGGCTCAGCCAACAAGTAGGATTTTCCATGAATACCGTTCTCCCTTCCTACAACATGCGCACAAGTAACCATGTATTAGCTGTGGTCTACATAAGAGAATTCCCCAAATCGCTAGCTGTTGGGCAGAAGGCTGGCCATAATCTTGCTTATAGACTAGAACAGGGCTCATGCCAGGTTACTCCAATGATTTGTGTGTCCCTACTTATGACTGGGGCTGGGCTTGAAGGTAGTTTGAAAGTAATATATCTGATAAAGTGCCCTTATCTCACAATGAATCATCATGCAGCTCTGCTATGGCTGGATTGTTCAGTACCTTTCCCTCCTAGGCGGTGTAAATCAAAATAAAAGCACAGCTGCTAGGTCCAGTGCTTTGGTGTGCCGAGCAGGGAGTTTGGGTTCTAAATTAGTTGTTAATTTGGAGTCGAAAAGAAATCCAGGAGCAGTCGGGTATAACTATTTCTTGATTACTTAATGTTTTGGCATGAAATTGGGGATAGGGCAGAATTAGACTAGGAAAATGAAGACAAATCAAGACATCATACAGACCGATGAGAAATACCTGTAAAGACAAACTTATGTCACAGCCCTTCAAATTCAAGGCTGACTCTTCCCAGGTATATTTTTGTTTTAATGGCAGCATTGATACCTATCACATTCAAATCATTTCGGAGTATGTTTTATTTTTAATCTTACAATGGTAATTTTCCATGGTCTGTTAGGAGGCATGGTTTGAAATGGTGAAATTACTGCTGAAGTATTTCAATTTTACTGTAACAACATTCTTCCCAAGTTGTGCATTTAATGTACCTTCAATGAGTGTGGTCAAACAATAAACATCGCTTTAATAGATCTTTCTCTAATTGTATTCTTTGTTAGCTTAGTCCAAAGGGAAGAATTCTACTGTAATCCTAATGTCTTGACTCCTATTGAAGTCAGTCAGCCACATCCTGGACCCACAGATGGTGCTAGGAATTGTCTTTGCTTATGCTAAGGCTATATTCAGCCCCTGATTTCATTAACTTTGGTGATCAAATGAGTATAGTGGTTGGTGTTGATCCTAGTAGCCTTTTGGCAACATTAACTTAACAGTCCTGAAACAAAGACCACAGCTGAACAAGCCTTGTTTCCTTTGGGAGGTGGTTGCACAGCATAATGATGGAAGTACATTGAAAAAATTGGTTTTAATCATGTTCATAGTAACACTTTGTATGAAACCGGCTCAAAACTTTTCAGTAGCAGCTGTAAAAATATGATTTGGCAGCCTATTTGAACAGTCCAGAGTTCTGGTTACACAGGTGGCTCCCATCGACGTGTCCATGAAGTAGTGCACCAGACTTCTTCACCATTTTGACTCTTAATTCACTTCTATGTTTCTAAATGTTAGGTATACCAATAGTTATTTAAAGTGACTTAAGTATATAACTCAGTAAACTTTTTTGGGGGGTGAATCCCCATTGATTGTAATGATTTTAGGCTATATCTGTCTCTGGGGGGAAATGTACTCCTAAATTTAAAGTTCTGACTCGAGACAAAAACCTATACACAAACCACAAGCCTATCTTGTCTGGGTCCAATCTCACAATCCTTGTGTTCAGGATTGCTGCATCATGCAGTTTGCTGGATTGGGCTTTTTTGTGTGAATCCAGATGTAGCTCTCATTTATTAGTGGCTGTATACCCTGCTCTGGTGGTGTGGACAGTGGGGCAAGTGGCTGGAAGGCCAGAGGTCAAGAGTTGGAGGCCATAGCAGAAGCGCTCATGGCATGGCCATGTCAGATTCCAACAAATCCATGAATTCTGCTACAAACCTTGTCACAAAGGTATTTAGCAGGTATTTTCCAAAAGGAAAGGAAGTAGGTGCACGTATCAAATACTTATTGCCATAATTACTTGCCTACCATGTGTACTGCTTTCCCAAAGATTAGCCCTCCAAAATTGGGGTGCATGTCTTAAGTCTGACAGCTGATTTTCTGTGCTAAAATAAAATCATGGGGACTGCTATCATGGCTGCCACTTCTTTCTCCACTCTCCCTGCCAGAAGCATGGGTGCAGAGACAAAATCCAGCCGTCATCATATCAACAACGGTTTTAACCCTTTCACAGAGGCTGCTGAATTGGTAGCATGTTTTGGCTAAGTGATTGCTGTGATGGGCTTTGATGGCTTAAAGCTTGATCTGTAGAGGACAGAAGAAGTGATGCTGCAGAGTAGACCCTGTCCTGCAGCCCCATTCAGCGAGGACTCTAGAAAAAACCTTTTTTTTTTTTTTTTTTTTAATTCATTTTGTTTTCCCAAAATGGTATATCTTATTTGTGGGGAATACAGGAAAATAGAGCATATCCTTCTCTAGTTATTTAAAATAAAGTCAAGGACATGCTGTTGCTGCCGAGTCTGATCCTGGAAAGAGTAAGACTTTTTCTTAGTAAAAAAACCTAAAGCATTGTTAAAGACAGAATGATCTTTTCTGCAGAAAATAAGCTTTGCCCTTTGCCTCACTTTCATTAAGATTAAGCTGTTAGCGTCTGCAGTTTTCTCTACTTCAGAACATTATTTGCCAAACAATTTGAGTCTTACTGTGTGATTTATATAGAGACAAGGTGTAGGCTTAATTTTATTCTTTCAGCATTCTGAATAATATGGTGCTGACCAGCTTTTGCAGCTCAGCCTCTGCTGATCTTTCTCTAAACGTGGTCTGATGCTTTAAGCATATGACTGTATGTAGCTGAATGTGCAGATGTGATGTGTGATTTGACAACAACTTCCCCAGCTGCTGTGATATGTCAAAATGATAAGACACGGGTGCTTCTGAAAGCCACTTAAGGGCAGAGAGAGACTTCCTTACCTCTCGTTTGGAAGAGCTGTGCCTTTGTTCCATAGCTAGATGAGACATGAGGGCATCTTTTTACATACGAGTCCATGGGAGTTTTGGGACCAAAAATTGTTAGCAAATAGCAAGATTTGAGAGCTGAGCTTCTGCTTGGGGTCTCAGGTTTTCCAGCAGAAACTAAACCTCAAACTGCTGAATTGTTGATGGAGTTTGGTGTTTGGATCTTTCATGGCTATGTAAGAAGACGAAGCTCACCAGTACCAAATCACCAGCAAAGTCTAAAGCCACATTCTAGCACTGAAACCAATGAAGTTTGGCATCCAGGGCAAAGCCCGCAGCAGCAGCCTGCTCTCACCCTGTGCACAGATCTGGGGGGGCACATGCCCCCCCCCCCATGCTTGCCCAGGAGTGGCGGGAGCTGCCCTTCTCCCATCCCTGCACCCCCCAAGATGACCCACTCGCAGCTGCATCCCATGCCTTGCCCTGGCTGGTCAACACCTGTTGGCGCCCCTTTGCTTCAGCGCCTGGGGCAGTTGCCCTGCTTGCCCCCCCTTGCTGTGGCACCATTGAATAGAATCCATCCAATTGCTTCTGCTAGTAAGGAGGCTTTATTTCTCTGAAGTTTTCTTCAGCCCTCATAAAGTGGATCAGATCCTGTTTCATTCAGATCCTATTTTGTAAAGAAAACAAGCACATAGCCAGAGGTGCTTTGCATCTCCCAGGATTGATTCCAAGGTTAAGAAATTAGCCAAATGAGAGAACGAGAGAGCACTGCACAAGATTTGGGTGTGATTTGGATGTGGTTTGGTCTAGTCTGACTCAAGAAGGGTAAAGGGTCAGAAGTTTAAGTCAGGTGCTCCTGGCTGCTTGTACACGCCACAGGGGGTTAATTTGGTTTAGTTCTCCCTAAATTGAAATGGTGGGTTTTTAAAAACCCACCATTTCCACTGTTTCAATTTAGGGAGAATTAAACTGAATTAAACCCCCACGGTGTGCACACAAAGGTGGGGGCCCGATCCTAATTTGCCTCTCTGGTGGCAGAGAGGGAGGAGCATGAGCTGCTGGCAGGTTGAGCGGTCCCTGAGCTGTGCAGGGGCCTGGTTCTTCCCTCCATGGTGGCAGCAGTGCCCCCCAGGTGGCACCCAGCTTCTGGCACCTGGCCCAGGTGGTCCTGGGGAGCACCACAGTTGCAGAGGGAACCACTGGGCCCCCACACAGCTCAGGCAAGCAGGCAGCCTCCAGGAGGGGGGAAAAGAAAAAGACCAGGCTCCTTGCTGCTCGGCTGGGTGTGCTGGCAGTGGGAGAAGCGGCAGGGATGGTGCATGGGGTGCTGGAAGCCCGCCAAGCCCCGAGCACATCAGCTTCCAGCGCCCCGTGCACTGTTGCACTTGGTTAGGTAGAAAACTAAACCACCTCAGAGGTATTTTATCTTGCTACATTACAAAGTCATTTAAAGCAGAATACACCATTAAGCGTGCTAACAGGAACGCCATTAAAGCAGAGTATGCCGCCTAACGTGCAAACAGCAACACCACTAAAGCGGTGCAAAAGGGCATTGAAGCCACTTTAAAGGCCAATTTTGTGGCATGTACAAAGGCCCCCTGAAGCTGGCTACCATTTGTTTTGCATCTGGTGAGTTTTGCAGTAGTTAGCACTGACGTTTCTTGAGTGTGTTGGCCACACTAGAACTGGAACCAGAAACACCATGCCTTTGTGAGCTGCAGTGCAACCCCCCCAAGCAAAGCTGGAGGTATCAAACTAAAGGTGAGGCTTCATATCCACTCCTATTTCTAATACTCAGAGATGTGCTACTGGGGCAGCAGGGTTACCCTCTCCTCTGTACCCTTTTTACCCTCTCCTCTTAGCCCCTGAATCCCCCAAGCTGCAAGAAGGCTCCTTTCACCGCCTCACTGTGCATTTCAGCAGGTCCAGACAGAACGAGGGAGCATAGCAACCGAACAAGATGATACTGTTAAGATTAAAATTGGGATAATCACATGGTTTTGGCAAGTGGCTTTTCCCTGCCCAGTGTTTACCTGTTGGGGCAAGGATGGTGGGGTGCTAAGGTACACCGCTGATAGCCTAGAGGTTGCAAGTTCAGGGCTACAGTGTGGCCTGTCAGAGTCCAATGAACTCTCCAAATTCCGCTAAATCTCATGTCACATTGGGCATCTTTACATGTGTTCTGGGGAGGGTGCCTTAATTAGAGTGGGTCTCATGTATTCAGTGTTTCATACTTCAAATGGTGGCAGGGGCACTTTAAAGCTCGTTAGGGAGCTTTAGTTAAACGAGCTTCAGTTAAAGCGCCCCCCACCACGATTTTGAAGCTTGGGGATGCTGAATACATGTGATACCTAGGCTGCTGCTTCATGGTAATGAACTAATTAGCACACTCGAGCAGATTTGATTAATCAAGTCTGCTTTGATGGACACACATTGGAGCAGGCATTGGGCACGTGCATATGAAAAAGGAATGGAAAGGAAGTTTTTTCCTCAGTTAATAATTCACTGTCGGTGTTTCTCAACCTGTATTATGCATAATGCTATCATAGCGCTTCAATAACAAAATCTTGCGATTACGTGTTAAGGGACTAAGCCTCAAACTTCCACGGCTCTATCATCCTTCCATTTCAGCAGGAGTTTTGAGTTCCCCTGCAACGCAGAATCAGGCGCATCATGATGTTTGGAGCCCACTGGATAAAATCATTATCTTGACAATTGATGTTTCACTTCAGATGTTCCTCACTATTTCTCAGTGTTGCATCAACAGCAATTTTAAAGCTCTTTAAGATTTAATGTGATTGCTGCCTCTAGTCCTGTGGGGGACCAAAATGTTTTCTCCTCTGCCAGTAGAGTATATTAGTTATTTTCAACACGTTAAATTTGAGGGTGGATTTTTCTGATTGACATTTCTTCAGAGACGCAATATAGAATGAATAAATAGATTGCCGCCAGTCACACCTGACAATGACTAAATCTCATTGTTCCTGACAGGTAGCCAGTTTATATGCCCATAAGGCAAATGAATATTCCAGTGTTATCTATTTGAGAATAAATTCTTAATGACATTAAACAGCTGATAACCATACAGGGTGCAATAGCATAGTATTATTTTGCGAAATCACGGACAGATTGCAAATGGCAGGGGGCATGGAGCAGGGAGGCAAGCATGAGAATTTTGGCCAAGTGGCTGACTTGATGACTGCTTTAAAGAACAAACAAGACAGCCTGTCCTTGTAGCAAAGAAATGAGGAGCTGTAAAGAGAGGATGATGCCTAATTTGGGAGGTGGGGTTGTAATATTCTCCATTTCCCAGTATCTGTATAATTGTGGTATGCAAGAAGTAATTGTAACACTACTAAGAAGAAACCAAACCCCGTGGTAAGGACCCTTAGCCAAAAGTTATGATCTTCTGAAATAAACCATAAATCAAATGAATTGATTCCTAGGGCTGTGCGAGCCTTCGGACCCTGCTTTGGATCCGGAGAAGCTTCGAACGCTTTGGCGTCCAAAGCAGCATGTCGGGATCAAAGTGCTGGCTTTGTTAGGCTTTCCGAAGCGGTTCAGAAAAGCTTCGGAGCCACTTCGGAGATCCGGCCGTAGGGTATGATGGGGAATCAATGAAATATCTATAACTTTGTTGTTTTTTGTCTGATTTGGATGAAACGTGCAGGGGTTGTATCCTCTGCGGAGAGCATGTATCCTCTGTGGAGAGCATGAAGCCTGCCAAGCTTCATGCAGGAGTTTGGGGGAACTGTACTCCAAATTCTTGAAAGCAAAACTCATGTCACGTGTATACGTTGCACCACGGGGGTGGGTGGGAATGCAGGGATGGTGGCCCCTGGTGAGGCCACAAAGCATGCCATGTTTCAAGATCGGTGCAGGGGCTTGGGGGGAACTGCACCTCAAGCTGCGGACAAGTAAAACTCGTGACATGGGTGACACTGTGTGTGTTAAGGCACAGCAAGGTGACAGCTGCTGGGATGGTGGCCCCTGCTATGGCCTCGAAGCCTGCCAGCTGTTGAGGAGATCGGCGCAGGGGGGTTCTGGATTCTGGGGCCCTGCATCTCTAGCTGCTGACAGACAAAACTCGTGCCGTGGGTGCTTGTGGGACTGACTGTGTCTGTCTTGGGGCATGGGAGACACTACTGCAGGCCTGGCTGCTAAACTACTGTGTTGCCAGTTACCAATCAATCATGATTCACTCAGGGACCAGCTCAATACACAGTTGCTAGCTAATGTGACCAGTTATTTAGCAACAATGAACATGTACAAAACCACAGACTAAGGAGAGGAAAGACTCGATACAGACAATCAACTGCCTCAAGACAGAGACAGTCAGTTGCACAAGCACCCATGGCACGAGTTTTGCCTGTCAGGAGCTAGGGGTCCAGGGCCCCAGAACCCCCCTGCACTGATCTCCTTGAAAGCTGGCAGGCGTTGTGGCCACAGCAGGGGCTAGCATCCCTGCGGCTTTCACCCTGCTGCACCTTAACACACACAGTGTCACCCAGGTAACAAGTTTTGCTTGTCCACATCTTGAGGTGCAGTCCCCCCCCCAACCCCTGTATTTATCTCCTTGAAACCTGGCAGGCTTTGTGGCCTAAGCAGGGGCCACCACCCCTACAGTTTTCATCCCACTGCACCTTAACACACACAGGGTCACCTATGACACGAGTTTTGCCTGTCAGCAGCATGAGGTGCAGTTCCCCCCAAACCCCTGCACCTATAACCTTGAAACTTGGCAGGCTTTGTGGCCTCTCGCAAACCCCTGCAGTTTCCATCCCCCTGTGGTGTAACAGATACACGTGACATGAGTTTTGCTTTCAAGAATTTGGAGTACAGTTCCTCCCAAACTCCTGCACCAATCTTCTTGAAACTTGGCAGGCTTCTTGCTCTCTCAGAGGATACCACCCCTGCAAATTTCATCCAAATCAGACAAAAAACAATAAAGTTATAGATATTTCATTGATTCCCCATTATACCCTATGGCCGGATCTCCGAGGTGGCTCCAAAGCTTCGGAGCCGCTTCAGCTGGATAGATGCAGAAACCCGGTCTGAAGCTCCAGATCAGATCCCTGGCATCCAAAGCGGCTGGATCCGAAGCCGGATTGAATAGCTGCCTACTCTCACAGGCTTATTGATTCCTGCCTTCATTCAGTATGAAGAATGGTCAGCCCAGCACCAATCAATCACAGCATCTCTGACCCTACAGTCAGTCCACCAGGATTTAACTGACCACGTCGTCATTGGACGCTTCTCAACCATTTTCAAACTGGACAGGGTCACTGAGCCTAAATACCATACCAATGGGATATTCACAATGACAAGAAATGCCCTTCTGGACGAGTTCAAACCATGTCTCACATTACTGACTTGTGCCCATTTGCTATGCTACCTGGTGGCCTTCAAGCTCTTCACACGGGTGATGACATTGCCTTAAGATGGCCGAAACCATATGCCGAAACTGCATACGCTAAATAAAGAATATCATTGCATAGACTGTGTTCACCAAAATGGATCCTGCAACTGTTCTAAATTCCAAAGAAATCTCTGAAAACTGATAATCGGAGCAAATACTACAAGAACCTGATGCAAAACGAACAGGAAACAGAAGCGACAATGGAACTTGATGCTATCCTTGCAATTATTAGCTAACTTGTAAGTGAGGGGATGCCCAATATCTGGGAAGGTTAAAGAGAGGTATGAAGGAGCCTACTTTTGCCCAGCGCTGCTTTATATGTACAGTAACATGCACTAATGTTTCTTAGAAATGCTGAGTTTGACCACTAGTATTCCCAGGTTTGTAGCTTGCTTTTTATGGTTCAACGATATGTCACCGCCAAATACACTTGTGTTTGCAATATAAAATAGGCAGCACATGAACTGTCCTGTGCCTTTTGGAGTTGGTGGGAATCTCTCTGTAGAACTTAATAAACAACGATTCTGGCTTTAGAGACTAGAATTTTTTTAATTCAGATTTCTTTCCCTTTCTGTATTCTTTCTTTCTGCCTTAGACTCAAATATATTGTTTGATGCACCAGGTTAAGTAAAGCAGCTCTTTGTGATATTTGCATGACATTTTTAGTATTTAGGAAGTTTTAATGGATGCATTTTTATTTTATTGTAATATTTTCTTCATCAAGAGTTTTATGACAAAGAAGCATTTTTTTCTTATTGCTTTATACTTTAAAATGTTTTATTTTATGGAGGCTCTATAGTTCTTTTGTAACATAAGGGAGGAAGGTATTCATCTCGGTTCTAAATAATTGGGGATTTTATTTTGCAATTCGATTGTTTGTTCTCCAAATGTTTTAAAATCATGATTCACCAGGGATAAATATCTACTAACCTGTTTTTTATTACCTCACTTTATTCTATACTTTTTAATATAACACCTACCATGTTATTAGTCATTCCAATAACTTTTTTCCCCCTTTTGTTAAGTCAATGTGTTTAAATATGCAACAATTTTCAGAACTGCTTTCCATGACTGCTTTTTCTGATAAATGGGACTGCTTTTTCTGATAAATGGGACTGATTGGTGGGTTTTATGCTCAGGATAATTATACCAAAGGCAGTAAATCTGAAGGCTGGTGACTACAGATAGGTCAAAATGTTTTTATCATTTTCTAGTAGTCTACCTATACCCAAAGTAATGTCAGAAAGGTCACCAATTTTCTGGATGTGTGTTGCCACCAGGCCACCTGCTGCGTGGATGCTCCCCTACTCCGTGTACCCCTGCACTGCTGAACTATGTGCCTCACACTGCTGCACCATGATTTCCCCCCTTCTTCTACTGCAACCTCCATCCATGTGGGCACCCCCCACAACCCTGCATGGGCATGATCTCACTTTTGCTCAGCCCTGATCCTCCGACCCTGCGTGCCACCTGGACTCACCCTCGGCTCCCCCTGCCCTGCCGTAAGTAGCAGCCAGAGGGAGGAGGAGAAGCCAAGAGACTCTGGTCGCTGTTACAGCTAGAATAATAAGGGGGAGCAGTGCCCAGGTGAGAACCCAGGGTAGCAATTTAACCCCTCACAGGCCACATGCAGGCCACAGGCCACCCGCTGGAAAGCCCTGAGCTGAAATGAAGAAAGAGTCCAAGTAAGAGAGAAATACCATGACCTTTATAGATTTGCTTTAGAAATTGGATTTTTTTGGCAAAAAGGAACCTAAGACACTTTGACTTTCTCACTGCTCTAAGACTGGTGCCCTCTGGAAACACACTCAGAAACTGGCCAAACTTCCCCCCCCCCCCCCATCACTTTTAAAAATAGGAGTTAATCTCTGAAGTCAGTCAAGGGCTTTAGAAAATATCACCCTTTCTCTATGTGTGGCAGACTGTCTCATGGTCTTGCACACGCACATCATGCAAGCTCAAGCCCCAGTGCTGTAGCAAGGAAGTTTGGTGCCTGGGGCAAGCCCATGGCTGCAGCCTGCACTTGCCCCACACACAAATCCGGGGGTACATGCCCCCCCCCCCATGCTTGCCTGGGAGCACATGCAGTGGCAGGAGCCTTCCCCTCCCCTTCTCAGCACCCCCCCCCCCAATAAATGGCTCATGGCTCCATCCCACACCTCGCCCTGGCTGGGCAGCATCTGTTGGCACCCCTTTGCTTTGGCACCCGGGGCAGTCACCCTGGTTGCCCCCACCTTGCTACAATACTGTCAATCCCCATTAGCTATCAATTTTTTCAGTTGAATCAGAATATTAAATTAAACTTCCTTGTCCCTTTGGTGCCTCCCATACATTCAGACGCTACGTGCACCGAGAAGATAAGTAAAGGAGTCTATACGCAAATGTTTTATTCTTCACCACCTGCTGTCAAGACTGTTACAAAACCCACAGTTACTTGGTGCTTAGGACCTGCTGTTTGCTTTCAACTCTCACGACAGCCGGTGACTTTCATGAGAGTTTCATGGCACCTACCTGGATTGTATAACTGGGTCTGCTCTTCATGTTTGACAAGGAAAAGTATTGTTTAAGGAAAGCATTTTTCTTTATGAACTCCAATGAGAATGAAACTCAAATGGGATTACAAGTGTTTCTTAAACTTATTGCCTTGAGCTCCCCTGCTCTCGGAGGTGAAATCTTCTGAAACCCCTGTGCTCGTTTTACCTGGGTACTGATTCATGATATTCTTGCTGTGAGCTCCTTCAATACTCTGCTATTTCTCCAAGTTTTTTGTTTTGATTTGTTTTTTTTTTAAAGAGGGGGAAAGAAAGCATAAGCACTCCTCAGGCCTTGATCTTTAATTAAAATGCGTGTTTTTAATATAGGATAACATAAGTGAATTCTCATCTAACAGAAATGAAGTATTTTACCATTTTAATGTGTGTATCACATGGGTTGCTAAGGTCTGTTGTAATTGTATATGGGGTCAGGCACTGATTCATCCGCTTTCAATCTGGGGAGCTTCCTGTTATCTACGCTGTATACTTTTCTGATTGCATTTTGACTTCATCTCCTTCTCAGTCCCCATTGTATAAAACAGCTTCTGTCCTTATTATAGAAAATCCTAGAAGATTTTTAAACGTGTTTTTTTGCATCCCATTCAATCTGTCCGTCTGTAAACCACAGCCTCTCAGAGGAATCGGAAGAAACGTGTAATGGAAGGAAACACACAGAAAAGAATGTTTGCCACCTATTCTCTTCACCCTAAACCCAGATCGCTTCTCAGGCCCCGTTCAAATTAGCATTCCACTCTGGGAACTTGATTGAAGTCAGGGCAAGTGCTTCACATGAAGTTTTTTAAAGAACACGATTCATTTGTTCATCATCATAGTACCTGCGTGTCTCAGAACGCCCTCTTAAGGCAGACAAGTTCTCATAGATTCATAGATGTAGGGTCAGAAGGGACCTAAGGAGATCATCAAGTCTGACCCCCTGCCCTGGGCAGGAAAGAATACTGGGCTTATATGACCCCAGCCAGGTAATTATCAAGCTTCCTCTTAAAGACCCTCAAAGTAGGAGCCAGCACCACTTCCCTTGGAAGTTGGTTCCAGATCCTAGCCGCCCTGACTGTGAAGTAGTGCCTCCTGATGTCCAGCCTGAACCTAGTCTCAAACAACTCATGTTTTACAGAAAGGGAACTCGGGGACTTGGCTCAGACAAATTGTGATTCAATGATTTACCCAAGGTCCTGGTGGACATTTGTGGGAGAACCGGGACTTGAAATCCAAATATCCCTGTTCGGTGCCTATACTAACCACAGAACCACAATTTTGCAGCTTTTATCGTTTTGCATTTCCTGTTATCAGTTGTCTCCATGCAATGAAAACCTTCTGTGTAATAGTATCAATGCTGTATAATAGAGTGGGAATTGCTATCTTTTGAACCATAAAATAATTAATTGAAGAGGCAGTTCTAGAACATCTAGTGGAATCCTACCTGCTGTGAACCTGAGGATAGAATTAAAGTTAGTCAAGATATAAAGCACCCCAAAGCACTGGATTTGTGACACCATCAAAGTTTTTGGAGTATTTCTTTCTACTTGCCTGCTGTCAGGAGGAAATCCAGATTGGTGCAGGACACTGTAGCAAGAATAAAGTATTTTCTTTCTTCTTTTCTCTATGTTAAGGCTACAGCCTGACTTTGTGGATTCAATTCAGCACTTTCTGACTGGTAATGGAAATGAAAAACCCCTTGACCATTGCTGGGAAGAAACAAGGAGAGATGTACAGTAATTGTGCTGTGCTCTTGCTGTGCGGATATATGTAAAGACAAGAAAACCCAACAAGATTTAAGTGAGCTAGGGTGGGAAATGAAGTCTGTTGTGGGGGGAGAGAGCACTCTTCTTTCACCTTTGGAGACCTGAGTCCTAATGCTGTTTCAAGAGACAGCTGTTTCTCCATGTCATTCAGTTTGGCACAATAGGCATTCTTTGCTCAGTAAAGGGTAAGAATTGGAATAAATTGGGTTCTAAATCAAAGTTGGGTAAAAACTGCTTTGGAAAAGCTATCTGGAAAGCTTGCAAAATATTTTATTGTAGAAGGTGAAAGAATTGTGCAATATCTGCCGACTCTCTTCCTGACAGTAAGCCAGTATCTCTTCACTCTCAATTTAAAAACAGACGGAGAATAAAGCAAATGGATTTTTTTTCCCCTTTACCCCTCCTTCCCGTAAGTAGCCAGTTTATTTGTATGACAACACCCTATAGGTTTTAACAGTGCTCATTATCAATTCACGATAGACATGAACATCAGGTTGTAATAAAAGGGAGTCCCTGACGATAGTAAGCCAAGGTATTAAAAAGCCTCCTAAACCAGCAGGGCTGCCCAATGTTTAAGTGGCTGGGGGCCGCACTGCATGACTCCCCCCCCCCCCCCCCTCCAGCATGGCCTGTGATGCACTGAGCATGCCCCCTCCCCACCCCTACCACACTGCACAGCCCCTGATATGTCCTGGGGCCCTGATGAATAGGTGTGTTGCACCACTAAGGCCCCTTGTGCATGGTTCCTACTTAGTCCCTCCAGTACACAGCAATCAACAATCCCTGCACTTCACGGTGCAGATGCAGTGCCAGGGGTGACTGGTGCCTCCTGAGTCTGGGGGGGCACAATTTGTGGGCTGGTCCGGGGGTGGGCCAAAAGCCCCATATCCACTCCTATACTTCTGTGCCACAGCTTAGTGCCTCCCCCCTCCCCCCAACATGCTGTCAGTACATGTGGCAAAAAAACTGCCCTGTCCTGAGTGGTGTCAAGTTGGAGGCCAATCTCGGGGGGGGGGGGGCGCATGCCCCCCCCCATGCCTCCTCTATCAGTTGCCAGTGTGCAGTGCAGTCTTTGCAGATCTTCCTGAGCCGTCAAGCCCTCCAGCCACAGGCTTTCTCAACCCCATGGGTGTTATTGCTGTCTCCTCCCCGCCCCCGAGGATGGGAGCAGACAGTGGAAACTGGAGGAAGGATGGGGAGCTTTGGTATTCCAGCAGCAGCAGTAAGAGAGCAAATAGGGGAATGGTGACTGAGTGGACCAGAAGCCTGGGGGCTGCAGTATAACCCCTTGGGGGCTGCATGCAGTTGCACCACTAAGGCCCCCGCTCAGGATGGAACAGCCCTAATCTCTTTCATGTATCACTGGCATGATGCTCATCTGTCTACTTGGTATGTTTTATCTAATGTATTTCGTCTTAGTTATTTCTAAGGCACTTACCATGTTGGGCCCAAATCTTCAGTGCTTGTGCATTGGAGTGGTTCCACTGACGGCTCTGAGAGGGCACAAGAATCCTTTACAAGAGAAACAGCATAAATGCTAAAAACTTTGTTCCTTGGCTGGATCTAATTTTGAGAAGAGAGACTAGCGAGCCATTTGCCTTGGCTATTAATTGAAGAATTAGACTGACAAAGAGGGAAAGTCTGCCATGCATGAGTTATAAATGTGAGAAAGGGTGGTCACCACTTAAAGCGTTTCAATTATCTTTGTCATTTAGCACAGTTTGGGGCCTGATTCTCTACAGCCTTATTCCAGCATCTTGTTGTAAATCCATTAAAGTCAATGGCAGCATCATGCTGATATGAAACAGAAGTAATGCATGGGTGAATTAGGTCCAGCTATGTTGCCATCCGGTGTTCCCTGGGGAACCCCTTTTATAGATAAAGGGGATTATAAAAACATCACTGATACCTAAATAATATTTTTAAGGCCAGTTGTTCTTCCAGATTAGACATTGATTCCTACCCCCCACCCGCCGCCATTTATTAGCATGTGTATTTAAATGATCTTTGAATCCACTAATCCATTTCTTTTGATAGAGAGATTCACTTCACATACAAACAAGACTTGCTGGGCTGCATTAAAGTGATGCCAGTATATATTTTTAGAAATGCAACTTTTTTTTTTCCTGTGCACTGGCTAGCTTGCAAAGTTTTCTTTCTCCCATACGATAACAAGAGCAAAATGTTACCTTTCTACGTTAGAGGCAGAATGAAATGCCTGCTGGCTGTGCTAGAAAGATCCCATGACAAAGTGTGTGACATCTAAGGTGAGGCAAAGCCTGCCATCCTTTCTCAACCCCACCGAGGCTGCTTTGAGTGGGTAGCAAGCCAACTGAATTACCAGTGGTTATCATAGATGCATGCTAGGGAATAAAGCTTTCTTACCAGCGTCGCTGTGAAACTGTGAAGATTAATTAATGACTGTGTCCACAGAGCTTTGCGAGCACAATATACTTTATACTATAACTGCTGTTTAAGCATTTGGAGCCAGTTGTAGTGAGCTCAATGGAAGGTCCCCTACTGGTTTCAGCAGCAGTCAGATCAGACCCTAAATTATTTTGCTACCACGAAGGGCTTAAAAACCTTTTATATTCTTCTTATAATGCAATGAGTGGAGTGTCTGCAATACAGCATAACTGAAATTAGTGTCGTTGACATGCACATGATCATCATACAGGTTTTTTTCAGGTAGGCAAGTGTAGTATTGTCATGGTAAGAAGTATCAACATTTTTTTTGGTCCAGTCCTCAGTATAAATTGCCAGGAAGAGTTGAGTTTGTGCCAATGCACTATGGGTGAAGCCTTTGTCTGGCTCCCTGGTGAAAAGATAACAAGCTGCTTGAGCATTATGTATTAAATGAGCTGTTTATTGTTTCAGGGTAAAGCCAAGAGTACGAGCTCATCATCATGAGCGGAGCTCTTTCTTGCAAGGGGGATGTATACAGTGTCTGTTAAAAAGTAATAGCTCTTTTTTTGCTCTCTCTCCCTCCTCTCTCTTCTTTACTTTATTGATCTGATGTGCTTTTGCCCAAATTGATCCCTCAGGTTATAGACCAGCCCTTAAAAAAAAAAATCTGTTTGATAAATGGGGAAGCTGGGAATACCACTTACAGCAAGTTTTCTGTAAATTAGTCTATTTACAGTTTGTGCAGAAAGTATAGAGTGAGAGCTTGAATGTGGCCGTCTAAATATTATGTTGCACTGTGGGGCCGTTTTCAAGCTTAGTTGGAAGAAGCCAGTGGAAAAGCTCTTCACCATCTACCAGGCAACACAGCAAGCAAGGCACAACGGTTGCTGTTCTAGCCTGCATTTTAATGTTCCTGTTGTCTTGTGCTAAATATTGATAATGAGAGAGTATATTAATTAGGATAACTAAAAGTTGTTCCTCTGGCGTTTTCGCCATTCTGGAGACTCATTTAACCTTGTAAGAAAGAACAGAATTAAATCAAGCATTTCCAAATAAGGTTTTGTAGGAATATAATAATAATAATAATTAATAAATATCTAGTGGTGCTCAAGTGCTCTTAGCAAATTAATGTGCAATTCCTTTCTGTTTTTTTTTTTCTCAATTAAGGCTATTTCACGCATGTTTTAGATGAGACCACTGTACGAGTCAGGGACCAATTTTCATCCTAAGGCTGATCAGGCAGTCAGCTTTAGACTGCTGCTGAAGTATCTTTTTGTCATGACCCACTCTTTTTTTAGTTTTATTGATTCACGCAGGACTTTGTCTGATTCATCAGCATACTTTGTTAATGAATGCTAAGGTACACTTTGCTTCTTGGTGCAACAAAATTGCCTAGGTTACTACAGCGAGCTGTGCCTGAGATTGTCTCGCTCCTGCTCCCAACGTCGTCGCTGAAGTGTGTTTCACTTCTGAGCTGTGCTTATAATTCCTTTGCCACATGCCATTCTTCCTTTCAAAGTACGACATAAATAAAATATCTGTTTGTGCTTCTCTCAGAGCAAAGCATACAGAGGGAAATGTTTACTCACTTATGCAGAAAGTGATATCTGTTGCAAAGAGTAAATCCTCGTTTTCATATTTAATGAAGACATAATCAATGGTAATGGATGAAGATTGCATTAAAGAAATGTTAATGCCTCTCCCAAGGGAAAGTCATTTTACTGGAAACAAGCTAGTTAATCAGCTTTAGAAGAAAATATATAGTTTTATTATACAAACAGTTTTCCCAAGGATGAAGAAGGAAGTGCGACAAAAGCACCCATTAGGTTTCATCTTCAGGAATTCATCACATGTGGCAGGAGATGGTTTTCCTCCTCTAAACAGCTAATATCAGACTTCTGCATGCAGGTTATGAAAAACACCAGGGCTGAGATGAGCAAAATATAATTTATTTCTCCCCAGTTTCCTGCTTGTTTTTCATTTAAGATGTTAGTCACAGTTCAAATATTGTCCTTAAATGAATTTTCATAGCCCAGCTAACCACAAGGAGCACAAAGAGCATTCAGTCAAATTGGTGTACTTTATTTGGGCTATATATTCAAACCAAAATTTAATTCCTGAGTTTTTAGACACAGAGCCTCAGCAGAGTTTCCCTGGCTCAGCTCTTATTTATACACGCATTATTTATATCAGTGCCAACCACACTTTTTGCCGCTGCACCTAGGACATGCAGCTCAAAGGTTTTGGCATAGCACCTTCTAGCCGGCAGAGAATGAGCATCTCCTTGCCTGCCGTCACATGGGAGGTGATTCATCCTTTGAGAACAGTGATGTACCTACATCAAGGACATGCATAGATCAAAAAGCTGTTGTCAGAAATCTGCCATTCAAATTTCCTTCCCTGTGTCTGGGTTTGGTTATGCATTTCAATTCTGTGACACGGAAGAGGACAGCTACAGCTGGCTGAAATTCAGGATCTACAGCTCTGGAATAAAAAAATAAAGTTATGGAAAAAAAAATTCAGTGTTTCTTTAATGAAATACAGTATCCTGGACCAAGTGCTGGTCAATAGAAATTGCTGTTCATGCCAGTTCAACGATTATTAGAAGCGGCGCAAAGCACTGGGACTGCAATTGTTGATGGCTTTTAGAGAACCGGGCCTAGCACTCTGATAGCAAGCGGCATGGGCACCCAATTTGCCTAGAGTCTGGAGGATCGGGGTACCAAGCTCCTGGAAGTCCAGTGTCCTTTATGGCCCAGAAGCTCCAACAGAGCCCTTTCTTTGAGTTGGTGACATTTCATTGACTTTTCAGTGGATCAACATTTTCTGTCAAAACTGTTGCTTCGGGAAATTCCCCACCAGCTCTGGTACATGCCGAATTTCTCTCCTTTTACATTTGCTGTCACTCTTGACTTTTCCTCTGAGTTACAGTAGTTAAAGGTATTTCTTATGACCAAAATCTACACAGGATATTTAGGACCAATTTAGGAAAATTTAGCATATAAAGGAAGATATGTGGGAATAATGCATGATATAACCTCCATTGTTTTTCTCTTGTACTTTGTAATTCATCCTTAATTAAAGATACCAGAGAATTGTTCATATTTGATTCATGCAGAAAGGACTTTGCTATCAAAATGCAATTTCTGAGACAGAGGGCAACACCTGAGTCTGTAGGGTTAGCACAGAGTGGAGGAAAGACATGAGTTTGAGGAAAGACATGAGTGGAGAAAAGACATGAGTTTTGTAGGTACAAGCCTCTGACTTCTGTGAAAAGCTCTGCAGGATCCTTGTGCCCACCGAGTTTGGAGAAGATCTGGGATATGAAGGTCTCCAAGGGCTGGAGGAAGCACAAAGCAGCTGGAATGCAGCCTTGAACTGATAGCAGAAGATTCCCCTTTGGCCCAGAGAGTCCTTGAGTAGTGCAAAACCAGCATAGCCAGCGCACTGTCCTGCAGCACAGGGATATGCCAAAGGTAAGAACAGGCCACGTGCAGATGATGCAGCATGTGGCTGCAGTTATCTTGGTTTAGGACAGGGGTGGCCAGCCTGTGGCTCTGGAGCCCCCTGCAGCTCTTCAGAAGTTAATATGCATCTCCTTGAATCTTTGCACAAGCACACGACGTGACATGATGTAACGGCTACAGAAGCCGGTCACCGTGTGCTTGTACAGAGATCCAAGGGGACGCATATTAACTTCTGAAGAGCCGCATATGGCTCCAGAGCTGCAGGTTGGCCACCCCTGGTTTAGGGCATCCCTAAAACTGTTCCAAGCTACACAGGACAGGCTAAGTGAAAACTAGTTTATTAGAGTCACTCCTTCCCTATCCATACCCTTACTTCCTTAATATGCCTTGGGTCTCAGTTCAGTGCTGCTGAGGATTGAGTCAGTTTTATCTGTTGTTTGGGTAATCGACCCCTTCACTTGACCCTTGTTCCAAGGGCGTGAGGTACTGGAAACATAACGCTTGGAGCAGACCGTCATCCCTCCTGCGTGCACAGGATTGTGCGTGCACAAACCCTCATACATCCAGCATGCACAAAGCGCCTCCCATTCAGTAACCATAGTAAAGAATGAATGCACCTAAGGAATATGGGAATTCTAAGAACAATCATTGCAATTTAAGTGTGTGGCAGAAAGAGACGATGTATTACTGCAGCATAATTAATATGCAGTTGACCATGTAGGCTCCAAAAAATAAAAGAGAGGAGATAAAGGCAGCCAATCTGGTTTTGTACTGACAGGCTTAGTGAGAAACACAGCCTGTATTATGCTGAGGGAGCTCAGCTCTTCCAGGCAGTTGCTAGTGGCTTAGAAATGCCTACCTCATCAGTCACCATTCCTTAAAATAATGGGGTGAAAATAGGCAAAGGAAAATGTTGCTTCAATATCAAGAGCTGCACTGTAATGGATACATTATTTAAAGGAAGTGTTCCATGCTACCACAATTAAACAGTGGACAGAACAAGCGATATATAGAATATTGATATATAGACTTGAACTTGGTGATTTAATCCATCATGTCTCTCCCTCCAACTTCCACGATTCATTCTGAGCAGCACTTTCAATCATGTGCAGTTCAAGACGAAACAATGGTTTAAAATGGAAATTAGAAGAGAACAAAGCAATTGATGAAATCATATTAAGTGCATTCATCACAAAGCTAATCAGAATAATGACCTGCTTGTAGCGTTCTTATTAGTAGTAGAAGTACGTATTTAACAATTACATCTCAGTTAACAACTAAACACTGCAACCAGAAAAGGCTTCATTATGCAAGACGTTGCACAAATAAATAATAAATGACTGTCTCTGCCCTCAGGGACTGGAACCCAAGTCTCTTCACTCGGCAGTCCATCTTTCCTTCAGCGACAGAAATTTACCCAGCAGGAGAGGTGGCACGATGCTGAAGAGATGCTTATAAATATTACTTGGGAACAGAGATGTTTTTATAGTTTCTTTAACATTAGAAAAAAAAGTTGAAACCTGGCAGAGTAAAAACCTCTTCCATATATCCAAAAGGCCAGAAGGATGACAGTTTCATTACCTGGTGGTTTCATGCTGATGAATTTGAAGAAGTTTGTGTTTTCTTCTAAAGCCACTGACCTTCCTACCACCCATATGGTGCACAGAATGAAGTGAACATATTTCATTTTGTGCAGGTCCAGCAATTCTGGATTAAGAGGCCAATAACTGATCCAATAACAGCACATTAGAGTGCAGTGATTCATGGTGCACTGTGACTCTATACTCATCTTGAATTGATCCCTTTGACAATGTTTTGTTTACTCTTTTTTATGTATTGAAATAGCCCATCAAAGCTAAACCTTAGTGTTTCGAAACCATTGCAGTCATGGGCTCTTCCAAGGAGTCAGCTTCATTGTCGTTGTCTACCGTTTCATTGACCCCCGCATCTTTCTCTTCACAGGATATTTCCATTGGAGGTCTGACTTCCTTTGACTTCAAGTAGGCTTTGGTCAAGGACCTTACAGTTGGTTTTGATGCTAGTTTGGGATTCTCACCTCCAAGGCGTGTGCATGCTCTGAGGTCTTTCTTGGAGAACTGCACTGCTTTGCTAGCATAGTCAGCCCATGTTCCCCACCCCTCTAGGGGTGCCTATACATGAGAACGGAGGCTTCTCCAAAGCTGTAATTACAGCATGTCGGAGTGAACTCGATTAATCAAGTCTGCCGGAGCGTGGTAATTATTGCACTCCATCCAGCTTTCATGTCTCATGTATCTGCGTCCCCATGCTTCAAAATGGTTGCGGGAGCGCTTGAACTAAAGCTGATGAAACAAGCTTTAGTTCAAGCTCCCCTAACACCATTTTGAAGTGAAGGGACACTGATGCATGAGATGCTGTGGCATTTTAATTAGAGCAGCTCTAATTAAAGCACCACCTTCCCCCACCCCCCGGATCACGTGTGAAAAAAAAAATAAATAAAATCAGTGTCTGTTCTTTCCTCCAACCTGGTCTCATCAACTTTCTCTATGAACTTGGTAGTTACCTCATCCAAATCCCTACCAGGGAACATGCCAGTCAACTGTAACTCTGCCGGTATGGTGGGAATGCCCCTGTTTGCAAGTTCCTGGATTGTGGATTTTAGATATAAACACTGAAAGAAAAAAAGAAAGAATTGAAAAATAAACCAAATACATGAGGGTGCAGATGAGTGAAGCAACAAATTTTGGGGCCCAAAATGAGGGACTTGAGAAAAAACATTTTGGGCCCAAAAGCTTCTCTAACGTCATTATCAACTTTAAGTTGCTCCAATAAAAGATAGTGTCTCACCTCACAAATCTGCATATTCCCTGGACCATCATGGCTACAACACTAAGGTAGACGTGAAGGCAGATATACCCACACTTGGGGCCACAATGCTGTTTAGTTTGGGCTATTTTCTTATTGATTGATTGATTGATTTTTTTCCTTCTCGATGCTGCATAATTTATGTGGAAAGGCTTACAAGGGAAATAGCATAGCCATGTTTACCCAATAATTGCAGTCCTGCTTTTGTGGTCAGGTCATGGGGATACTGTTCTGCAACTCCTACTCCCGTTGGTAAAAACCTTGCCCCGTTGAAAACAAAGGCAAATTTTCCTTTGAGTTTAGCATGGCCAGAATTTTATCCTGTAAGTAGCCCTTATCCACATGAGTAGTCCCATTGACCATCAAGGTAATAAAGTCTACTCAACAGGAGAAAGTGAAGCAGTATAAAATGTTATGTAAGTACTGGGAGGTCTGCTACCAGCAAGTTTAGTAACACTTCTCCCATAGGTTACCTATCGGGTTTGAACCCTGTATCTCCAGCACAGAGTTGTTCTACCCCTTTAGCTAAAATAATGACTTCTTTACACTGGCAGCAATAGTGGAACAGACACTAGAGTAGGGCATTGTACATGTGTTGCAAGTGATAGATAGGCTGCCCTACGAATGGAACTTACATGCAGTTAGTGCTTTATTTTAGCAGCTTTCTGCTTCTTCCACCAAGGCCATACAGGGCGCAGATTGGAAGTGGGTCCCTTAGACTACACATTTACCATTTCAACAAGAAAGTCTAGGCTGCATTTTAAGATCTAAGTTTGTTATATGCACAAGTCTCGCCTTCTCTTATGGTCGTTCCAGCTGGTTCTGTTACAACATCGTAAATCTATTACTTATGATACAGACGCCATTTAAAGGAAAGAAAATGAATATAATCTTACAGTAGGTGGCAGAGATATTTATACTGCAAGTTCTCATTTTCTGGTTAAAGACTATTTCATTACTGAAAATGGTATGAATCTGTATCACTACAGGGAATTTACTGATCACAAAAACATTCTAAAATAATAGGTAAAACTAGAACGTGAAAGTCTTCTTTTCTTTGCCTGCTTGAAGTAAATTGGTAAAAGCACTTTTTTAAAATTTCAAATCCTTTAAAAATTTATATAGTTATATATTTGGTAGGGTTGGAAGGGACCTGAGCAGGTCATCAAGTCCAACCCCCTGCCATGGGCAGGAAAGAGTGCTGGGGTCAAATGACCCAGCGAGTTGATTATCTAGCCTCCTTTTGAAGACCCCCAGGGTAGGAGCGAGCACCACTTCCCTTGGAAGTTGGTTCCAGATCCTAGCCACCCTGACTGTGAAGCAATGTTTCTTGATGTCTAGCCTGAACCTACTCTCAGTCAACTTGTGGCTGTTATTCCTAGTTACTCCGGGTCATGTTTGGGGGAACAGGGTTTCTCCCATTCCCTGCTGGTCCCCTTTGGTAAGTTTATAGACAGCCACCAGATCCCTTCTCAGCCTTCTCTTGTGGAGGCCAAACAGGTTCAGGTCCCATAGCCTCTCCTCGTAGGGCCTGCCTTGCTGTCCTCTAAATAACAAATATAGTTGTTACTTTTCTGTGTTTCCATGTTACCTAATTTTAGAATAGAGACATTAATTATAGTAGTTGTTTTAATGCCTTGCAGCAGTGGCTTTCAACTTTTTGGTCCTATTGGCCAAATATGTGGTGTGGAGCCAATCTACAGCCCACATCGAACCCCAAATGCCAGGTTTGGGCTTCTGCATCCTGATAGGGCTCTGCAAAGCCTCCACTGCCCCTCCATATGATAGGTTCAGGCCCCAGAGCCCTGCTGCCGCTACCCAGTCCCACTAGCTGGACGTGGGCCCTGAGGTCTAACACCGCTACTGGCCTTGCATGCCAGAATGGTGCTGTAGGGCCCCAGGCAACCTCTACCCAGCTTTGCATGCTAGGATCAGGCTCTGGGGCCCTGCACTGTACACTGGGATTGGGCCCCATGCTACCTGATGCAACCAATCTAGTATGCAGGACCAAAAGTCTGTGGGGAGCCCCTGTGGGCAGGGGTTGAGCACCCTGACCTTGGAGCATAGAAATCAGTATGTGAAATCTGACAGTCACTGTTTCCATTTGTATTATGTGCGCGCATGTATGTGGGTGTGTGTGTGTATACAGGCACACAAACACATTCTTATTGAATAAACAGTATGAAATAAGGCAGCCACATACATTTGTATGGCAGTGAAAATGCATCATTTTAGCATAACTATTGTGTATAGTTGTTACAATACCATACATCATCCTCCAGTATTTGCAATTTAGTTGCTTTATATTTGCAGAAATGCAAGAAATATGATCATTTGTTTCTTTTTCTGAGCAATAATTATAGCATAACTTTTAGCCCAAGCGCTTTTTTTTCTTCTAAATGTTGTTTTTATGCTGCACCAAGACTCAGAACAAATACTGTCTCTGCATTGATTATTTTTTACTATACTGTGGCATATAGCTAACTTCAGTTCCCACAAATTGTGGCGTTTCAGCTCTACAGAGAGATAAGATGCAAACTTTGTATACTTTACACTTTAGGAAAGGAAATTATAAAGGGCTGAAAGGCTCTGAGGGTTGATCACAGACTATGTAATCTTTCATCACTAGGATCACTGGCTCAAATCATCCTAATATCTATGCTGGCAGGATTCTGATGGTGGCCTACATGAAATTAATTTGTGGTCTCGGCCTAGTTCCTAGTGTCCACATCAGGAAAAGTGCTGTTGTAATTGGCAGTCTTAGCAGAGCGGTCAAGGATTGTATATGTCATGGGCAATGAACTATCATCTAACCTGTCCAGAAAAGTGTTGACTTGTATTAAGAGAGCATGAAGAAAGTGGAAAACTTGCATTGTTAGTTCCAATTTCTGTAACTGTTCTTTGCATCGCTAGACAGCTATATATTCCAGTGCTGGAAATAAAATAAAATTTGAAAACAGTGAAAGCAGAAAAGAAGATCTATTGCCAGTGGTAGAAGAGAGGAACATTTGCATGGTAGAATGACTTGTGTATTTGTGATATTGCCATACCGCTAGAGGGTTAATGAGGAATCCACAGGGCATGAGAGCAAGGTTAGGCTTCAACAGGAAGAGATTAAGCTGGTTTTTCTATTCCACACCCTCTTTTTTTGAGTCGTATTTTGGTTTAATTTGGTATATGGCAAGTGAAGGGAACAAATCCAACAAGGATTTCCAGTTGGTATAAATATGATTGTGAACAACAGGGCTAATGAGGTGTTGATTTACATTCTTATAAATAGAATATAATGTCACAGTAGTCTGTGGGTTTACAATTATGTGAAACCAACCTGTGGAAGTAGGGGCAGAGTCTGACCTTATATAAATATTAGGGCTGTGTGAAGCTTTGGTAGCCGATTCTATTCAGAGGAGATTTGACCCAATTCGGGGACCGAATCTCCGAGTCCAAATCAAATCGGAAGACCAGTTAAAAGCTCTGAATCGATTTGAAGCATCCAAATCGATTCAGAAAAAGATTTGGTGATTCGGCTATAAAGTAAACAAGCAGCTGACAAGTCTGTTGGGGTTGGGGGAGTGGGGAGGGAAGTGGAATGGGGGAGGCAGGGATTGGGGCTGGGGCTGGGACAAGCAGCCCAGCCGGGGTGGGGGTGTGGGACTCAGGGAGGGGGGTGCAGGATGCATGCATGGCAGCACTGGGAGTGGGGGCTCTGCCGCTTGCCCAGGCGGGGCAGGGGGTGGGGGTGGATGTAGGCACAGCTCGCTTTGGGTGGAAGGAGCAAGTGACAGCAAGGCATAGCCCCTGTTCCCAGCACTGCCACACCTGCTCCCCACATATCCTGCCTCACCAGCTGGCAACCAGCAACAGTGCCCGCCCCTCCACACCAGCTGGCAAGAGTCCCCACTCCCAGTACTGACGTGGGCATAGCAGCTCTGAGCATGCAGGTTCTGCCCTGTCACCACTTGCCAGCCAGTGCAGAGTCATGTGGGATGCAGGCATGGCAGCACTGGGAGTGGGGAGCTTATATTTGTAGTCAGTATAATACATTTCAACGTATTTCTTTTTCACATCAGTTCAGTTTTAAGTATATGTAGAGCCCTTCCAAGTGTGTATTTGCCTTTGTGATCACTTAATATTACTGGAATACCATCCCAGCGTGGTGGTCACCATTCAAAAATCAATATGTACAAGAACTTGCCACATCTGACATGCCATGGTATTTCTATAGGAAATCAGGACAGGAAATAAAGGCTGTACATGCTTCCCTTTTAATAGCAATCACTCTTTATTTGAGTATATGTAGGACAGCCAGCTGGCAAATTGGGACAGGGATAAAAAAATTGTGGGTCACATTTTATAATAAGGTTCCATTTGTAAGTCATTTGTGTAGAGTGAATAAATGATCAATAGATGTTTTAATAAGTGGTTAATCAATTACTATTGATGGTAATACACTCAACAAGGTAACTAGTTACATTATAACCATGGCTGAGAAACATCAGGTTATGTAGTAATATATACTAGTTGTGTCTAATATGATTTTGACATCAAAATCAAGGGTCCTTCCAAGCCTAATGGCCCATTGGGCTAGTGTGATTAATGAACACTGGTTTCTGTAGTCAGTGGCACACAAGGAAATGATGTGGCCAGCATCACATCAGGCTTCCTTTGCTCCCCAGCTCAAATAAGCAGGTACCTCGTTACAGCTGGGTCAGCAGGATCATGACCTTTGACATGAGTTCTAAGCAGGGGTTGAAGACATGCCTCTGGAGTTGTAGACCGGCAGGTTTAGGTAGCTCCTCTTTTAGCATATCACAATTAGCATATTATAAGGAATCCCTTATTAACCCTTTATGAACCAGGCATGAACGGTATCTTTATGTAAAGTGTGACCAAACCCCAGCACACAGCCATGATTGCTTGTTGAAGAGCTACTAGAGATCATGCGTAATTGGGGCATAAGTGTAATGGTCTGAGACAAATGCCAGATCACCTCTTGTAGTTCTTCCTCATATTGCAGATTCTCCTTGTCCTGTATTATATCAGTCATTGCAACCAACACATGCACCTCTTTCACATACCTCTCTATTACTGACACAGCGGCAGACACTTAAAAGTCTCTTAGCTGCTTTACTGATGCCCCCCCCACCCCAACCCGGCCCGGGTCCAGATACTCCTCAGCAATGTCATTTTATTATAGTTCCATTCAAGACATGATGATAAGTCATGATGTGCCTAATGCATGAAACAGCTTAGAAGCACGCTTGCCCAGGGCCCAAAACCTGGCATGTTAGACAGCCAAGAACTGGCTTGAAAAGAGAATGTGTGAAAGAAATTATAATAATTCCTCCAATTCCATTAAATTATTCATCATGTGGCCTTGTTTCTTGTTCTCCTGAGCATGCTTCAAGCCAAAAGACCATGGTTATATAGGCAGAAAAAGCCAGTATGCAGATTCATACAGTAGATGCCTGGATTGCATAAGTAAAGCAGATGTAGAGTATTTGTCAGGTTCTTCTTTTAACATTAAACAGGATAGAAGCCTGCTACAATTAGCCGGACCTGGTAGTGGGATTTAAGTGAATGATATTATGAGCCATCATTAAATGGAAAATTACATTAGAAACTCCACTGGTACTGTATGTAGTAACCACAGTCTGCTAATTTTACAAAAGAAAGCCCTGATTTATAGACTGTGACTAAGAGGAGAGCATCAGCAGTTTCATTTTGTTTAGCTTGGAAACTAGGTGTGAATGTTGCTTCCAGCATTAATATCTGTTTAGGCTTCAATGCCATCAGCAGATTCATTATTGAAGCAGTAGAAAAAAGCAAATTCTGGCAGACACAGTACTGTAGGCATCATGATGCATCACAGGCTGACATAAGCAACCTGCATATCCTATTGGCAACTGTCATGTCGCGTCATATTTGGATGCACAAGCTCAGTGGAAGAGATCCAAATCTTTTAGCATCATAACTTTCCATAATGATGATAATTTTGTAATAATCGGTTTTCATGGCAACGGCAGTCTCTTGCATGATCTAAAAGTCTTGACGGGTTTTTAATGGTTCAAAACCCAAACACTGTAA
Organism: Alligator mississippiensis; assembly: GCF_030867095.1. Classification (NCBI taxonomy): domain Eukaryota; kingdom Metazoa; phylum Chordata; order Crocodylia; family Alligatoridae; genus Alligator; species Alligator mississippiensis. The sequence continues at coordinate 71,403,660 of NC_081833.1, forward strand.
AACACCCAGAAATGAGTGAAAGATGATCAGTCTAATGCATTATTTGTTCGGGGCCTAATTCTGTGAATTCTCATTTCTATTGATAGCAAGTTGTGAGCAACTATTGTATGTCTTGCTTGTGAGCTTGATTCAGAAGCAGAGCCGGATGAACAACTGGCTTAGGGTACGGCAGCATCTCATGGTACATAAGACTGAGGGGATGACCTTGCTGTAGGAAGAGAAGTCATGCCCTGCAAAAATTGCTCATTAGCTCAAGTTGCTTATTTTTTATTGCAAAACCTACCTTGAATTAGGAGGTGCTTTTCGCCATAATGTTCCTTTGAAATTCGAACCCATCTATAGCTTCCAGTTGAGGCCAATATTTTTGAGTCTCAGATAAGTTCCTCTGAAGAACTGAGATCATTTTGAATCTTTAATGTGGCTAATCCTTAGTAATTTAAGGTTGTGTGTGTGTGCACGTACATGTGTCTGGCTTTCAAAGAAAGAAACTTTCTTAGAGTTGCTTTGTCAGAAAAATGAACTCATGGAGAGAGTGTCTGTTCCCTATTTTATCAGTATTAATCTATTATTATGAAGGAAATAATGAAGAAATCACTAAGTGTATAGAGAAAGGCTGCCCGTACACTCCACAGGGGTTTACTTTGGCTTAATTCTCCCTAAATTGAAGCGGTGGATTTTTAAAAACCCCACTTCAGTTTAAGTCAAAGTGAACCCCTATGGTGTGTACATAAGGGTTGGGCCCAATCCTTACCTACCTCTGCGGTGGTGGTAGGGGACCGTGAGCTGCCGGTGGGTGGAGCGGTCCCTGAGCTGCGGGGGAACTGGTGCTTTCCTCCGTGGCAGTGGCACCCCCCAGGTGACACCCGCCTACAGGCACCCAGCCTGGGCAGTCCCAGAGGGCACCACAGCCGGGGAGGGAAGGCCTGGGCCCCCGTGCAGCTCAAGCAGGCTCCGGGGACAAAAAAAAGGAAAGATCTGGATTGCTGCTTTTTTTTTCTTTTTTCTTCAATGGAGCCTGCCTGCACAGCCCTTGAGCTGAACGGGGCCCGGCGCTTCCCTCCGCGACTGTAAGGAAGCAAAGTAAAACCTCTCGGCCATTTTTTATTTTGCTATGTCCCAAAGTCATTTAACTTTGCTGCCGACCGCGTAAACAGCCACGTCATTAAAGCGGTGCAAAAGGGCATTTCAGCTGCTTTAAAGGCCAATATTGTGGCATGTACAAAGGCCCCAAATGTTCTTCTTTAGCTCCTGGTTCTGGGGATCGCACCATTGCCTAGTGCCGGGGTGTTGACATCTGCAGTTTTCTGCCCTTCGGTAATTTTAGCACCTTGTCATCAGTTGGCTGCTGGAAAAATAAACCCAGTGCTAGTATGAATAAACACATTTTGTTGGCACTTTCAGAGGTTTGTTTTTCTTCATCTGTTTCTAAACTTTATTACCGTTGTGTGGGATTTCAGAGCTACCGAGAAACTCTTGTAAAATTTTACTGCCCTTTACTTACTATGGGGACTTATCTGTGTTGCTTAACTCTGACCTCACGCCGATGAACATCAGAAGCATCTCTGTTCAAAGCAGCGAATATACAGAGCACAAAGAGTCAGGTCTGGTGGGTATAGGCAGAGGTTGCACAATATGCATAATATAACACTGATGACATTAAAATAACAGGTCTGTCTCATAAGTGGAATACAAGTGAACGTTATAACAAACTGTTGTTCAGAGCAGTAGGTTTGAATAAAATCCTCTAAAACTCTGGGAATTCGTAGAACAGAGAAGAGTAAAGAGCAATGTAATGCATGTTTTGGGTAACATCATAAAAATGCATGGATAACTTCATTTGACTTTGGTACATTTAGTTGCAATATCTATCTATCTCCTGGGTTTTCAAGGTCTGGTGTGAATACATGACTTAAAGCACAATTTTTCAAATGTGACACTTAATCCATAGATATAAATCATTGTGGCTCACTATTATATCATAACTGTCACTGGTATTTCTTTGTAGATAAACAGACATAAAATAATTACACTTAAGTCCATCAAAGTCAGGAACTTTTTATTTTGTGTTAAGTTACCTGAAGGTAGGTTTGTTGAGAAAGGTCAGGAAGTTCATCAGAATATTGTGCTCGTGGAAACGCTTCTTTCCTCTCCTTTCAAGTTATCTAAATTTCACATAGACAAGTATAAAGACAATCTCATCTAATTGTGAAACGTGTGGCAGTATCAAGGAAGGATACCACTAGCAAGTATCTAAGAGACAAAGAAATGCACTTGAATACTGACCTTGAGTGGCTTGATTGACTAGTATGGAAGCTTTCAGTTCATATTCATAGGCAGTTAAGATTTCCAAAAAGCTGGCAGGGAAAGAAACTAATAAATCACAGGTCCATGTGGTGTCTAAAGCAAAATATTTCTTCCTGGATTTTTCAAATGAAGTCTCATATGGAAAAATCCCTTCCAAACGGTTATTGATTTGATCCTGCAATTTGATACCTTATAAAACTGCGATTGCATACTTCACGTGGCTTGCAGCAGATTTATAGTTCAAAGTGCAAAAACACATGAAAAATATATGTTGCACACACTTCTGGTCAGAGAAATTGCTTTAAATTGTGTTGTGTATTGCTAAGAATTTCACACTCTCTTTAGCCTGAAAAGAAAAAAGTTTAATCACCATTCGGGATTTATTTTCTGTTTCATCCTGCATCATGGTGTACAATGGGCGTGTCTACACATCACCGTACAGCAGTGTTCCTATGGCGCTGTGTTTTAGTACTTCCTTTTGGCTCAGTATAGGTGGTTCCTGCACCGTGCATGCAGCACACGGTTAGGTTTTGTCTCTACATCGCTGTAGCAGCACACTGTACCAGGGGAGCGTGCCACTATGGCATGGTAGCTGGTGAACACACGTAGACCTGTGTGATTGCTGTATTGCCATAGTGCACTGTACGGTGACGTAATACATTGCTACGTCGCCGTCTGGTGATGTGTAGACGCATCCAATGAGACTTCGCCATTTGTTTAAATGACAGCAGGATGAAGTCCTGTTTCTTTTAGCCCCTCAGGAGACATCTTCTGCTCTTGTAACTTGTCCTGGCTGTTATTGAAATCAATTATTTGCTTAGGATTGATAATGCTGTAGAGCTGGTATAGAAAGAGTATCTTATTTAACGATGAATACTTTCTACGTGTCTTAGCACAAGAAATCACTGTATTTGTGTGCACACGCATGCCTGGGTGAGCCACTCACGTGCATGTGCATAATTGTATTTAAACAAGCCCATGCCTTAATGATCACTAATTGTGCACAATTCTTTACAATCTCTTACTGCCTTCTAGCTTGTAGTGATATACACAGCCCTATTCTGTGCTTAATTATTAATTTTATTTTAAGGAGTTGAACAGTCAATAGCAGGGTGTTTTATGACATGCCGAGTCTTTTCCTTACCCATATTTTCTCTCCGTGGACATAATGTAGCCCTTTCAAGAGCAAATCAATTGCAAACAAAGAGAAGGCACTTGATTTGCTGCTTAAGGTCTCGAGCAACCAAGATGCAACATTTGCAAAGAAGTAAGAACATAGTTGTTCCCATTGGTCATTGCAGGCTAGGGTCAGTGCTGTGCCTTTCTCAGGACTTTTTAGGTCAGTGCAGAGCTCTGTGCTTTCAGGAAGAAAGTTGGAAAATGTTCTCTGCCACCATTACCTTGATGCAGGGGTGGTGCATATTCAGGTCTGCAGGCATGAAGAGTTGAATGGCCTTTTGAAATGGCAAGCTCTCTGTCAGGCACATGAAACACTTCCCATCTTCCTAGTATGAAAGAGGAATGAAATAGAGGAGGTCATTTATACCTATGTAGGGGGGAGGTCCCAGTGTGACCCTAAATTATGATGGGCCCTAAGGTATATATTATAGGGCGATGTGCATGACAGAGGCAGGGCTCTGCCTATGGAAATGTATAGCTGTTACTGAACTTCATCTGCTTTTTATATATCAACATCTATATTTATAATCCTATATTTCACACTGTCGTTTCAAAGGCTTCCTTTAAAAATCATGCAGCACATTCTTCAAACATCTGAATTATTTACTAAGACTGAACTGTCAATGGCTTTAAAATCAAAACTCTCCCCAAAAAACCAAGGGAGTTAGAGTAGGGCCATTGAGATTTCAGTATGCAAATTTCCTCCAAGCAGCCCTCAACCTTGCAACACAAAAATAGCTTGGAAAACACTTTATCATCTGCTGTTGCAAAATGCAACAAGGAATTGAACTGGGGCTGTGAATGTGATATAGAGGCTGACCTATTCAGACTGAAAGTGTTCAGAATGCCTGATTGTGCTTCTCTTTGCCGACTGGGAACGTTTCGGCATGGGAAGATAGCGAGATTTATTCAGAAGAGTCTAAAGGTAGATGCCACGTGAATGAATATATTGCTGTGTCATAACATTCCCTAAGGGGAATGAAGGGATCCCCTATGAGGGATTCAATCAGATTCCCTTCACTAAATTCAGAGTGTAAGAGAAAAAGAACTAGAAACATCTGAAGAAAAAAACCCACCTGAGTAGTTTGACTTTGAATAATTATAACAACTTCAATAGGGATAGCTCTAGGAACCAACAAGAAGGGTAATGCCTTTGTCCAGCCAGGAAAAAAAACCCAGGGCATGCACCAAGACTGCAGCTGTCACTTATCAAGCAGCACAGACCTTTAAATGTTTAGGAGACCAGATTAACAGGACTTGACTATAAAATCAATTTGAGGATGAAATGATAAATTAGAGTAAAAGTGCACTCCCAGATTGAAGGAGACAAGGTCAGGGAATATGTGGAGAGGATTTACCTCTCAATAAAGTGGCCTGATTATTCTTTCAATTATCCTGGTAGCACCCTACACGTCAGTGGATTTATTTCTGATTGGTGTGTCTGTAATGACAGAAGAGGCTCACGGATACAGAAGATGAGTGATGAGGTCGAAAACTGCAGCTTGGTTTTATCCCAGAGATTAATGCACAACCATTTCTAGGTGGCACTTCCAACACAAGTAGAAGACGAGTTCAGACCCTGTTCACTCTCCGTTGCAGCATCCATTCTCTGCCACTGTGTGACACAAGATACTGGGCAAGGTGGACCTATGGTCTGGCCCAATCAATGGCAGTGCTCATGATTTTATGTCCTATGTAGAGAGCCTTAAGTATGAACTTGGGTATCGTCATCATCATACTGTAGTGGTGAAAGTGAAATCCTTCCAAACTGATTATTGTATCTAGTGGTTTGAGGAGAAAAGTCTCCAAAGCACCTACTAGAGGCTGTTCTGCTTGTTTGTTCCTTGAGGGTAGATCAGAGCCAGAAACCTTCTGAAATGAAGGCTTCAGAGGGTGAAATGAGAACGAAGAAGGGCAGTGCCGCCTTTACCAGTACTAACAATAAACTAGTGGATGTCTTATTCTTCAGTGAGCTGGACCATCAGCTGTGCCAGCTTTGGCTTCCGCATAACTATGCCAGTGTTCACCAATGCAGGAGCTGATCATGTACTGAGGGGTCTAATACAAGCTGGATAGATGGTTTCCACCTTACATTGTGCAGCAAAGTAGTTTTTTTAATGCAGTGTGGTGAGTCCAGTAAATGTTATTGTGATGGGAAACAGAATTGCTCTCTTTCCTCCCAAGTAGTTATAAGTAACCACTGAGCTCCTCTCTGAACCCATGGCATTAAAATAATATGAAAACCCTCCAGCCATGTGCGTGCAAGAAAGACGGGGAGAGGTGAGAAACAGGAGAAACGTGACAGAAAGAGTCAGAAGGTCACAAGGAAGCACCATGTGCAGAGACAAAAATGCTGGAAATGTGATCTTGAGGAGAAGCCAACAATGATATCTTTTGGGTTTGGGGCTGGCTGAATGAAACTTGGAGCTGTGAACAGAAAACCAAAAAGCTACCGCACGCACAACTAACTCCTGTTGTCCGATTCTTCCCGTGGGTAGGGCGATAGGACTTCGTACGTTCTTTGTAAATAGGATTGTATCAAGGAAATAATAGACGCATCACATCCTCCTCCTAATGGAAGCAACCTAATGTACCCAGCCTTGAATTTTGGTTAACTACATGAGTCATAAAGGGGTAGCAGGCAGCGTCATGGAAGTAATATGTCTGTGAAATGGAAGTGAAACCACATCTCATAGAGGCATTATTGTACAAGAGGTGGAGTGTTTTTAATGTTTATTAACTTTGTGTGGGGATTATTTGAATGGCAGCAGGGCCCAGGGACCTAAGTGAGAATGAGAGGCCTTTTCTGTTCAGAGATTTACATTCCTGGATCATTAAAAAACTCACAACCCTCTCTCAAAATAACGTTTAAAAAGCATGACAAGCATGTACGTATCAGATTAGGTTCTGTCTATCCTAGACACTGCTGATAAAGCATCTAAACAGGTTGAAGGCAACTTTCTTATGATATGGGCCTTATCTAAGGCCTATTGAAAACCAAGGAGAGATTCCCTTTCCCTGGGACTTTCTCCAGAGGTTTCATTAAACTTTGAATCAAGGTCTAAATTTTGAACCAAATCCTGAGGGCAGTCTGTCCACCCAAGATAGCATAGCTCGGGACTCAATTCTCATCACAAAATACCTCCACAAAAATGGATTTTTACAGGGTTTTACAAGGGGGAAAAAATGAGCATTAGACTGAACAGTTTCATTTCCTAGATTGTATTGATTAATAGGTTTTTACAAGCAGTGAGTTGTTGAGACCGAAGGAAGTGTTGTTTTTACTGTGTTTTTTTTTCAAACTATGATTGAACTGAAAAGATATTATTTATTCACTGCCATTGAATAGCATTGTTTATTTATAACGTGAATGTATTCTGGTATTAGACATTTACTTTTACAGAATAAATGAATATGCTAAAAAAAACCTAAAGGAAATTTAAAAAGCACAGTTGACGATCTCTTCTCTTCCGCCTTTCAAGAACTCTACCGTCTAATCCTCCTCTACCAGTTACTGCTTTAGGAAAAGTACCAATAAAGTTGCCATATCAGCCTGTTGGGCCTCTTTGCATAACAAGAAAAAAACTGACTGCTAGTAGATACGGCAAAACATTTCCGTGAGAGATCCAGCTCTGTAGCTTCAGGGTAGGAACGAATAAAGGCGTGTGTCTGCAACAGTGCTGTGATTCCAGGTCGGCTTAATGGTTTTTGGAGGCCGTAGGCATCTGGGTGCGTCGCCAGTCCTCAAAACTGGCCCAGAATTTCAGAGCTCAATCTGTGAGTGGGATTAAGTCTTTTGATAAAATTGAACCCTTAAGGCACAATGCGGTCTTTGTTTCCTGCTCTCTGGTCCCGCCCGGACGATCTTGGTTGCTGATCACTTGTTTTCCTTGATGAGCTAAACAAGAATCTCCCTCTATTCTTGTTGTTCATCCTAGGTATGTAAAACGTGAACTCCTTGGGGCAGGAATGGATGGAAGGGAGGATGAAAGCAGGCCAAGGACTGAATGATGCAGTTATCATAAAACAGCAGAAGAGTACAAATAATTGGCTGTCAAGTTTTGTGAGCTCTTAACTAACTTTTTAAACACTGGGCCCTTGTACATGACATGCATTGTTTAGATACACATTACGAGACAGCACGAAAAATCATCGTTTTGCTAGGTTAGTGGCATGTGAAAATACACATTGCCTTTTTTTATCGTGGTCGGTTTTGATTTATTGTGGCAAGTTACACCACCTCCGACATGTTTTATTTTCTCCGCTGGCTTCAATTAAGAGTGGCTTTTAGCTTAGAAACCTGGTGAAACTGGATTTTTCCTAAAGCATAGTAAATAATTCATCTGATTTTGTCCCATTTATTTCTATCTGGAGGTTTGAAGGAAGCACCCCACTACATTTAAAAGATAATTTCTCATGGGTATTTGTGAATATGAACCTTACATCAGGGTTTACTTATGCGCATTACTTTTAGATTCGCTCTTGGCAGTTTGAATGGTGATGGTCAAGGACTGTAACACCTGGGTAAGTAAAGAAAGGGAGAAAAAATGTTAAAATATTAAAGCAAAGGCAGAAAAGAGCTGGAGGAAAATGTTTGGATTATGAAACAGAGATAAAGTAAAAGCCAAGCAAAATGTACATGTCTTAGTAAGCTCTGTGCTTAGCTGTTCTAGACTATAAAGTTTGCATCTGCATTTAAACAGCTAGTAAATGTCTGAAATCAAAGTTGAATTATTGCAGGCAATTCCAATTTGCCACAGGAAGGCAAAAACAGCACGGCAAATGTGGGAGCGCCCATGATAGAAAGGGAGGGGTCTTAAAACAGTTCACATCAAAAGACACAGAAAGAAGGGCTCCATCTCAGCAGAGCTGAAAATATGGTAATTAGGGGGCATATGCTGCAGTGTGGGCCCTTTACATCCCATCCGAGGGCGTCTCAGTCAGGTTTCTGCCCTAATTCTGTTGGCTGCCTGTTCCCTGACGAGCGGTAGTTCTAGTAATTGCTATTTTATGCTATTCACCTACACTAAAGTGTTCAATGCCTACCATCATTTACTTGAAACCATTTGTTCCAAGGGAATGTGTAATATTGCATTATGAATTATGCTATCTGACATATAAGAGTATATTATGAATTGGCAGTTAGAATATTAGAATAATTAGATTTTTTTTTTATAGCTGGTGGTTGTGATCCAAGAAGCAATTCGTGCCTTTTAAAATAGACTTTCCTGTTAGAAAAGGAGACACGTCACTCTAGTAAAGCATATTTTGCCATTGCCTCAAAATGTAGGCATCATCCTGGGTAAGAACAAATCCTTGGGCCAGCAAATGGCACAATAGAAACCTGCCCAGACCTCTGGGTAGCTTATTCAGCTCCTAGGAGCGAACATTTGCTCATTTGCAGGCATGTGGTGCTTCAACCCAACCCCTGTTAATCCCCAGAGTGGAGTCTACAACTCCATCCCATGTGCACCCTGTGCAAAGACATCAGGGGATGCAATGAGTGTGCGCAGTGACTTCCAGACATCTGAATAAGGCAGGCTCGTTTCTTGGCTGTCTGATAATCTGTCAGCTGGGAGGAACTTAAAAGGACCATGAAGTGGAAAGAGAAAGCTCAAGACAGGCAGACCCGGGAACTCATTTGGTCAATGAAGCCTCGGAAGGCAACGGAGCAGTCACCACTTTCCGTCCTGCTCCCCTGAGGCTCCTGCAGGTTTTTAAATCAGGAGATTAAAAAAAAATGGTTCAGGACCATGTCGTGGTAACTCCTCTCCCACGGGAACCTTGCTCATGGGGCATTGATGCCCTTCATTCCTGTGCCCTGATTGTGCAAATCATGCAGTTAAACTGGATGGGAAAGAGGTAAAATTTTTAAACTTTAATTTTTAAATATGAAATGTATTTACTGTATTATGGAATATAAGAAATGCTCAGCAGGTTGGCAAGTTCCCAAACGAGGGGGGAAAATTCATCTATTCATCCATCCCTTTTTTTGGATGGAAATAGAATGGTAACTAGTTCTATTCATTAAGATTGCAAGTCTTTCTAGCCATGTCATCCCAGTCCAGGCTTTGGATCCTTATCATACTAGCATGTGGCTAGATTCATTGAAAACTCTGTTACCTTTTAGAGCATAAAAGCCCAAGCTATTGGACTGCTGGCATTTTTTGATGAGCATTAGCTGGAGAAGAGATTTGACTTTAAATTCCTAGGTATGTGGCAATTGAGAATTGGAACATTACAAATCAACATCCTCTGTGCAGACATCTGGGAGTGGTTGATTTGCTCTCTGCATCTTAGAGGTGTTCAGACCCATATTGATTACCAGCTTTTATGCATCCATGTACGTAACTTAAGTCGGAGAAGAGTAGTGTAGTGAATCTAATGTAAGCTCTCTAGAGTGAAGACTATGATTTTGTTTTATGTTTTTTGCAGTGGAGTCCTTGCATGTGATCAGGATTCCTAAGAAGCCTAGCAATCAAATAATAAATACTAATTATTCTGTTGATACACATTTTCATTATATCTTTCCTAGCCATGTATCCCTATCCAATGAAAGACAAGTTCCACATACAAGCATGCTGCTGAAACTCCTATTAATCTGGCATCTTGTTTTGCAAGCAATATGTATGCAAGGTAGTCGTGATATGTGACTCATCATTGATGTACTCCATATCTAGGTAATGCATCCATTTGCTAAGCAGTTTGGGCCTAGCATTTTCTTAGCATCACAGGACGAGCCCAGAACAATCTGACCGAGCAGTATCCAGGCCATACACCTTCAAATAATGCGCATTCACATCCTGACTCTTAGGCATTTCATAATTCACTGCCTTGCCTGGAGCGGCAGATGCATGAAAGCATTTAACATACTTTTCAGCCACCCAGCACTGTAAGCTACAGTATTTCTATGGACAATACATAACTCATTTTCAGCCCATGAATAATTTTTTCTACCAAAACACATATAATGCTCTCTTGAAAAAGGTGAAGTACTAGAACTGCTCAAGTTTGACCTGGGCATAAATCTTTACAGTACACATGCTTTATTATAGCGTTCAATTAGAAAATAATGTCTCATTATTTCCTCTTCCATACATAACTGATTTTTGAATGATTGCTAACTCTCCATAGGTTCCAGCTGTTCTTAGCTGGACTTCATCTATATTTTAAGTCTCACACATTTACTTTCTCATGTTTTGGAATATTTGGCACGAGCCATCAGACTTGAATCATTTGGCTGATTAGCACAGCATGGCGTATCATGCAATCATGATAGCAACTGGGCATATATGGCACTTTGAGCGCAACCAGGAAATAAGTCCCTGAACCAAGCCATCATTTCAGAGGAGCAACTTGCACAGAAATTCCCGATACAATAGACATTCAATAAACATTTCCTGCCTAGAGCGGGACGGGAGGGGGGCTGGACCCGATGATCTGCAATGTCCCTTCCAGCCCCTGACAATCTACGAATCTATAAACATTCAGTCACTTATTTGAGTGAACAAAAGTAAAATGGGACTCTATTGCAATGCCTAGGGTGCAGTGCAGACGTATCCATCCCTGTGTGTCTTCCCTGCAAAGGCAAAACCCCAACCGGGAATCCACCCCATCACTCCACGTCACACATTTTCTCCTTTTATCACTGATCCATCATAGACCTGCAGCCATTATTCTGTAGGCTTCCTCTCATGAATGGGACTTCACCAGCACATCTCTCCAGCCCACGTGGTTATGTTTTGCTGGCATATCCAGTGTAACGATCCACAAGGTAAAGTAGATAACACTCTGACTTCTGACATTTGAAAATGCCCTGCATGTGTGAGACATACAAATGGGCAAGCTAAAGCAAATTCTGTAGGATAAGAAATTATTGCCATCCGCAAATTAAAGAAATACGTAAAGACCGCAATCATTAACTCTACCTAAACATCCTATCTATCGAGGAAGGCCTTCCATTTTTTTTAATAACAGCCATGTTAATATTTGCCATTATAATTCAAATGTAGTTGATTGGAAACATAATAGACTTTCTTCTTACATTTGTTTTGCTTCCCTGGGGCTTGTTTTCTTTAAAGTACAAATCAACAGTCAAACATGTAATTAGTTATGATGAGTTTAGTAACAGCACAATACGTTTCTCTGCACCGTTTTCCAAAAGTTGCTTTTCTGCGGTAATGAACACGAAGCAGTGCAGAGACAGTAGACACTCGCTGGATATTCTCATTTATCTTCTTGTTTCTTCCTTTTCTTTGTTCTAGTATTGTACTAAAGTAGCCATCGTTCTTAGCAGTGCTTGGTTTTGATGCTGGGTTTTTCAAGATACGTAGGTATATCAAGATTCTTAGCCCAGTGGATGAGGAACACAGACTAGAGAGTGCAAAGAGAAGCTTTTTTCACAGTCCAATGCCTATTCAAAACTGGCCCTCCCATCCCTACAAATACATGAGAGCCACTGGGGAAAATGTACCTGAAAGAGCAGGAAAATTCTAGTCTTTTGAGCAATGCCAAATAAAGATCCTATACAGAGTAAGGAGCATGTACAAACTTACTTGCATAAGTTATCCTATTAGCTACCATGGGACTAGATACACAGCCTGGGCTTAAAATCAGCAAAGGACTGTGAACCACTCTCCTTCATGCTGAGTCCCCTTTATAGCACTTTGGCAACATGAAGTTGCCTTCAAGTGGTAATGCCTGTATATAAATTCACTTTGAAGTCTTTGTGCACTGTCAGTGCAGTGGACCTTATGTAAGAGAATCTTTTCGGATGTATTGATGTAGAAATGTAAGTCTGGCTATAGCCCCGGTAACCTCAGAGCACAGTGATAAAGTCAGAGACCCCCCCAAAAGGATCTAGGAGGTATTTTTCCAGCCTGGTTCACATCTCTGGGAGCTTTCCCCTAGGCTTTGTGCTTCTGTCATGATTTAAAGGCACAATTTAGCTCTGTGTTCCCACATGCAATGTCCCTAGCCATTATAAAGAGTGTTGGGAAGGGGGGGGGCTGCCAAAATAATAACATTTGCACAGAAATGTTTCCATAAAGTAGAGCGTTTCTCAAAGGCGATGCATTGATAATAATAATCAAAAAGCAGGAATTCTTCCTAATGATGCTCCTGGGCCTAGTTATATAATCTCCCTTTAATAGATGAGGAACACAGGAACAAGGGCCAAAGGATCCAATTTACAAACAAAGTCTAATTTGGGATGTCTTGAAATGTAGGTGCCTAAGCCTGAGACATCTTAGGCCAGAATCTGTAGTGCTGCAATTCCAGTTGACTTGACCTGAGCGAAACAAGGCCCCTAAATTTAAGCATCCAGTCTAAAGGCCACTTTTAAACATGTGATCCTGAGCGACTTGGCCAATGAGAAATCTGGGATGGGGCTAGGAATAGACCTCATCTAGCCAGTCATCCAGGTTTGTCATCACCACAATACCTTGACACTCATTGAAAGTTACAGTTGGAAGGGACCTCAGCAGGTCATCTAGACCAAATTCAACCCAACAAACACAACAGCAACTCGATTCCTTGAAAATAGGCTAAATATCCTAATACCATTTGCAGGATGAGAGCTTCTAAAAAGTCTCTCAGTAACCCATGACAAAAAAGCATGTTTAGAAAGTCAAAAGCAAAGTGCCTACATAATTCAGAAAGCTGCATCTATTACATTATGTAAGGCACGCTTTTAAGTACAGTACTTAACCTTCACTTATACATGATAAAATACAGTAACTGTACACCTAGATGGGGGCAGGAGTTACAGTAAGGATCCCCCTGGGAACTGCAAATGGAAATGACAGGTAATGAAGCAAAAGGTCCTCAGCTCATCTCGTAGTTGAACCTAAAAAAAAATCTATGTTAATGGTAATTTTATCTGTCAGCTCAAATGTTCCAGGTCCCTCTCCCGGCATCTGACAAAAAAAGAAAGAAAGGAAGGAAAGGTTATTAAATGGTAAATAACAAAATGCCAAGGAGCTTTTTCCCAAGAAACCATCTGCTCCAATTGCTACAAGATTGTGTAGGCATTGTGTTTTGCTTTCCAGTGCCTACGGGAAGTTATTCCCCAATATTTCTAAGCCAACTTAGAGGCCAAATAAGCAATCAGCAGATTGATAGTTACAGCCTTTGGAGCAATGAATTGGCTGGTGAAATATCCATCTAATCAATGACTAACCCGGAGAGGTGCAAATAGATGGTGCAAACGATTATGGTAGTAACAAAACTGCCCAGAAGGTACAACACATAAAGCAAGAATATTGAAATACAGCATCGCAATAACTACACCTTTCCCGAGAAACAGAGCCTAAAGTGGATATCTGCAAATCATTGACAGAACTATAAAGTTGCTGATTTTTCAGACATTTGTTCCTCAGCTTGGTAAGTGAATATATATTGTTTAACATGATAATGTAGCAAGCTGTTGTTTTGTGGCTTGAAAGCCAGCTGTATTTGATTGATGCTAGGACTGGAAGTATTTATAAAATGACACTGAATTAGAAGTAGTCAGTTTATGAGTCTGGGGAAATGAATCTTTTATGAAGAATAAAACTTTATGATGAAGGAGTAATACCAGGGATGTATGCATCTTAAATTAAATTCGTTTGGACTGCAGTCTGCGTTATAGATCTTTTTGAAATACGAGAAAAGTACACGTGTCCAAACCCAAGCCATCAGCCTTTACTTGCCTGCGTTTTGGGGCAGTATAGTTCAAAATGTGATCATTTGGTGTTGGGTTTCATCTCTAGTGTATCTTAACATATATGCATACAAGCACCGTGATCATTTCAAAGGGAGCAGGGAGATGGCTCCTTTGTTCAATGCAGCGCATAAAGTTACCAACCTTCGACGGGGAACGCGCAGAATATGCATGCTCTGAAAGCAGTAGAGGCATTCAAGGAGGCGTTCACGGTTAATGGGTTTGGCATCACTGTTTAGTTGAAATTTTGAAAGTGAAGTCCTTAACAATGAACTCCCAGGTTAGCTTGTATGTATATTCCCAAACTATCTTCCCTAATATATGTGAACAGAGTTCCTTCCTGGTTTGGCTACACAAGTCTTTCTAACAGCTTGTTTGGGCCTCTTGATAGAGCTATTCTATATCCTTGTGCAGTAGGATTCCACGACTGCTCTGAAGCACAGCTCTGCCAGGCAAATTCAGACTCTGGGGACACATCGACATGAGCCGTTTCCTGTGGTATTTGCCTAATTAGCTCTGCAGTAAAGCATCAGTGTCTACATGTGCAGTGTGATTTGGCTGGAGTAAACTAATTAACTCCACTATAGGATAGTGCTGCCAGACGCAAGTTTTATTATTTACTCTGCTCCACGGCACGTGTAGATGCTGACAGGGCTGGCTAGGGCATGAGGGTGCTTCAGTGCAGGGGTGCTTGCCAGCTATCCCCACACTGAAGCACCCGCATGCCCCAGCTAGCCCCTGCCAGCATGCTGAGCCAGGTTGGAGCTGCCCTGGAGTGGCAGGCTGACCCCTGGGGCCACCTGCCAGCCAAGGCTATTCTTCCCTGGTTCAGTATGCTGCAGTCCTGGACGCAGATGCAAATGTGGCACCTGGGAACAATAAACTCCAGTGTGAACTGCACTGGAGTTTATTCAACCACATTAAATTGCATGTGTATGCGTGTAGGGGCCTAGTATGCGTGTAGGGATGTAGGTTGTAGCTGTGTTGGACTAAGGACATAGGCAGACAATGTTCTTTGGGTGAATCTGATATATTTTGTAAGACCAACTTCAATAGTTGGGGGGAAAAAAATTGTTAGCAAGCTTTTGGGTTAAAAAACCCTTTGTCAGCCTGAGGAAGCCTCTACAGTTGGTATGTGCTCTTCCTGGATGGAGTGAATAGTAAAGAAGGCAGTGTGTGGGTATGAAGAAGTGATAAATATAGCAAAATTTTTCAGATAATGATCTTGAAGTTGTATCAGTTATCACTGAACTTTAGAAAACCCCATGCATTTGGCTAATTTTCAGTTTTTTTATGCAGACACTTAGGAGCAGTAACTTATGCTTAAATAGCACAGTGATTGCGATGGAATATGAATGTCGTGGGTTCCTTAGAAATAACTAAGGTAGAAACAAAATATCTCGGTTCTCTGCAGCTTTTTACCATCCATATCGGTGCAAAAAAGTGTAGCATGCTAGCATCCAGATTTGGTAGAATTTTACGCTCACTTTCCATGGTGGAAGTGACTGCGTGATGTATTGTTTCCCTGCATGCTTGTTAAGATGGGGCATAGCAATCAGCAGTATTCACAAGAAATCTTAAGAGAACCATAGCTACTAGGACCTGCTTCATCACTGTATCACATCAATTTTATGCCAGTGTAATTGGAAATCTGGGGAGCTGTACTAGTGCTAAACGGGTGTGATAGAGCTTTGACAATTCTGCAGGCTGGGAGTTTCAAAAGAGCCTTTGTGAAGTATGAACCCAGATGCCAATGAATCTCAGTGGGCTCCTAATTCCTTTGGGTTCCTTTGAAGCGCTCCTCTTTAATGGCTATTTATTTCTCTTGAATTTTTGTTGCTTGGGCAGTCTTTATGGCACATTCTCTCTAACAGGAATAATAAGCCACCCATTTTGGAGTATAAAACCTAAAAACCTGCACAATGTATTTTAAGGTCTCTCTGCTTAGGAAGTGAGAATGCCTTTTCTTTTTTCCGAGCAGAAAGTGACAATATTTTCCTTTTTCGCTGAAGAAGTTGTGAACAAAGTGGGTGAAATATCAGGGCTAGGATCATTTTGTAATATTGGAAAACATGGCAAGGCATCCAGTGGTAAGCTTCTTTTTGAGCTGTCTGACCTTTAATCACTGGTGAATAAAACCAACATGCTGTCAGATCTCTGTTATATTTCTCAAGGGGGTAACTCTGCCTGAAGTAGCAATGAAGCAAAACCTTCGAGAGCTTATAGTCAAGGTCACTACAGCAAGAGGCATCGCTCTGAGGGAAAAAAAACAACAAAGGGGAAGGGGAAAAAGGCATTTCTGACCAAGTCGGTAGTTGCTTGTTGAACAGAATTCTAGGCTATTGTTATAGCCTCTGACAAATGAAGCTGCCTCGAAACTTTTAGACAATACCCCATTTCTATTTGATTGTTAAGCGCTCACTGTGACTTCAGCTATCCTTGAAGAACATTTGTTTTTTTGTCATTGCTAGGACATGGGGAAATTGGTGGGGCAGAAATGACGTGCATTCCATGTATACATCAGCTTCAGTCCTATCTTGTTACGCACGTGTAGTTAAACTCGGTTGGTGCAGGGCTTGTTTGCATGAGAGCGCTTCCCCGGTGTCACTGAAAGTCTGATTTTAAACTCATTGAGTTACATGAGCGCAAAAGGCTCTGTGGACATCATGATAAGGATAGTTCCTTCGGGCATACAAACCTTTTATATAATGGAAAGTGTTATATTTCAAGCAAGTTTCATCTTAATGAGCTTTAAAGTAGCGCCCCCCCCCCCCCCCCTTATCTAAGCTTAGATCAGAATGGCAGAAGAAAGGGTTAGCTATTGCATAAGAACTGAAATCTGGGAAGGAAGGTTTATAATTGGCTTTGAGGTTGCGGTTCAGATATTAGATGATTTGTTTTCCCATTTTAAGCAATTTAAACTCAAATTACAGAGTTGATTGACTTCGGTAAATTGTTTTAGTTGGGATTTATAAGCCAAAGGACAGCCACCCTTTCCGACTCGTGTGTTAGAGCTTATGTAAGGATTGATGATATTTTTAAAATTAATTTGGTGATTTCACTTTCTTCCAATCCTGAGATAATTTGTTTGATGTGTTGATTTGATTCTGACTGGATAGGATTTTATTTTCTGGTTAATTCAGAATCCTCACAGAAGCTAAGTTATGAGTAATAAGCTTTCTTGTTTTAATTTCGGTTGGAAAGTTTTAATAACGTGGAAAAATAAAATTGAAACCAAATTAAATTGATTCACTAAGTAACTTGGGTCTAAAAACTTTGAAGGCCTGGGTTGAACAACTGGACAGCTTAAGTGCTTGACTAGTTTCCCCTGTGTTACCCACAGTGCGTTGTGTGAAGTAAATGTGCAATTTGGTAGCAATGAGTAGAACTTTGCACTGATTTCACATAGGGGAAAGGACTGCACAGCGTATTATTTTCATGGAAGGCGTTTATGATAATACTTAGCAATTATCAGTATTCACAAGAAAGGCTAGAGAACCATAGCTAGGATATAACAGTATATTCTAGGTAGACAGGTACTGAGAATAAGTTCCTCATGCTAAGGACAATTTGGGAGTAGAAGTATTTGAATCATGAGGCAGATATGGTAAATTTAGGATGTTGCAGTTGACATTAGAAAAGTACGTGAATTCTATATAGCAGAGCAGTTATTCACCCTAGGGTGCCCTGAGATCATTTCAGGGGTGCCTCAGGGTGCCAAAACAATGTTAGCACTTTTAGGAGTGCAAACATGAGTCGCAAGATAAATCTGGAGATTTCAAACAGGAATCGTTAGCTTTAAAGGCATTCTGATTTGTGTGGTCTTCCTAAGTTCTTTGCAATAGGGGGATTGCTCTATCATTCTTCTGTCGTCTAAAAACAAGTGAAAACGAAGAGCTGGCATTTTCTGAAGGGTATATGGGTCTACCAAGGGGTATCTTTGAATCTAAAAAGGATTACCACTGTAGTAGAGTCTTTTTCTTATTTATCAGGAGCTGTTTGATTAGAAGGTGCCTGACACCCAACCAACCCCTCAAATGTATGACCCTTTAAGGCAAAAATAAGGGCGTACCCATATGCCAATATCATTTGTTTGTTATAGTATCCTGGGTTGTTGGTTATAGCCGTGTTGGTCTAAGGACATGGGCAGACACGGTCCTTTGGGTAGATGTGATGTCTTTTGTTAGACTAACTAAATAGTTGGAAAAATTGTTTGTTGCAAGCTTACAGGCGCAAGCGCCTTTCTTCTGGCATAGGAAGCACCAACAAACTTTCCCTATGCTTGAAGATAAAAATCTAATTGGTTTCCCTGAGTTGATGCTGGCTTACAGCCAGCAGTTCTCACATATGGAAATAGAGGTGTCACATCGTTGATGTGAATAACCATAATATATTATGTTTGTCCCCCTCCTTTTTTAGGAACTATCGTCATGCGCATGACAGCCTTCGATGCTGATGACCCTTCCACAGATAATGCTCTGTTGAGGTATAATATCCTTAAACAGACCCCTGACAAGCCTTCTCCAAACATGTTCTACATTGATCCAGAGAAAGGAGACATTGTGACGGTGGTTTCACCTACATTGCTGGACCGTGAGGTAAGTGAACGCTTTATCATTTCAAAGCGTATGCCCTGTCCATCCATTCTTCCATCATCAACAAAGCACGTGAACATCCATTTTCATGACACTTTTCTGTTGCATTAATGGAAGTTGACATTATTGAAAAATTTACTGATGTGGAAATTTGCTCGATGAAGTTTGATATTACATATCACTTTTCTGACTTATGCATTAGGGTTTATATACCATTGTCATCATGCGTGCATCGAGCAGTCCAGCAATTGTAGATGATGCTTTTGGATGTAGTAGAATTTCCTCTTGCATAATAAAAGACAAAACAATTCACAAAACTACACCAGCATTTAGAATTTTAAGCTCTAGTTATCCATTGGTTAGTTTTTCTTATCCGGTCTTTTAGGAAATTATGCCGGGGGGGGGGGGAGAAATGGGATGGCCTTTTTAAAAGTCCTCCTATCTTACTGGATGAATTTCATGAAGGAATACTTCATTCCTATCATCAAAAACCAAGTGCCACCTCTTCCTGCCATAGAAAAGGAATTTGAAAGGGCCAGATGGGCTGTTTGGTTTTGTTTTTTAAGGTGAGCAATTAAGATACATTATTTTTGGACTTTTGTTGCTGTCCTTTAACATTCTGTAAGCTCAAATTCCTCCAACAACTATATCAAGTGACATTCAAAGTAGTTCTACTCAATCTGTTTTTACTGCTGTGGTCCATTATTAACAGAAGCAAAAGCTAATATCTGCATTAATTGTATATAAGTATCAGCTTCCCTCTATAAGCAGAGGGCCTCAGGTTCCCAACCTTTCCACCGTTTTCTGAAGTCCATTTAGGCATTTTTATTCCTAATGGGTAAACAACCCCAAGATAAAAACAATTTACTGGAAATTGGAAAATCAATGGAAGAAATGAACAATCCTTCCTTTCCTGGTATGTTCCAAAGGTCACTGGTGATACGTGAAATAATAATGCTATTTACATACAAGGAATCTGTTCAAGATCAAACAGATTTCTGCTGCTCAGCATATCCAGTAGCAGGATTTGAACTCCCCATGATTTCCTAATGATATTTGATTCAATATCTTTGTCTGGAAGGTATCATAATACAATCGCAGTGGAAATTTTTGTTGTTGCTGTATATATTGACTGTTTTAATAAGCAAGTGGGAACAATGCAAAACTTTTATGTTGTAACAGTGTTATCTGTGTTTCATTATTCAAGCTTGAATAGTACATGTTAACTTCAACACAAAGTTAACAGTATTATCTGCATCTTCCAACATAACATTGAATATTCAGGACGTAGGCTGATCAATCTTCTGTAGCCTTCTTTCCTGAAGGTCAGTGATCTCTGATGGTTACCATTATATGAATAATTTTGAATGAGCCAGGGCTGTGCCCATATATTTTTCTTGCTTACAAAGCCAAATCACAATAAAAGGAATTTCTATCCCTTTGGAGCAATACGGTCAAGGCACTCTTGGTTTTTTTCAGTCCTCTTTCCTGCTTAATGCCAAGGTATATCCATGCCACTTTCTCCCAGGAAGAACCTTCTAGGATGCTGGTGAAGTAGTGGATAAGAGTCGGTCCTGTTTTTCACTTCCTTGTTGATATAAGTTGTAGTGCTTTTTGTATTGCTTACTTGTATTGCTGTATTTTGTATGAGCCATTATTATAGCTCAGGGCACCTTTGAACTCGATGTTACAAACAGAGAATAAAAAGATAGCCCAAGTTTCCAAGGATCATAGTTTCATAGTTGGTAGGGTCAGAAGGGACCTGAGAAGATCATCAAGTCCAACCCCCTGCCGTGGCAGGAAAGAGTACTGGGGTCAAATGACCCCAGCCAGATGTTCATCCAGCCTCCTTTTAAAGACCCCCAAGGTAGGAGCCAGCACCACTTGTCTTGGAAGTTGGTTCCAGATCCTAGCCGCCCTGACAGTGAAGTAGCGCCTCCTAATATCTAGCCTAAATCTACCCTCCGCTAGCTTATGTCTGTTGTTTCTTGTAACTCTCGGGAGTGCTTGGGGGAACAGGGACTCTCCCAATGCCTGCTGGTCCCCCCTTCTCCACCCCAGCCATCAGCCTGTTTGTATTCAGGGGGATAAGGGAGCCCTGGGTTAGCAGAATGGTCAGAGGTCTCAACCCACTGGTAACCCAACTCCCTTTAAGACCATTATGGGCACAATGGCAAAAAAAAAATGTTTTGAGACAAGTTTTGAAGGTGGCCAATGAGTGAGCTCCCTGCATACAGGGAACACAATGGCTGCAAAGCAGTCCCTATGACAATTTTTGGGGTCAGTTGCCCTCTCCAAAGAATACGGGTGCTGCGGGATAGGGTTTGCAGGCAAGTTGCTCAGAGTTGGAGATGCACTCAACATTTGCAGGTGGAAACCCCGCAAGGAAGCTTCCTGTTGAAACTGGTATGTGGTATCCCAGGTTTGAACAACCCCCACATTTCAGCAGAACTATGAAATAACACAAAGGAACCAACTATTTCTTAGGAACCTAACCTGAAAACACAACCCAGCTGCTGTGCCAAAGATTTAGTTACAAGAAGCCCAGTAGAGAGTTGATATGTATCCTTCTCTTTTCTTTTTTTCTTTTTTAATTGCATATTTCCTCATCTGAAACACAAAGCACAATTACCAATCAATAGGGAATATTCTCAGTTGCTCTGTGTGTGTTTGTGTGTTGAAAAACCTGTTGGTCCCGGAAAGCAACTGAGGAAACAGTAGTTGAATTCAAGGTAAAAATATGAGAAGGCTGAGACAGGAGTCAAAAAAAAAAAAAAGTCTAGTTCTCATTATTCAAATGTGTGTTCTCTGGAAGTTGATATAAACTGTTTTAAAGCAACTGTGTTAAAGCGCTGATCAAAGTTACCCCGTGTTTTCCAGCTCTTTTATTAATTTTAGCCATTGCTTAGATGTAGATGCTTATGGGAAGCCTTCCAGTTGACTTAAGCTAAATTGACAGAATGTAAATTGCTAATTTTTTATTTTAAGTTTAGTTTCTTTCATGTTTGTGTATCATAGAGAACAGGAAGCTGAGGATATTGCCCAAGGGGGGATATGGAGATGTAGAGGTACAAGGCATCTGGCAGTTTTTGATTTCCCTTTTGAACATAAGCAGTAACCCATATTATTTTTTCATGCTTCTACATTTTAAGAGGAGCTGCTGTGAGACAGCACTGGGAATTCTTGTTCCTAGGCAGAGATTCAAGATCCAGGTATTCACCCTAAAATGAAACAAAGTCAAGCAGGGTAGAGAGCTCAGCTTTATAGCTGAGTAAACATATCTGGGTGAATGATAGGCTCACAATGGAAGGGCAAATCATTATGTTAATATGCATTTCAAGGAGATAAATATTAATAAATCCTGCTGGCAATTACTCCAAAAAATAAAAAGAAAGCTTTAAAAGGGGCACTTAGGTGTTTTTAAAAAAAATATTTCT
This sequence comes from Alligator mississippiensis, assembly GCF_030867095.1. Taxonomy (NCBI): domain Eukaryota; kingdom Metazoa; phylum Chordata; order Crocodylia; family Alligatoridae; genus Alligator; species Alligator mississippiensis. Next base: position 71,425,877 of record NC_081833.1, read on the forward strand.
GATTGGCCACCAGCTCAATCCAGACAAGGTGCATTTTTTTTGTCTGTTCATGCTCCACTCCAAATGCAGACTAGGTCAGGTAATGTTCTAAAACTTTTAGAAAGCTGTCATTAAAAATCAGGCAGTTTTGAGACTTTCCATTAACTGGGATTGTGAATGAGGGAAGGCCAAAAGGAAAATGAAGTATTCTTCTTGTCTGGAGGTGATTCCAGAGCTACTCCGTGAATCAGTTAACAGGAAGATTTGGTGCAGTTACAATAATCAACCTCTCTTTTGTTGTCAAGTGTCCAGAAATTGCAGTGCTCCTATCCTTTGGTATCTGGAAGTAAGAGGTTTGATGCTGCTGTGAGCTTAGGTGTCCTATACTAATGTTCTTTTTCCAGAGCTCTAGGCTGTATATAATTTCAAGTTCAGTCTTCACAGTGCAAGAGTGGTATTGTTATAGTATCAGACAGTATTGTCAGTCGGTTTTTGAGGGTCAGGCCTAATTCCCTTGAAAGTTGCTTGGACTTTTCTGCTGGGACTTCAGTAGGAGATGGATTGTAGGGCTGTGCAAAGCTTCGGGTGGTGATTCGATTCGGAGGAGGTTCGGCCCGATTCGGTGGCCAAATCCCTGAATCTGAATCGACTCAGGGGACCAATTTAAAGGTCTGAATCAATTCAAAGCTCTCCAAATCTTCAGAAAATATTCAGAGAGCTTTGATGATTCGGGAAGTCCCCAGTGGCTGCAGTAGGGAGCTGGTTCCAGACTCTGTGCTGGTAAGCACTGGGGCGGAGGAGGGTGGGCCGGGGGAGGGGACCATGGGGGGAATTGAATTGGGACAGTGATTCAAATCACCGAATCGAATCACTATCCCCCAAATTGGCTGAATTTGAATCCGAAGCGAATACTAGATGCTTCACACAGGCCTAACGGATTGTGCTCTTGATTAATTTGTTTAACGCTGTTTCTCAGTGAATATGTATGAACTTCAAGGGAGCTCTAGCCCAGGAACGTAGGGGCGTCTGGACTGAAGGTTTCAGTGTAGACCTGTTCCCATAGTACACCTCCATATGCAAAAGTAATAAATGGGAAAAGATGTTTTTCAGTTGTCAGAAAAAAGTACAATGTATATTTTGCATTAAGCTCACCTGGCAACCCACTGAGCACTTTCAACTGTCATCATTTTCTGGAGAAGGACTTTAGAAGAATGGTTTATCAACTTTCAGGATGATTGTGGCTCAAGTCTATCAGCACGTATTTTATTTACGTATTTTTAAGATTCAAACTGGCTTCCAAAACTGGCATGCTCCTTAGAGTTTGCAGCAAAACTCCAATAATTTACAGAAGAATATCCATTTTCATTTTAAGAAGGCATGTAAGGACATATTATTGAAGATTTATGTGCATTTTTTTTCTTGTGGGAGTTAGGCATCCTTGAATATGTCGGAGATGAAGATTGAAGAGTGCTAGGGGGCAAATTATATCCCCAAACATCCATTGGAGAATTCATTTTGATTCATAGAGCAGAAAGACGCCCTGTACCGAAAGTGTACGGTGTAAATGACCCAAAATAGAACACAGCAACGTGTTTCACCTGTAAAAAAGGAAAGATTCTGATCTTGTGTAAATTGTCTGAAGTTTTGTATTTTGGGGGAAAAGAAAAGGCCGTTTCAGCATGACACTTTGCTGCTGTGAGTGAGAAATAACGTCTCATATATGCATAGTGAAAAAGGCAGCTGCATTCCTAGGGACTCAGATTCCTTTCAAACTCTTGACAGAAAACTAATCATTTTTTATCTATTTCCAACTATGCTATTTTGCAAGTGGTACAGAATCCAGCTTGGTGAAGCATGGTTTGTGCGATCTGAGGGCGTTATAGACAAAGCTAGTGCAAGCACTAGCACTGTTCATCTGAAAGTTTGCTCCAATCCTAATTACAGTTGATGGGCAATTTGTTTTTCTTTTTGCTAGGAGCCACTATGCTTAATTTAGAGTAGTGTTAAAAATAGCTTGACATATCTACTACATACTGTACTATAAGTGAGTACAGTATGTACCCATGAAAGTGTATGAAACATATTGGGTCACGGTCGGTGGTGTTGCTTTTCCTGCACTCCCTGTTTCACTTTCAGGCTAGCTCAGCCAGGCACAGCATAAGTGCCACCTATGCGTTTAGCTGTACTGGCCTAATATTATGGATGCTGCATCTGATCTGTGTTACTTCATCCCAGTCCCTCACTTTGTACCTGCTACATGGGAGCTGAAGGATGTATACCACAAGCGAGCATAAATCTGGGGTGGCGCTGGCTTGCCAAGTTGCTGTTTATATTGACTCCGCGGTCAGGCACCGTCACAAAATGTTGGATGCCGAAAATTGAGTAAACATGGGATGATGAGTAACAGCTAATGAACACTGTTGCCTCTGCTTGTGTCAGTGCATGTTCTTGCAGAGAACAACTATGCGCCAAGAATTTATGTAAACACCAGCCCACCCTGCATAGTCTCATATCCCAAGCCACAGACGTATACTTGGAAAGAATGGGCGTTTGGATGGATGTTCGCGGAGATGGGTTTTTGTCATGTTCAACCAGCGCTGGTTCTGACAGTGAATCATTTTGTTCTTTGTAGATAAGGCTTTGACATTCTGAAGGCAAGAACACAAAATAAAAGCATTTCCCTTATTTTGTTGTCCACTTCTGCAAGCGGACGCTATCTTCCTTGTAGTTCCGCTTTTTTGGCACCATGCATCTTTAAGCAGTCAATACACTTATTACTTACTCGATCTAAATGCAAATGTTGAACCAACAGTGCACTCTCATTTTTAATGAAAAGATATTAATCTTTTTGGCAAATGTAGTTCATATTTGATCTCCATATTATACTCAAAAATATTCATATTTAGAGTGATTGTAGGAAAAACCTACAACATCTTGAAGTATATTGCCTCTCAATTAGAATAATTGTGCCGTTTTGTCTTGTCTACCAAATACTCTTATACAACCTTTTTCATATACAAGATAGTAAATAGAGTAGCTGGAGCTTATTTCCTAAGGCAATATAGTGGTACCTCTGTAAGTCTCCATTCGTTTATAATAAAAGTCAAAAGATATACACAGAGCATTCACTTAATTCCCTGAGCTAATACTGGGCATGTTTCTTGCATTATGTTTTCTGATATTTTTAACTATCTCAAGAGATAGACCTACCATCATTCTTCTTGAAAGATTGTTCCTCAATCTACTAGCTCTCTAGTTTCAGGAAACTTTCTTAGTGCTTAGTCTAAGTTTGACCTTCTTAAAGAATTCCACATTATTCTTGATGTTCATATCCTCAGATGCGTAGGTTGCAATTATAATACCTCTCTTCATACATCACTTAGTTATATTATTTTTATATTATATTCTTGATTTAGTATTTTCTAGTATTTAAATCCAAGAGTAGGATTTTGAGGACCTAGATTGTGGTTCTGGATCTGTCAGGGCCCCCAAGCCACCTACCCTGTGTCCAGCATATGCTGGGCAAATCCCAGCCTGAGCTCCCTCTCCCTCCCTTGTCCCTCCTCCCATCATGCAGACAGCACTGGGACAGAGCTGAGTTACATGAGCTCAGCCCCAATCAGACAGAAGTTAATGAAGGTACTCCAGGAGCACTTTCTTTTGAACCCTCATGTAATGAAAGTTAATTTGTCACACCATCGGGCACTGTTTGCAATTTTTATTTTTATTTTTTGTCTTGATTGAGGGGGAAATTATCACATTTTTTTTCCTGTGATGGGAAAACCATTTTCTGATGACCCCTACTTGGTTGATATTCAATCTAATATCTATAAATGTCCCATGTAGAAGTTGCTGTAAAAGCTGCAGGAACAACAAGAAGAAGAATACACCATTATATATTATAGTAATGCTGCTGTTACAATTTGTATTAGTGCCTGTTAATGGAAAGATCACATTATATAAAAATAGAAGTTAAACTTGGTTTTAAAATATTTTAAAGCCCAAATACGTTCATACTCTCTTTCCATTATATATATTTAAGCCCAAATCCTACATTTGGAATGGGGGTGAGGTAGAAGGGTTCACAAATCTGCATAGAGTCCTGCTTAATTAGTTTTTGTTGATTTAAAAAAAATTCGAAAATGTAACTGATTGCAAAAATCGTAATAGCTGGACACAATGCTATGTATCAGGTAAAAATGTAATTGGGAGAAGGAGAAGTCTAGATCCAAAGGCAATTAATGTATGGCGGGAGAGACATAGCATAGGCAATGCATGGGGGAGCACAGGGGGGCACATGCCCCCCCCCCCCCCAAGATTGGCTGCTGGCTTCTGCGGGTGATCATCACCCACACCTGCTCCCCCTTTGCTGTCAATGCAGCCGCCGGTGGCTACAGCAGTGGACAGACCCCGTTTTCCACTCACCACCATGGTTCCCTTCTCTCCCCCCCCCACCATGGGAGGCACTGGTCATTCAAGAGACATAGCTTACCGATGGATGAGATATAAGTGTATATTCCAAGTTTAGCATGTATACAAGTGCTTTCTTAACTTAGAGCTTCCAGTAAGCAATGCAAAGGAAGCTCCTTTACCATGTTCACCCAGAAATCTCAGTCTGTTTGCCATTGTGCTTCCATTGAGAAAGCTCATTAGCCCATGCTCATATTATAATAATAATACAAAGCATTCTGTGAGGTGTAGAAAAGTAAGCTTGATATGTCAAAACATAAGAAGTATCATTCAGCTGCAGAACAATAAGGGTTCCCATCACCAGAACGCTGCAGAAATTCTTCATGAAAGAAGGTAAAAAATGTCTAATTTGCATAAACACATGCTGGCACAACTCTTCCAAACCGTTCATTATGTTATTATTATCTTTTTTTTTTTTTTTTAGTTTCAGGGACTTCAACAGGTAATTTAATAGCCAGAATGTGTTTTTAAAAAAGAGACTTACATTAGTAGGGAGTGAATTTTCTTTTCCATTAAAATCTTTGATGGATGAACTATATAACACACCAGGAGCCTCATAATCAGCTGTTTCATCTCAAGGACACTTGCTGTTTCTGGACAAAGCATACAATATCAATATCACAAAACATATTCAATTTCTGAATGGATTTCCTGAAAAAAGATAATAACACCAGGTAAGACTATAACAGCTGAACAAAATCCAACAGATAAGTATATATACTTACTTACCTATTTTTAAATTAGAAAGTTCTGCCAATGCTAGACCCAGATTTTAGTCTGTAGCATGATTTGCATTTAACTGCTCCAGCATGGAGCCACTTAGAGAAACCATTGGATGTCACAGAAAAGTGACGTTGACTGCTACGACCCCAGTCTTGGGGGACACTTTTACCCTCCCGGAGCTGGCATTGGGGATGTGGTCACAGTGATGGAGCATGTGGTGAGTGATCCAGGATTCTGGAGCAATCAGCATTTGGTATAAATTTATACTGACAACAGGGACAATGGTGTATTAGGATATGAGCAGAGCAAACGGCTTCATTGCACTCCCATCGCCAACCCAGGACACACTGTCTGTGTCTCAGCATCTAGCTGCTGACTGTGTTAAGTCTTATTTTTTGTAGTTCTCTAACCCAGTGTATGGAAAGAAGGAGTAAAATCATTGTTCTCCACTCGCTCAGGCAGGAGGTGGCATTTCGTCCCCAACTGATGGTCATGTCGCACAGCTGTAAATGGCTGCACAGGCATTCGAGGCAGTGGAGAATCAGGCCTCATCTTTCTTAACATGCCACTTGCAGAGTGAATTCCACTAGATATCACTGAGCTAGTGTAAAACAAAAAAAATCCACTGCCTTGCTGCAAAACTTGCTAAGGCCTGAAAATAAAACAAAATTCTCAAAAGCCAGGGGGAGCTTCCTGCTTTAACAAGAGCCCTTGTACGTTTCTGCATGTGATGGTGATGCTGAAATAGACCTCTTTTGAGGGCCCGTTTCATTTGCTTTCTACCTGCTGATCAATCTGGTACTGAGAGGGCAGGGAAAAAAAGAGAGAGGTCTCTTTAGGAATTAAGGACACAATCTATAAACAGGATGTAGGCTTGTAATGTCGGATTTAGATAGAAGTTAGGCACAAAATCCAAAACTGCTAACTTCCCCCCACAAAAAAAACCTTCCCCCCACCCACAACTGCTTAGCTGTCCCTTCACCTTGAAGGCATTTAAATTCCATAGGCACTTGCTTTTTAAATTTCCTAAGGTGCCTAGAGGTGTACATCTGTACAGTATTAAACTTACGCCCAAGCAAAACAGGACCTAGAAACTAGAAATTCTCCATGACTGGCTTGATCTGGAAGACATTTTTCAAACTTGCCGAATACGCTCTGACAGGATTGGGCTCTGGAGAAAGGACCGCCACTTTCTTTAAAAAGTTCTGTAAGCAGCAAAGGGTATGGGAAAGTGTTACATTTGGATCAATCTAACCAGGGTGAGGTTGATCTAAATGCCCAACCATACAGCCCATACATAGATTCATAGATGTTGGGGTCGGAAGGGACCTCAATAGATCATCGAGTCCGACCCCCTGCATAGGCAGGAAAGAGTGCTGGGTCTAGATGACCCCAGCTAGATGCCTATCTAACCTCCTCTTGAAGACCCCCAGGGTAGGGGAGAGCACCACCTCCCTTGGGAGCCCGTTCCAGACCTTGGCCACTCGAACTGTGAAGAAGTTCTTCCTAATGTCCAGTCTAAATCTGCTCTCTGCTAGCTTGTGGTCATTATTTCTTGTAACCCCCGGGGGCGCCTTGGTGAGTAAAGCCTCACCAATTCCCTTCTGTGCCCCCGTGATGAACTTATAGGCAGCCACAAGGTCGCCTCTCAACCTTCTCTTGCGGAGGGCTTAAATTACCCCCAAAATGGCAGGCCCAAACTAAGTTAGTTGACCCAAGAAGGTGCACTAACCTAGATCGAGATCAGGTTAACCCAGTCTAAGAAAGAGTTAAGATGATCTCGTGAGCACCTGTACACGTTTGCAGCACAGCCGTGGGGCTGGAAACACCAGCCTCTCACCTCATCCCCAAGGCTATGCTGTTCCCACCCCCCCATCCAACCCTGACCAGGATATTTTGAGCCCCCCAATTTGCCACTGACTGGACCAGCCTCCCCCATGGGCGCATCAGCCCCCAAGTACTGCGAACACCTCCTCTCCATAGATCCACCAGCTCTCCTCCCTGATCCCACCTGCTCCTTCCCCCAGCCCAAGTTAATTAAACTGGTTTTTCCATATGGCTTTGGGGAGTGGTGTGCATCTGAATGTGCCAATCCTAGTCAACGTTCACATGGCTTAAAGTAATGCACTCAAAGCATGCAGGATTTCTGGTGCCAGTGGAAAGCGCAAAGAGAAACATGACTCTGGCTCACCTGGGACAGAAAAGTCCTGTTTCTTGATCCCAGAATTGCTTCTGTCATTAATCCAGTGATTTTTTTTTTTTAAATGTAAAACCTAGAAACAGGGACTAGAACCCAGATCAGTCTACTCTTATGGGAGTGCCTTAAACCACAAAGCTGTAGAGCCATGCACCTTCTTGTACTCTTGCTTTGCTCCAGTGAGTCTTGAATTATCTTTGGTACAATGGCACAGCTTCAACAGAAAGGGTAAGAGTGTCCCGGCTAGCATATCCGCTAGCCTGGTCATGGTTAGGCATGCTCCTAAGAGGTGGGAGATGGAGGTACAAATCCATCAGACAGATGAAAGACTGAACCAATGTCTCCCATTTCTTGGCTGACTGTTATATCTACTGTTAATATTACCAGGACTGTCGTAGCACAAACTCCTCCTTTACCTCCAGCTGTGTTTTTAGAGTGGACCCTGCTTTCTTCTTTGAAAGAAATGGCTTCGAATAACAGAAAATAGGGCTGGAAGTGACCTTAAGAGGTCATTTCGTGCAAGCCATGGGCATATTTAGGAGGAAGTTCAAGGCAGTAGATCCCAAGTGGATGGAATCACCTCCCTAGACCTCTGAGCAAAGTGCCTGAGGGGCAGGGTTTAAACAACCCCCCTTTCTCTTTTGGCTCACCCAAGCAGCCATCTCTTTCGCTTATTATGCCTCTGTGATATACAAGGAAGAAAAGAAAAGTAGTTAGGTTTTTCTCTTAGTTCAGAGTAAGAGCTTCATACCCTGTCATCGGCTGTCTCTGTTCTTTAATTTCGTTAATGCATTAGTTCCATCTATCACAAACAGCAAGATACTGAGCAAGTGGCATAGCCCCAAATGTCATCTTGTGACAATTAGAGCTTCTACAAGAGCTCACTTCCTTGGAGTAGTGTCACCAGAGTAATGGGGTTAATTTTCAAGCTACCCATTTTCTTAAGCTGCAGCAGTGGATATTAACTTACTCCCTAACATGAGCTAAGGCTGGCTTTTTGGCAGGACTTACATTTGTGGCAGACAGTTCACCGCTTCTCTAGGCATGTCACCTGTGCAAGTAACTCATGAGTTTCTCTGACACTGATGTATCAGAGAAAGATAAACCCCAGTCATCTGCAAGGCACTGACGAAGAGCTACTCTTAGCAAGATAGCAGCTGTCCATAGTCTCTTGAGTAGGGGCCAGTAACTGGTGCACTGTCTCTGTTGGTTACAGTTTTTTTATTAAAAATTGCATGAAATATTAGCTCCAGGGCTGGGCAAATAGTAAAATCTAACAAGAGAAATGGTGGTTTTAAAAATATATATGAGTGGCAAAAATAATCCCACCAAGAGTTCAAGTGGCAGATTTATAGCATAAACCTGGTAGTTGACTGCTGTTCTATCCTCTACTAGTGCACAGGACACAGGGTTTGTCATGGCTCAGCTAAATCCCGAGGTACTAGGAACTGGAAAGCTGTGCTGAGACATGCAAATCCTGCAACTGGGCATATGGAGGTCAGGAATTTCGTCTCGGGAGATCTGTACTTCATGGGTCTTTCAGTCTTCCTCTGAGAAGAGGAATATGGCCATACCAGCTGCTAGGCGAGAGGAGGCTTCTGTGCATCAATCTCAATAACCTCTGTGATCTGAAGGATGGATTGAGCTGCTGCTTTTTCTGCAGCCAATCTGCAGCTCTGAGACAGGCTGTCTGCTGGGTAAGATGAACTTCCTCTTGCTGGGATGTTTAGAGTACAAAAGCTGGATGACAGGAAAAGCCTAGGAAGTATGCTCAGACACCTGCTCCCAATTACATCAGGGAGGCTTCAGCATACCTAAGGGCATGTGTACATGACACTTGAAAGCGGGCTAAATGCTTTTGCAGCGCGTTAATGGTGTCGGTGTTTGCATGCCTCGGCGGCGTATTGTGCATTAATTCCAAGTGCTGTAGGAAATTTGGCAGTGTAATGCACCTTAAATGACTTGGGCACAGCAACTAAAATTCCTACTGCCTGGTGGGGAGCCACCACTGCCATGGAGGGAAGCACCAGGCCCCCCGCAGCCCAGAGACCACTCTGCCCGCTGGCAGCTCACGCTCGCCTCCCCACTGCCAGAGAGGCAGGTAAGTTCAGATGTGTGCACAACATGGGGGTTTAAAGGGCCCTAAATTGAAGTAGTGTTTTAAAAAAACCTACCGCTTCAATTTAGGGCCACCATTTTGTCTACACACACCCTAAGACAACCAGTATGTCCGTAAAGAGTTTTGTGTATTTCCAGGAGGAGCATTTAGCTTTCTGGCACGTAGAACTGGAAAAGGCTGATGCAGAGGACCAGATTCAAGTTGCCTCACTCTGCGCATAACTAGGACTTAGGCAAGAGCTGGATGCCTAAGTCCAAGGGACGATACAAATTTGCATGGCATCAATGCCCTAAGTGACCCTAAAGTGCCTAAATCCATTTTGTACCTCCAGTGTGGAATCCATACCTATCCCCGTGTTCACAATTGACTTGAACAGCCACTTGCACCCAACACTCCTATCTACTCCCCTTCATGATTCAACGTGCTAACTGAAAGCTCAAGAACCCTATATACAACTCTGGAGTGAGCCCAGCTGTGAGGTGGACAAAGCCCCATGGCCAATTCACACTATCAGCAATAAACTCAGCCCTAAAACACTAGGGATGAGTGTGGGTAGTGCGAACTCTGGGTTTAAACCCACTCAGGGAGAGGAGGGTTTAGAGTCCCAGTCTCCACGTCCTTGTTGAATAGCTCTGAACACTAACCTGTTGGGTGAAAGGCAGGCATCGCTCCTACAACCATGTGTTATGGATTATTTGCCTTCAAAAATGCATCAAGCAGTCATCTCAGAAATAAAAGTAGGTTTTGTGACTTGGAAGTGAATGGAGACAGTTAACAGAGAATTCAGGACCCTTCCCTCCCTCTCATCTCCTTCTACCTCCCACCCTGTTTCCTGCTGACCACTTCTTAGCATTTTCATGGTTTCAGAATTGCTTATTCATGGCATGCCTCATTCCATGTATTGAGCAACTCTTAGGTATCCCCAAAGTCTTGATATTGACTTCAGGAAAATGCTTAATGCCTTACCAGTTAATTTTTTATCTCCTTCCTGGGGTAGGCAGTCTAAAGTTAAGCAGGACTGCACCTAAGTTGAGGGGCATGCTGTGACTACTAAAAATGTGTGCGCCTCAGTCTTTGCAAAGTCTAATATTTATACTGTAATGTGAATGGATCTTCCTGTAAATACCAACAATGGGTGGATGGAAGATGGAACATTTTAATGCTTGTTCACCTGTCTGATTAAGTCCCTTGCCATACCACTAAGAGAGTCTCTACTGAAAATATGTTCAGGCTCTCCTTTTTCATTCTGAATGTTGGTAAAAGTCTAATCACGACTGAAAATTAATTTTATTCAGTGGAAGCCTCTATATTTAGTGAAAGCTACTCTGGAATTTTCCTTAATTACTCACCCGCCCACTGCAAATGAAAACCAAATGTGAGGGAATAATGCCGTGCACCACGGCTTCTGCTCTCAGCTCTTTGTTCTTTGAGGAGATGACACAATCTGTGGATGCAGAAGGAGAACTTGCTGATTCTCCTGACAGGGTTGGCAATGACTAGGGATTACAACATTTTGGACTTCAAGATGAGTCAGGTGCTCCTTTGTGTGAGCTATTTGCCTATAGATTTAGACAGGGATTTCCAAAGTAGACTAAAGGAGTGAGATGTCACCTTCCATTAAGCGTCAATGAAAGTTGGTTGGCTACTTCACTTAGATCCCCTTTGGAAATTCCAGCTAAAATGTTGGGGTTTTTTTATTTCATCCATATTTCTTTTTTAAAGAACTGTAGAAGGATTGTAGCTGCAGGCACTCAGGCATGTACTTAGAAGTCTATGTGAACTAAGAAATATCCTTTCTGATACTATCTTTATTTACAGTTTGTTGCAGGTCAAACAAAATCACTAATACTAAAAAAGTCCAGAGTTCAAGTCTCCATTTCATCTTGCCTGACTTCTGCAGTATGTGACACCACGCCAGATTAATATAAGCAGAGTAATTCTTTCCTTTCAGAGCATGCTGCCCTAGTTACTCAACTGTAAGAGCCTTTAGATACTGATCTTTTTTTCTCCTCTCGTGAAAGTGAACAGAGCTATCAAATCGGTGGGGAGAACAAGCAAACAAACCAACTTTAATACAATGTTAAGGTTGTAATCTCAAATGCTCAACATCAAGAATATTCAATTGCTCAAGATCCAGAATATTCTCTATATTCTGTGGCCTTTATTTATTGCTTATTGTAACACATTAAGGACCATATTGTACAAGGACAACAGAAATTTAAAAAAATCAACATCTAAAATATATCTGAGTTAATACAGTTGGAGAATTCCTGATTTTTAGGCTATCCTTTTTTTGTATGGCTGGTGTTGCTTTTCTTTTATTTCCTTTTGTAACCTCTCGATAACTTTAAAGGGGCAAAGAAAAAAACAGAACTGTTCAGTTTATGACCAGTATAGCCACCGATTCCCTCAAATGGCAATTGAGGCTCCAAGGTACAGAGCATTCCAGCCCAAATCAATTAAATTATTCACATACTTTATTTGAAGTAAGAACTTAAGCGTTTTGCTTAATTGGATTTATGGGCCAAAATTCTTGGCACCTTATAGGATAGAAGAGGAATTGAACTGGGGGATTGAACCAGGAGCTGGGGAGAAGCCTGTGTTCATTCCCTCAGTTCCCGGTTTGATCCCCCAGCTCCCCGATCATTCCCCACAGCTTCTCTCGGGGCTGCCAGTTCAAGCCAGGGCTCATTAGCTCCCCCACCTGCTCCTACTGGTACTGCCTAGTTCCTGCCTGTACGCTCTATGGCTAAATCTCCGAATCTCTCTGAATCTCCCTGAATCGATTTGGAGGCTTCCAATTTGATTTGGAGAGATTAATGGGTTTTCTGATTTGATTCAGATTCAGCTGCTGAATCTGGCTGAATCTCCTCTGAATCAAATCGGCTACCGAAACTTCGCACAGCCCTAATATATGTGTGTGTGTGTGTGTGTGTGTGTGTGTACACATCAATATATCTCATATATTGATGTATATCTCACATATATATGCCCTTGAGACATATATATATATATTTATATATATATATATATTCTGTTGGCTTGTATACAAACCTCATATATATAGATATAGATGTCTCTCTCAAGGACATATATATTTGCGTGTGAGATCAGTATATCTATATATGGATATATATACATATATATCACACATATATACTGATGATATAGCCATTATATCTTTACACCTTTTTTCTTAGTATCCCTTCCACTTTCTATAAGAAGGACTGAACTACCAGTCTTTGTCTCCTGGAAATGATTAACTATCAACACACTTGGCCTTTCACTTGGGCAGTGGAGGGGAGGGAGGATTATATTGGTAACATTATTCCTGATAGGTTTGTTGTAGCCCTGAAAAGGCCAGGAAATGCCATCTGGTGAAGAATATTGGAATGAGGACAGGAAGAAGTCCATTTCTGATAGAAGCCTCTCATGGGATATCTCACTAACTTGGAATACATAGTTCGCAAGTGCTGCAGTCCTCAAGAGTGTCCTTGACTAGGAAACAATTTGGTGACCATATTTCAACCAGTGGAATTGTCTGCTGATGACCATGTTTCTAATTCTTACAAGCCTAAAGAATCTGAAATCTATGTAACACGGTTCTCTGTACCAGGTATTGCACAGCATAGTCACGACTTTGGTCAGGAAAGAGGGAATCCCCATGACTGTATTTAGGCATCCCGTGGCCTCTGTAGAATTCCTCTACCCACAGCAGTATCTGACGGCCTTTTTTTTTTTAGTATCTTGAGATCAGACTTCTGCAGAGTAGGCTCCCTTGTTGAGCTGTGCAGATGATACACAGGGGGAATAAGGATATGCTTGTGTAAGTATGAGAAGTCATTAGTCTGCCTTGGAATGTTTTAAAATGTGCCCTTGAGGGAGATGTGCTTGCGCTATCAGGACTCAGCTCATTGAAGCATCATCCTCCTGATGACTTTCCATGTGCTTAACCCTTAAGTTTGTTGGAAATGTATTCAAGTATGTGTGCTTATGTCTTGTACTGGCATTGTGTCAAGGGGGAGAATGAGTCGGTACCAAGAAGGAGAATTTCATTTAGATGTGCTCCTAGTACAAAATTAGAGATTCTTAGTCTTCCATTGTGCTCCCTAACTGTTAGGGGGAAAAGAAAGCACCGCCTGATTTCAGACCTTGATCCTGCCCCCACTGATTTGAATGTCAAAGGAATTTAGACCTAGGGTGGATACCCTTTCCCTGGTTCTGATTTGCTGTTGGTTTTGCTGTGAAGCAGCCTCATGTATTTCAGTGATGTTCTTCTCATTCTTGCAGCTATAACAGAAATCAAAATCAGGCCCTTCATTTTTATGCACACTGTTGTGGTTAGGCTTCTCATAATTATGTAACAAAGACAGCCTAAATATTCTGTTCCTTAAAAGACTCTCCCGCGGAGGAAGTTGAATATAACTCTTATTTCTTCGAATACCGCATGATTGTACCTCTCCTGGGTGCTGGGATAGCTAACCACGGTGACATGAATTAGGAATGGATGCTGGCAGCTTTTTCTCTGAATCTAATTGTGTTCTGTTGGCTTGTATAAGAACCTTAAGGTAACTTCTCTTTTATTTAGGAATGTCAACATTTTGCAAAAACAAGGCCCTTTGCTGTTGATAAAAATGTATTCAAAGGAGAAACCTCTTTAGAAAAAAAGCTTCTTTTTTTTTCTTTGTTTTCTTTTTATTTTTTTGGACCTTTTGCTTTTTATTTGCTAATAGACCAAGGACAGATTAATAGCATAATGTGTATTTTGCCTAATTATATCCTTTGATTCTAAGTGCAGTTAAATGCAGGTAAATAGTCACAGATATCTGACAAAAATGTTGTCCCTTTGGAGTGACCAGGAAATGGATCAATCATTGGATTACACCTGTGTAGACATTAAATAATGGTGTGATGTCAATCAAATGTCTCTTTTCATTGGGCCAGTGAATTTTTCAAAATATATTGCTTCATCTTGGGGATCATTTATAATACATTAATGCAGCTTTTTCTTTTTTTTGCCTGCTCCAATATTTTTCAGCATTCCATACAAGACAACATGAATAGCTTGAAATCTTAATTAAAATGAAGCTGAAAAACTCCAAAGGGACTAGCCAAAGCCTTGTAGTTTTGTTTTTGGTTCAGAATCACTGGACCATATATACATACACATAAAAGTTTTAAAAGTTTAAAACTTTTAAAATATAAAACAGAAAGGGTTACAGCAGCATAAAAATGCAAGTGATTGTTGAAGAGTAAAAGAAGTCATCCTTACCTCAAAGGTGCTGCTATTCTCTTTATATAAAGTTGCGTTCGATTTGATATGCATGTGAATGTTTCTAAAATTATTGATTTTTTTCACTTCTGGAAGCTCACACTGGGCTATCTCAGTGGTCAAGACCTTGCTACTTACCCATAAAATTCATTTTTTCTGATTTTATTTTAGAGTGCTATCTCAGAGCCTTAACACTTGATCTGTCTTGCAGCACAGAAATTATGTATTTTTTTAAATGTGAACTCAGTTTCATTCAGTGGAAATCTACAAGGCAGAGATGCCTTTCCAGGAAAAAATGGAAGTTGAAGCCCTTGGGACCCTCTATAAAGTTGCTATTAAGGAAAGATAGTGTTCACCCAGTAAAAGTATTTTGTGGAAAGTGGAAGTGAAGCCCTATTACAACATCAGACCGTAAGTTCATGTCCCCACTGAATGAATGAATTCTGACTATGCATTGATGCCACAAGGCAGTGAGAATTTATGCATGATCCTCACTTCTCTTTAAATGCATCACTTCAGAAATTCAATCTCTTTCGCTGCACATTATTGATTTAATTATATGAATTTCCAGTGGGCCAAGGCCTGCCCTGATTAAGACCTTGTTCACCCCATTGAGTTTATACTTCCATGCAACCTTCGTTTTTCTTTGTGGAAATTATTTTACAGGTTTGATCTGCATGAAGTTTCAGTCTAAGATTACCTAACTGGCCTTAAACCAGGCAACAGAAAATGTTGTAGAGGCTAACGATTTAATCAGTTTCAAAAGAAGATCAAACAAATTCTTCCAGTGTTGATGGGTAATAAACATTACAATTGGGGGTTGCAACCTACAGATTAAGACTACTTAGGACTTTGAAAGCTGGAAGCTATAGGGGAAGAAGGGCAAGGGAAAGATTACTTTGGATAAGCCCTGCATATATTCTCTTCAATTTAGCATCCACTCTGTGCTACTGTGAGGTACGTGACTAGATGGACCCAGGGTCTGACCCAGTACAGCACTTTGTATGTTCTTAAAAAAATCAGGTCTGCCCAAGCCTAGTGTCCCATTAGCCTTGCACGGTTACGGCATGCCAATTTCCATGGCCAACGGCACACAAGGGAGCGGGGTGGCTGGCCACCTTTGATTCTCTAGCCAACAGAATGAGTTATTGTAGTAGGCTACATGCCTCGGGGCTACTACTCAGCTGAAAGTAATTACAAGCCTGCCTTGATGAACTGAGCCAATTGGCAAAAATAACTGGCTGGCCTGCTGGGAGACGGGAGGGCTGTGGGGCTAGAGGCATAAGACTGAGACAGAATACTGTCCCTGGGCCACCGAGTGTCCCAGATGTTCACTGGGGCACTCTGGGGAAGACCCAGAGCAATGGATACAAACTCCTGGAAGGCCACTTCAGGCTCAATTCCAGGAAAAACCCCTTCACAGTCAGGGTGTCCAGACTCCCTCCAGTGACGGTGCAGTCACCTACCCTGGAAATCTTCAAAAGGAGACTGGACAGTCACTTCACTGGGGTCACTTAACCCCAGTCATCTTTTCCTGCCTAGGGCAGGGGAACTGGACCCGATGATCTACAAGGTCCCTTCCAGCCCCTAGCAATCTATGAGTGCAATGGAAGCTGAATGTAAGGGGGGAGAAAGGAGACGGATAGGCTCCAGGACGAGCCCCAAGCACCATGCCAGAGTTGCTGCTCTCTTAGGGGTCTGGGAGAAGACCATGATTGAGTCCAGGAGACTGTGAGTTTGCTAGAGGGAACAACAGAAAGCGAGAAGGAAGACTGGGGGCTAGCGGCTGCAGCACCAAGCCCGGCATGCTCTCCAGGTCTGGAAAAAGACCCTATGCTATTGGTGTATTGTTGTGTTTATTGTTTACATCGATTCCTGTAGGGAGGGAGTTTGGCCTGGGGAAACAAATACTGGTTGAGCAAGTAATTCCCCAACCCAATACAGGTACCCATTTACACCTGGATCAACTAAGAATGGACTTGGATATGAGTCCGGCATGCTGGTCTCCACAATGCTGAAATGATCCCTGTAAGATGGTACAATCCTAGTTAAACTGTGGCATGGCCCCAATGAAAAAAAGGTCATTATTCTAGTTTTGCACCCATGGTGCAGAAACCATGACCTCAGAATCTGACTGTAGTTAGAGGGAACGGGGAGGAAATTTTATTCTGGATATATTGCAATTTAATAAACATCTGTCATGTATATTTAAAACTGCCATTTCAGGATTTTAATTATATCATCTCAAAATAAGTCCTCCTCAAAAGAGAATTGAAGTGACAGTTCATGGACTGAAGAAAATGAAACGTGACGTTGCTCATTCTCGTTTCGTCTTAGAGCTAAAGTTTAAATTAATTTTCTTCTTCTTGACAGAAAGTATTTTAATTGGAAATTATTTTTGATTGCAGTTTTCAGAGTGGATTTGAATTCTTCTAGTGTGTGTGTACAGAAGTTGTTCTGTGTCTTCATAATATTGTACTAAATTAATCATGCGCAGATTTTCAATAGTTGACAGCTGCACTGGCAATTTTAAGAAAGGTTAAAACATTAAAAGAATAGAGATAAGCACAAAGTTTTTTTCCATACCTCAGCACCTTCCCATAGATCTCACAGTTTTGTTTGTTGCTATGGTTACCTAATTGTTGCAAAGAAACGAAATATTTGAAATTAGCAGGAACTCGATGGCAGAAGTGCTGACGGACTTGCCACTGCTATCGTTAAATTCAGAATTATCATGAAGTTGTTTGAACCTGAGTGATATGTGCGTGTAGGTAGCTTTTCTGCAAAGTTTTGAGGAAGACTTGGAGAACTGGGATTCTGAAGAGATGCATAAGGTATTATAACTTCTGTTACCGGCCCTCACTTGGACTCTGGTATGGCCACTGATACCCATGTCATGGTGCATAAGGGAGTCTAACTTCCACGCTAACAAGAGACAAGAAGATAATAATTAAAGAACCCTTCAATCCCCTTTGTCTTGTACCTCCTCCTACCTAGAGCTTATTAAAAAATGTAACGATGTCAATGGCAATCTTCCTGCTAGCTTCAATGGTCTCCGGATTAGATCTCTTTCGACTTCTAGACGCATGAGCTACAGTGGGTAGCGAGTAGTTCTGAAGGACTAGAAATGGGTGCAAGAGGGTCTCATTTTTACCAGCCTTCTGTATTGCTTCTTGATTTGTCTTAGCATCTCTTTGCAAGTCATTTCAAAGTCGGTAGACAACCATCAGCCAACAGCCAAGCTGTTGGAGGTAGCAGTTAAGCAGGACTGCACTGCACCACATAGTCCATTGGTTTGCAACCTTTTGAGGCTCCCAGCAGCCCCCCATAGCTCAGTAGCTAATTTAGTTATTGTAAATAGCTAATTTAATATTAAATGATTGTAAATAGCTCATTTAGTTATTGTAGCACTTAACTCCTAGGAGTGGGGGGGAGGAATGAGCTCTCAGCTTCCTGCAAAGCTGCAGGGCAGGGATGATTGTGAGCTTACCTCCTTGCACTGAATCCCAGCATAGAGGAGCCTGTACTTAGCTCCTCACTCAAGGGAAGGAGTGAGCACTTAGGTTTTCTGGCAGGGTCAAGCGTGTGCTTACCAAGAAATGAATCCTGCATTTAAGTCCTTGCCCAGGGGCTCGGCGGGGAGAGCGAACGCATAGCCAGTCAATGAAGAGAGCAGGAAACCTTAAATTTTGAACAGAACATAAGCAGGCATGGAAGTAGCAAGGCAGGAAAATGGTGCCACAAAGGAGGCATAAGCAAAGAGAGATTTTTATATCGGCCCTGAGCTTTGAAAAAGTTGGTGTGGTTGGGGTAGGGGGGAATCATCTTCAGGGAAGATGATGTTCTGAGATTCGGTAGGAAATTGGATCCAGGATCACTTTATCAGTAAGAAGCAGCAGAAATCCTGTTACCTGTATTAACTTCCTTTCCCCTTAATTTCTGGCATCCTCCACATCACTGAGTAGCCTCTGGATGCTATGGTTAAATATGTTCTTGCTCCAAGAAAAAGCACATGAGAGGAAGTGGAGCAAGCTGCATCACACAGAGAAAAGGTTTCCATTTACCATTTTTACCACTTAAGAGAACCATAAATAATGGATGTTCAGTGCTGAGGTAAGTAGCATCATTCAGGGGAACGAGGCGAAGAGCAGCATTTGGTATCTGGGTGCCCGGCTTCCTCCATTAACGTTATTAGAAACATGCAACTCCAAAGGCAAAAAATATCAGAAAGTTAAAAGCTCAGGTAAAACCTTTTGAGAAGGCAATAAGGGCCTGATTCAGAGCTCAGTGAAGCAAATAAAAAGTCACAGCCATTGACTACAGTGGGCATCAGATGAGAGGCTTGAATTATGCAGCAGTTGCCGTGCGTGGGAATGCACTATAACATACTTTTGACTGGATTTGCCCACTACAGCCCAATTATACCATTAAGGTACCAGCCTGCATTAAAAGGTAGAAACCCCCCAGGCCTTGCACTGTGTTAACTTTCCATTTCCTGAGTTAGTGCTTTGTAATGATGACAGGGAGGAGGCATTGCTTTTAACATAACAGAGGCTAGGGCTCGCAGCTGCAATAGAAGTAATTGCAGCAGGCTCGTTTAAAAACCAACAAACAAACAGCATGATATTAAACTTACACCAATTTGAAATAGATTTTTTTTTTTCTGGAGCTGCTCTTTTCTTCTGTACGCATTAGAAAAATTCTTACTTGAAGCACAAACGCACCGAAAATCTATTTAGAAACTGGTTGGCAAAGGCATGAGTTGTTAATCTGTTACAGACACAGAATAACAACAGTGTGGAGAGAGAGCCATGCAATTTTTTGGTTTCCGGGTGTTTTTTTTCCTCCTAAAATGGAATTGGTCCTCAAGAGTTTCAAAGCATTTGCAGGTGATGCTCGGGTGAATTTACCTAGTGACCTGTCACAGGTTTAAATAGCAAACGGGCTATTGTCAGTCAGCCCGAGGCTAAGCATCACCTTGGGGCAGTGTGTCCAAAGTTTTACAATTGACTTGCATACATGGCCTGAGTCTCTCGAATTTGGCTTCTTTTGTCAGAATCTACATCAGTGGAAAGTGATTTTTAAATACAATTGTATCTTTTGTACTCCCCAGCTAGTCACTGTATTGAGGTGTGAATGGAGGATACAAAGCAGATGGACTTGTTGCTTACTACTGATATCTCTTCCCCACCATGGCAGGGATTAATGATTACAGATCAAAGACCTCAAGAGAAGTTGTAGGTGAGGTGTTCATCTCAAAAAGACTTTTTTCCCTTTGTCTTTTAAATTAGATGGTAAAGACAAATTCTAGGGTTTTATTGAATCCCCTCCTACATATGCTCACCTACAACCTAGGAGGAGTGTTTTAAATGGAAATTGCCACGGGGACTCTTTTTAATTCAGTAGTTTTATTTTGTTAGTGAAAAGAATTCATCATTAGGCTTTCACACATGGCTGATTTGGTTTTCCATGGAGTTCAGTGATTAATATTTAAAGAGTTGCACCAGTCTTTCACATCTTAAATCACTGAAGAAGTTTAAATATTGACCTGGTATGAGCATTGCTCTTAGCATCATCTGCAGCTTTTGGTGATTGTTGATACAGGAGATCAAAGGTCCAGAGCAAAGATGCTCTAAAGAGCCCAAATATAGCCTCCTAAGGCCGTGTGTAGATGAGACGAGGGGCATGTGTGCACGGCACTTTAAAGCGTGTTAAATGCTTTTGCACGGCTTTAATGGTGTTGGTGTTTGCACGCGGCGGCAGCGTATTGCACAGCCATTCCACCCACTGCCAGAGTGGCAGGTAAGCTCAGGTGTGTGCACAACACAGGGATTTAAAGGGCCCTATATTGAAGTGGTGTTTTTAAAAACCCATCGCTCTTCAATTTAGAGCCCCTGTTTCGTCTACACACGCCCTTAGGCTCCTAAATGATTTTCTGAACCATTGGAACTGGTTTTCTCAGCACCCAAAGCCCTTTTGAAACCCCTCGAACAATTTTGACTTCTCCATGGTAGGTTTTTCAAAAGCCATCTTGGTGGATTAGTTGTGTAAGTCCCATTAAAAGACAGTGGCACTGTTGTCCCAAAGTAACTTAGCCACTTGTATATCTCACCCTGTGGAAGTTGCTGGGTCCTCAGCCCTATAGCAAATTAGATGACTTAGGCCTTGATCTTGAAAACAGTTATGCACATGCCAAGCTTTATTGCCATGGGTAACTCATTGATTTCTAGCATAAGTATAAGAAAGGGTTTATTTGGGAGCCTAAATGGGACTTGTCTTCCTGCTTTTGAAAAGTTTGGTTCAATTTCAATTGTAAAATGAGGCCATACATCCAGCATATGCTGGATTTAAGATAGCAACTAAGCAACAAACCTGATTAGTGAAATGCTGGCAGCTGGCTAGGTGACTGTTGCCCTCTACCTTTGAGCATTGGCTTTGGCTGCCTGTAAAGTGAATTAGTTCTCTCACGAGTACATTGTGGAATAGATGAAGGTATTCCCTGTGTTACAGTGAAGTACTCTCAGCCATGTGTCATCACCCTCAATTGGCTCCACTCACTTCCTCCCTGGAGAAAAAGGAAAAGTATTTGCGCTCCCTATGATACAAATTTCCACTAGCTGGAACCTCTAGGCACTTAGTAGCCTTGTATCCCCCCTCGTCCATTTAGAGGGGTCAGAGCTTTTTCCATAGGGACTACCGTCAGATCAAATGAATCCTTTCAAATTCAATGTCTCGTGTGTGTAGGAAACATGGGGAAAGACCAGCAAGAAAATGCACATGTCATTTCAAAGAGTTCCTCGAAATAATAATTGCAACACACACACACACTTTAAGAAAAGGGGGAAACAAACCTGTATTTATTTCTTTTCAAATGGTGACACAAGGGGAACTGTCTCATTGTTAGTGCCAGACATTTTAGAAAGACCTGAACACCAAAAGGACAATTACATCATATTGGAAAGCAGTTGATTCAATGAAACCAGGCCTTTGCTAAGGCAGTTACAAAAGGGGAGGTGAATTTTAGGGGTGGATGTAATTGTTTTAAAACAAAGTTATTATTTAAGGCTGTGTAAATCAGCAGATCATTTTTGTTTCTAGCTGTCAGTCAGGCCAGCTTCCTTTGTACATAGAAAAAGAGGCAGAATGCAAAGCAGCAGGGCTCAAAACTTTCAGCAGAAACTTTTCTCTCGGTATTGCTTTCTACTGGCATCAGATCATAAAGTCTGTTTTTTCCCCTCTAGTTTACACATTATATTTAGTTTATCAGAACCCGTATGAGGCAAATGGGATTTGATTACGTGACCCAACATGTCAACATTTTATGTGGGTGGCAAAGAAGTTCGATGATTTGATCTTAGGTGACTTGATAAGTTACTCCTACTTGAACAGATGGGATTTAAATTGCATTGAGGATATTAGTTTCCAATGGATGAAGTGAAACATATTTCTTTTATTCATCTCTGAAATGATGGAAAGAAGTATGTAATTTTTGTTTCATGAGATGGAGACAGAAAGCCAACACAGATTTTTGGAATATAAATTATGAATTTAGATGACATTTTGAGAAAACTGATAAACGCACAAAGGCTTGTGCCTTGCTTGGACCACAGTCTGTCTTTTCAGAGCAGATAAATTATATAGTATAATTTAAACTGTTATAGATAAGTGTAATGGATCAAATAGAATATTCTAAATGCTTCAGTAAACAGGGGTAAGTGGTAACTTTTTTTAGACACTTGCCTCTTCTCTGTACAGAATATGTCAGAAAATAATAGACAGTATCTTTTAAAGGAATCATAAGATGTACTGCAGAAACCATTCAAATATGTTTGTATCTTTTTTATTAAGAATGTTTTTCGATTCCATTACAATTTTTTAAAGGAATTGATCATACGGAAGCACTTTACATGGAAAATATTTATCCTATTTCAATATATGCTAACATAATAGCGATCCCTGAAAGATCTGATAGTTGCTTTGGGACATGAAGAGGGGGAAAAAAAAAAGGGCTTGTTTTGGAAATGCAATGTGATGAAGGTCAGACAACGAAGAAGAGGCAAGTGTAGGAAAAAGATAATGGTAAGGAACAAAATAAGAATGAGCATCACAGTTACAGCTGGTCAAGAACTGCTGCCGGTCAAGTTGGGCATCCATCATGTTAAGCATTTAGTCTTTGTACTGCTAGTAGTCTAGCACTTGGACAAGGCAGGAGCGTGATTCAGCAACGGTAACCAAAAACGAGCAGCCCTCTTCCTATAACTGAGTCTGTCAATCCTCGATCGGACTCGTTGACCATCTTCAGACCCACAGATAAAGCAATCGTGGGAGACAATCCTTCTCGACCTCAAGGGACTGCCGACATGTAGATCACTCAAGAATAAAGAAGATTTAACGCTGCCTGGACAGGTCACTAGCAACCCGCACAGGCTGAAAATCATAAATTAAAAAAAACCAACAGGTGCATTAATAATTAATAAGGAACACTAATAATTTCAGGGATTATTGCAAGTGTATGTTTTAGGGAACATGTCAGCTCAAGATTTCTATTTAAATTCCCGCTGGCTCTCCTGTGGTTTGAAAGTGAGTACTACAGGTCAGTCATTTCCTGCCTTTGCCTTAAGTCGCTCCATCTTTCCAAAGTTTTCCTTCCCTTCCCTCCTGGATTTTTTCCCCGTAAGCAAAGCAAACCCTCCCTCTTTAAAAGCACCACATCACCATACTGTTCTGGCCTCTCAAAAGCCCTTGTATGCAAGAGGGAAGTGACTAGTATCGCCACTCACCAGTGAAGCAGGAAAAAGGGAAAAGAGCAAGACAAGGAAAGAAACGGAACAAGCCGTATCTGGCATCATCATTTCAATTCACTCGAGCACCGCTGTACAGCCAGTACCGCTGTACTACCATTAAACAAGGCTGGGCCCATTTATAATTGCGGCCGCATTCAGAGTCTCACGCGCATGATTTCAAGGTGGCAGCTCTAAATAGTACCAGTGTTCTCCTCCTTTGCCCTGGGAGTCATTGGAGGGAAGGAACTTTTGCAAGTGCTAAAAGTTTTATGTTTTGCAGGGCTTGCATTTTCCATGGAGGCTACCTGGGACAGACACCCAGGAAGCACCAGTAGCCAGAAACAACTTTTTGCCTCTTCATGTAGCCAGAAGACAATGTTTCATCTTTGCCATGTATCCCATGGCTTTGTTCCTTTGGCTTCCTGTTGAGACCTCATGGAAGTTGCTGGATGCTATAGTCTAGATCCCAATTAATGTAGATCAAGGGGAGCTGCTCCCTGTTCTTCACTTTCTCCTCACCCTGTGCGGTGCCTTCATCAGGATGCTGAGTTATGGACTAGTTAACTATTGAGCCACTTTTTCTCCCGGCTTCTCCCAAAATTTTACAACCAATAGGATTTCTGCAGCTGACAGAGACTCACCAATTGTTCTGTTTCTGCTTCCCACTTTCCATATCTGCAAATAATCTTTCCAAAGGACTGCCGCCTAGGGAGAGGAAGAGAATGTCAACCTACTAACAAATCAATTCATGCCTCCTTGTCCTTGCTAACTAAGTATGATGGGTGTTGGTACATTCCCAATTTATAGGAAAGTGGGATGGGTAGTAATAGAGTAAAGAAGAGTAGCTGATGAATAACCATCTTCCTTTTCTGTCTCCTTCTTTTATTCCTTCCTTTCTGAATTTCCAGTCTACTAACCAAAAATAGTGTTGGCGGTTCTTTCTCTCTGTGGCAAACTGCTCAATTTGAGTAAGTTGAAAACATTTAGGGGAATAATGTCATCTTAAAAACAGTTTAAAATATCAGAGCAGATAGAGAAATAGTACAAAGGGATTGAGAGAGGTGAGAGAGATCCTGAGGCAATAATAGACTTGGATTAAAATTTGCACTCCTGAACAGATCTGGACAAAACCTCTGGGGAAAAAAATGTCCTGGGCCACAGATACTTAAAGGGAGGGGAATAATTCAAATGCAGTAATGCATAACAAAATGCCGAGTAGTGAGTTGAGTTATTGGGGAGTTCAATTCAGTATTCTGCATCTAGGAGTAATGGGATGAAACTGAATAAAGGAAAATATCAGAGAACATTTCCTATCAAGACTGTAGCCACTGCAATAATACCCTAAAGGGAATTACCAAGGAGACTGAGACATTTAAAGGCAGAGGATTTTTTTTTCTTAAATCAAGTATATACTTTAAAGGTAAGCTGGTATTGGCAGAGGTTGGAGAAGGTGAATTAATAATTTTTCATTTGGAGGAGTTTCTTAATGGTATGTCTTAACGGGAAAATTAGCTTTATTAAAATAGAAGCTTCTTGTTCCATGTTTTATAACTGATTTTTGCTTTATTTAATTTGAATTTGAGACGTGTAGCTTAACCACTCAGAATATTCAAATATTTATTTTAAAAAGATCACATTTAGGAAAGATGTTGGTTAACGCAAGCAAAGTTGTGTAAGCCATTTGAAATGCAGAGAACTCTGTAAGTTATTGATCACTAAATAGGTGAGGGTACAACAGGAGATATAATGGAAAGCAAAATCAGATCAACATCATTGATATCAGAAAAATAAACGGGGAGAAAAGTTGTTTCTGAAAAGGGTGCTCGTTCCCCGGTGACTTCAACGAAGAACTGTCGTTTGTCAAGTTTGTTGTTAAATAACCCAGTTCATTTCTGAGCATCCCAGATGTTCAGATAACGAGGTGTCACTTTATTTTAAGATGAAGTGTTAGAGCAAACTTTGTTTCCTCCCAGATAGTGTCAGATTATTTTTAAAGTCTTTTAAAAAGATATAAATTAGGCGCTTCAGGAAAAAAAAAAAACACCCCATGCAAACACATATAAGTACAGCAGAAGAATAGAAACAAGAAATGGGGTTGAAATGTTAGTTTATCCATATTGTTTTATACTTTGTGAGTCATTCAGGTTTCTGCTGTGCTCTAGGAAATTGTTTCAGAAATTGCTCCAGGCAGTTAGCTCAAAATCATGTTTCCAGATTTGTTCCTAGACTTAATACGCTTGTTCACATCTGCTCACTTTAAAGGGACACTAACAAATAGCGGAGTCCCGTCGTAGCCTCCAACCTCTGTTAAAGGGGAGTGGGATTTCCTGGAGCCTGCGGCACAATTTCTGTGGGGGAATATAAGAAAGAGCCCTATCCCACTCCAGTTTGTGTGCAATAGTACACATGCGTGTTGTACTAACAGATTCCCTGAATCTAAGGAACCGCAGCGAGTCTCGTCTCCACTCTATTGTTTGTCCAGCTACCTGGAGTTCTGGCACTTGTGCAAACCCTGTTAATCCTTTCTCTTGCTGCTGCCAAGATCAGCATCCCATGCTGGTTTGTATGCAGGTCACCCCAGGTGACACTTATAGAGCAGTTTCTCATGTGTTTCCAGCAGATACAGAGAGAACTCAAGAGGTAAAATCCCACTGACTTCAATGGGGCTAGGCTTTTACACAGGATAATGTGTTGGTCCTGTTCCCCAAGTAGTGCAGATATTAGAAATGAGCCTGGTGAAATAATAGGGCTGGTGAGTGGAAGCAGTATGTGCCCACTTAGAATAGATAAAACCCAGTAGGAAAGTCATGTTTCAAGCTTTTAAGAAAGGTTGGGTGATGGTGGGAAAGGAAAACAAAATACAAAACCTTACTTGCTTACACACTGAGCCTGAACGGTTGCCCTGATGTACAGTTTCAGGCATTTTGCTACAACACTCCCTCTGCCAAGGAGATTGTACCCTTGGGGACCACTGCTCAGGTTAGCACTAGCATTAATGGTTTAAGCCTGTGAAGTTAAAGTAGCCCTGAAAGCATAAGTAGGAAGCCTCTGACCCAAAAAGTGATGCAGCCTGCATCTTTAGCATTTAAATGGGCTTGAGTTATTCATTGAGTGTGCACGGTGCCTATGCTGAAGTCATTCTAGCCTCTCTCCTCTGCTCACGGATTCCCTGTCCTGGATCGCACCTCGTATATAGTTTAGAGTTAGCTGCTTTTGTGACATTCCTTGGGCAGGGAAATACTGGAAGCAATTTGCAAGCATTCTTTTCAACGCGTTGAAGCTGTGCATTTGCAAGCTTTCTTTTCAACACGTTGAAGCCGTGCATTTGCAAGCTTTCTTTTCAATGCGTTGAAGCCAACTAAGTAATGTGTTATGCGTGAGCTTATAATGAGTAACCATCTTATCAAACCTCTTACCATGGGGTCAGAACTAAGAGTGAGCCAGAGCCGGGCAGAACCATCTCTGTGGCATTTCCTTGTAGGCCATTGTAGGAGACCAAGTCACCCTGCCCACTCCAACACAGATAAGGCTACTAGGGTTGGGGAGGCAGCAGGTATATGGAGATAGCCTAGTACCCTCTCTCTCTCTGCCTTCTGCATCCAGGCAATAACCTGGGGATCAAATGCAGTACCTGAGCTCAATGGTGCTTTTTGTGTATGATGTAGATATAGTCATGTAGGCAAGATAGTTGGGCAGTGAGATACTGGATGGCTGGAGACTCAAGGGGAAATTTCCAACCTGAATGGTTAAAACTAGGTCTCTTACTCCGTATTTCATCATATAAATAAAACATCACTGTTTGAGGTATCTTAATAAGTGTCCTGAACTTTGCTGCTGTAGCATCTCCAAAATTCCTAGAAAGCTCAATAGCGACTATGAGGGGTAGTGACTATGAGGGGGTGCCTCAGCCTATCTGACAATCAGGCATTTTTTGTGTTCCAGCACTGGATTTAGATGCCTAACTTCGGCATTCATACTGGAAAAGTTTTCCTTCAAATGACTAACAATGATCTTTTTGCCCCACCTCGTCTCGCTCCCCACTAAACAAGCAAATATCTAAAATGAGGACCGTGTGTGTTAGATTGACTTGCAAGTGATGCTCCATTGCTGAGGGGGGGGAAGATTATTTTTTCTGAGTGTGTATTAATGGACTGGTAACAGGATACAGACTTGCTATCAAGAGAGAAGAAGAAACAATGCTTGAGACAGTGCTATCAGCAAAATAGAAAAGTGGTGAAACAATTAGTGAAATGATGCTGTTTTGGCTTGTGTCACACCTTTCAAGAGTTGTACAAGCTTTAATTAACTGAAGCTCATGGGATATTCCTGATGTGTCAATGTATGAAGGATAAATTGAAGCAAAGAGCAAACAGGATTTGTCTGTGGTCCCATTTGAGCAAATGCAAAGTCTCCAGAACTCAACTGGAGTCTTTCCAGTGGCTTTGGACCAGGCGGGGTGATTTAGTGGGAGACCTAGGAAAGGAACCCACTTCTAATTTCTGGTCCCTTGTTAAAATTTATTAGATCTTGCTGCCTTCTCAGTTGTGGTGCATTGAGGTACTACCTCTACATAAGTGGCCAAGCTGCTAGTGAAATTATTAACACTTGCTATTACTAATCTATTTAAGAAATGGACAGTGTTGCATAGCAAAAGATGAACAGGTAGTTCTCCAAGAGGGGTTAAAATCAGCAGTGAGAATGCACCCAATATTCCTTTAAAGCCTAGGTCCAGGATTAATTGTAGAAGTGTCAAAACCAGTTATGTAAAAAGCCTATATAAAGATACCAAATCGTGGATTGTGCACCATTTGTTTTCTTGGTCTTGCAACTCCATTGTTCTTTTTTTAGAGAAGTAGTCACAATTTTAGTCAGTAATTTAGTCTAGATCCTTCTGCTAGCTTTAGTGTTCCAAATCATGGGAGTGATTTTAAAACCACCATTCCTTGAACTTAGTTAAAATGATACTTTTTATTAAGTATGCCTATTTGAACCTCATGGCAGCCTATAATATGCACTGTCCTGAGATGCTTCCATCAAGTAAATAATGCATGTTTTAAAGTGTGTCAGAATACATATTTCTATGATAGATTATAATGGATCTGTAGTAGCCATTGTGGTCTTCGCATACATCATGAACAGAAGTGTGGAGCCTAGGGTGAGCCATTATTTCTAGTGCCTCCTTATAGGAAAGCAGATATTAAAGATCTCTGTCCTCCCACAAACACAGCTACAATATCACTCCAACACTACCAATACTGTATACATGTTTAAATGATTGTCTATAGCTATTAGAAGAGACAAAAGGATTGGACTGTAGACGGTATGGTAAATTCACCCACTAGTGGGCTATGGTTCAGAAAGAAAGCTTAATCACATTATTAAGCCACTGAAAAAGCAAGGGACTTAAGCACGTGCCTAAGCATATTCCTGAACAAAGAGTTTTTTCTAAACAGGGACTTTTGAAGAATAGCAAGATATGAGTTGAATTGTGATTTCTCAATCATGATTGTGTTCATTTTTTTGTCTAGATTTGGAATAATGGTATTATCCTCTCTTATAGCTACAAGCATAGCATATATAATGAGGAAAGTGAAGAGCTTCCTGTATTTGGCTGATATACAGAGAGCTATCCCTGCATTTTAAGATGCTGAAATTATCTTTTATACTTGATGCTCAAGTGAATGAAACTGTCCTGCCACATGGAAGAATTATTTTGAAGTACCCCAATATTTGAGTCCATATATTAGGTGCTACCCAACTCAATAAGAAGTTTCACCAGAATATTCTTTCAACCATTGAAAACCAGTAGGATTAGGTTAACATGTCAGATATGTCAGAGTGGTTTCAAGGTAAGACAAGAAAATATATCCAACGACAACAAACCCGTCAGCCAGCTACAGTAAAATCCCAAATCCAAGAAACCAATTTAGAGGTGTATTCATCTGGCTGCACAGGGCTATACATGCTTGACTCAGGCTAATGGTAATAGGAATTATGCGTACAAATCCCTACACACTAAAAGGAAAATGTACTTGGTGGAGTAACAATTGGTGGGATTACGAAATAAAAGCTGTGTATGAACACACCAAAGCCTGGTCATTTTCCGGATTCACGAAACGGGATTGCAATAAGAAAATGAAATGCACATCCAGACTGCACAATGTCATTGGAATAATTGCAACATTGAAGGAATGTGTGCATGTCTCTGCCTACACCTTCCTTGGGGAAAACAAAAAGCATGCTCTTAACTTGCTTTCACTAATTGAAGCTAAGATGCTCTTCACGACCAGGCAGTTCGGAGTTTTCCTGCTAGTTTGCACATCAAGCTGAAGACTG
This sequence comes from Alligator mississippiensis, assembly GCF_030867095.1. Lineage (NCBI taxonomy): Eukaryota > Metazoa > Chordata > Crocodylia > Alligatoridae > Alligator > Alligator mississippiensis. The sequence goes on from NC_081833.1 coordinate 71,455,756, forward strand.
TAGTGGAGCCTGGTCTTTAATTCAACTCACCAGCATGTCTGAGACCTGCAAATTGCTTTGTCATGCCTAGGATGTTGCCTTGAGTTATTTAGTTTAAAGTAGCTAACTTGAGTTAAGAACTTTTTTTTATTACTATTCCTAGAGCAGCTAAGGCTTATATTGCCCATTATCCAATAAGGAAACAGTTCAGCATTCCCAAGACCTCATCCACAAAGACTGCCTTAAATTTATAGTTTTTTTGATAGTCATGTATCCTGGTTTAACGCCTGCACACTCGGCTGATGGGTGTACTGCTATGGATGCGCAGGCGGAAGAATTTCCAAACCGCAAACTTGCTGAAGGTGACGGGAAGTCGCTAGCATAAAGTGAGAGTCAGAAAGGACTTAGCGTGCATGTATACCCTGTGATAGTTTTCTTGCCTCTACTGCACCATCTGCACACCCTATTTGTTATCTATACTTCAGTACAAACTACAGTTCATCACTTGGGATATAAATGTAGTTCTGTCCTATGCAAACCTGCTGTTTTTACTGTTTCTTTCTGTTAATTCATGATGCAGAACCAAACCTGTTATAACTATTTTAATATTCTCCTTTTGTGTTCTGCTGCCGCATCCCTTTTTTCCCCCCCATAGTTTTACAAATAGCGAGGGAAGATTGAGACGAGATGCTGTACAATGGTGTACTTTTTCCTGTGGTTCCTCCAATAAACTCTTTTCTTCATAAAAAGAACAGGATAGATATGAAAAGAGCTTAGTTTTCATCTGGGTAACACATTTATGTATACTACACCAGATTTGCTGCCTGGCCTTGTTATGACTGATCAGTCTCCTTTCTCGATCATTTTGGTCTGTAAAACACAAAAGTGACCATAACCTTTTTCACAAAAAATTGTACGCACAGGAAGTTGAGGCAGCGTAGCATGCCATGGTGTAGCACCACCAGTATTAACAGCTTGAGATTATTTGAAAACTAAGTTCAGGTACTAGAAGAGTCACAAACATATGTTTTAAAGTTTGCATAATTGGCATCTACAAAGGGTTTTTATTAGCATAGCATCACTGGCTTGCCAAAGCTTGTTGTTTCTCAGTGATTCCTGATTTGCCAAACTGCAAAGTAAAGCAATGGCTCTCCCTAATTGCCAGCACCACAGAACTAACTTCTGCAGGGTTCTTTATGCCTCACGCTGTAGATTTTGCAGGACAAGCAGCGTGCTTACTTATGATATAATTTCCAAATTATCCAATGGGGATGCACAAGTAACATTGGAGATGGCATTTGAGCCTGTACCTAGACTTTTATGAACTTTGAATGTTAGACTCTGTTAAAAGAAGCCAGAAAAGTCTCTAATACTGGCTCTTACAGCCGGCTCTGCAGTACTAAGAGAAGGATTAGAAATGATTTTTGTCACTGGCATGAGGCAGGTATCGGGACAGACAAAGACAGCAAGTCTGTTGAAGAAAAAAGCATAAGTTTGATCCAGTTGTCTGAGCAGAAATGCACTTGGGATCATCTTTGGCTATGCTTTTATTTGCATATATATGATTAATACTGAATATGTGCAGTAACTCACTCACTGATGATTCAGTGCCTATGCTTCATTAAAATTGCTTGTGAAACAATTATTTTCAAAGCAGAATGCAACAGCTTCCTTTCGAAAGCTGGCTAGTGCTTATCTCTGTGTGCCACTTGCGGATTGGCTTCACCGGAGGACACTGTCCATAAGAGGTCTTTTCCTTATTTATAGGCAGGCGGTAATGTCTTTCACATGACTGTGAATCTGAAAGACCCGTGGTCGAATGAGTAGATTTTTCCGATTGAAAACCAGAGGGTTAACAGGAATTTTTATGACTTACGAGCAAGTGCCTGGTGATCTGCTTTGTGTGCCCACTGTTACCCTGCAGTAAGTAAAACTGGGTGCACCCAGAATTAAAACTACTGGAGTAACTATAGTTTAGCTTCCATTTTGTGCAGAGTGTAGCAGATGCACAAAACCCTTACAACACACTAGCTTGTAACCCAGACATTTCCACCCTTGCCTCTGGTCAGTGTGATTGTTTTATTTGGCCATGCCTATAATTAGATCATTAATTCAGCTATTTGCTATTCAATACTCTGCATAAAACTTATGGATTTAGGTTTTGATTTTCAATAACATCCCAACATACTATACAGTTATGCTCCTAAAATTAATTTCAGGCACATTTATTAGCACTCGGATGTCTAAGTAACTGAGCTGTACCTACAGTCAGGTGTCTGGCTGAATTCTGCAACAGGTGCAAATCTCCATCCTTTGGAGGTTTTTAAGACCCAGCTTGACAAAGCCTTGGCTGGGATGATGTAGTTGGGGCTGGTCCTGCTTTGAGCAGAGTGTTAGACTAGATGTGAGCTCCTGAGGTGCCTCACACCCCTCATTTTCTATGATTCTAGGTGGGGGCAAACTGTGGGATTGCTTATAGATTCATAGATGTTAGGGTCGGAAGGGACCTCAATAGATCATCAAGTCCAACCCCCTGCCCTGGGCAGGAAAGAGTGCTGGGTCTAGATGACCCCAGCTAGATGCCTATCCAACCTCCTCTTGAAGACCCCCAGGGTAGGGGAGAGCACCACCTCCCTTGGGAGCCCGTTCCAGACCTTGGCCACTCGAACTGTGAAGAAGTTCTTCCTAATGTCCAGTCTAAATCTGCTCTCTGCTAGCTTGTGGCCATTGTTTCTTGTAACCCCCGGGAGCGCCTTGGTGAATAAATATTCACCAATTCCCTTCTGTGCCCCCGTGATGAATTTATAAGAATGTTAATCTGTAATGTTAATCTCAGCTTTGATGCAGTCCTTTTAATACATGAGTCTAATAGAGAATATTGCATAGCATATTCCAATAAACAGAAGGCAGGTTTCACAGTAAGGTGAATGCCGTAAGCAACACTTATATTTAATGTTTTTCACCCTTTGTACTGCATAGAAATAGTAGTCCTATAGTTGAAGAAATCCTTGGGATTTTGAATCAGCAAGTACTGCTAAAGAGCTACCCAGATTGTTTGCAGTATCATTGTCTAGGTTGCCTGTACTCCAGATATACCGTAAGACAAAGGTGGTTACCTTTTGTTATCTGTGAGAAGTACACTACACATTACACTGGGTATTAATAGTTGTCTTTGACATTACTTGCAAGTATTTCTGAGACCAGAGGCAGCATGTAGACAAAGACCATATTTCTTATTAGTCAAAACTAACTACAGAAATACTATAATTTAGTTAGGCATAATAGACTCTCTTTGTCATTGATATCTCTCTCTCCATTGCTACATTTGAAAGGAAATTGGTCCCCACAGGTACAGTCAAGTGCAAATTTAACATAAATGACAGCCCCAACCCAAGTACTTCTGCCTAGGTGAAATATCTGATCCTTGGATATGAGCTAAACAAAATGAATGGATGTTTCATAAGTGTTTTCTGAAGCAATTTTTTTAAATGCCAGAAGGTCGCTGACAGACAATGAAGCAATGTTAATTTACACCAACAAAGAGTCTAGCCCATATCCTGGAGCTGTAGGATGAGGAATACCCCATCAGGATTAGCATAATTAGTCCCTCCACAAATAAACAGCTGTGAGCCAATTTTCCCCACTTGGTTCTTACAGGAAAAATGGGTATTTTGGGGGTGCCTGGTGTAGCATAATCCAGTAATTTATGGTATATAGATTACTTTTTACTGGCATTTAATGCAGTTGCTCTTGGAGAAATAGCTGGATCCTATGCAGTTTTGAAATCTTACAGAGAAAATTACTGCATACCTGAAAAGCTGAAACCGAAGTGAGAAACTTTATAATTGCTGACCAGCTGCCCGTGTCTTGGATGTCAGAGAACGCGTAGGGACGACGTACTCATGGCACTGCTTACAGCTGCTACACGTGTCCTGCTTTCCCTGCTGCCAATTATGCTGCCAAGCCAGTTGTCTGTGCCTGCCCCTCTGGAACCAGAAACACTCCCTTTCTGTGCCAGCCATTTCCTTCCTAGCATTCACAGGAAGCCGGAGGCCATATCCTGCACTGTGCCTGTACCGAGGCACAAATACAAGGGTGCGCCCCTCTCTGATCCTGCTGGAACACCCAAGGAAGACAGGCAAGGTTTTGGCTCTATGATAACGGCATGACAGGTCAGAACTGGGAAAGACACCTCAAACTCATTAGCTATCCAAGTGGTGAGTGAGAGCACATTGAGATTGGATGAAGAATGCCTTGCATTTGAACTCTTGCCTACCTTTATCCCAGCTGTGCTGGTCCAATAAAAATTTTCATCCCCCCCCCCGCCCAAAATTTGCCTTTAGCATATTGCAAGCAGATTTTTACCCTGCTTGGATTTTTGATTTTGAGGGTAGACCAGACAGTAGCATGCCCCTCGTTGGCTGCTGCTAATGCTCTGTGGCATAATTTGATTCAGAATAATCCTTCTGGTTTCGATGCTCTATAGGGACTTCCTCAACCTCTCTGACTTCAGCTCTGTCTTTTCCTCCCACCACAGCCTCCGCTTCTCCAGATCTGACCTCTTCTTTGATCTCATTCTCTGAATTTGGGACTTGGAGTTATTCTTTCACCTGCCCTGCCCAATACAGTGTTTGAAAAATTCCACCCCGTCCTTTCGAACCACCGGGTCACTTGCAGTCTTAATGTTTCTCTTTCTTTTGAATTTAGCTCATGGCTGTTCTCTGTGTCTTTGCAATGCTCCCTGTAGAACACTTAAAATATAACTTGGAGTACATTGTGCCTAGCGAATTACTTTTCTTATTCTCTACTAGTTTTCTTCTATAACAATCCATTAATAAGGAAATGAGCAAAAAACTAGCAGTGGCAAAGTTACAATCATAATATTACTTTCAGCGTTATCTATCTGATGACACACATCCGTCACCCTAGTATTTGTGGCTTTCTTCATCCAAAGATTTCTAAAGTGATGTAATTAAACCTCACAGAACTTGCATTAGGAAGATAGGCTGCCTATACACGTGTTCTGGTTCGTGTTCTAATTAGAATGCATAAGAGCAAACTCAGTTAATCAGTCTGCATTCTAATTACAACACTCCAGGCTGACCTTGTTATCACATGTGTAAGCCCCTGCAGGTTTAAAAATGGCCAGTGGGGAGCTTTATCTAAACTTCATTGAATGAGGTTTAGATAAAGCATTCTGCAGCCATTTTTAAAACCACAGGGCGTATCCACACATGTAAGCACGTGCGCTTGCAGCAGCTCAACTAGAAACGGTGCAAATTTGAGCTGGGGCTTTTTGCCTCAGCACATGTGCTCAGACATGCACTTTGGTGTGGAGCAAATTGTGCCACTTGGGGCAAAATAACCCTGCCTGGCTCCTCCTGGATCTGCAGCCAGGGGGAGCTAGAGCCTGGGGCCAGCACCTGTGCTGTCCCCAGCAGTATAAAAAGCTGCCCTAGCAAGTAGCTCAGGGCTGCTGGCTCTCAGGAGCTTCTGGGGCCCAGCCAATTGGTACCTGGGGATACTACCCCTTGTGCCAGCTGGACTGCTGAAGCAGCCCTGAGACTTCCCTGCACCCTCTACCCACTACAGCAGTCTGGCAATGGGGGCTGCTGCCTGGCTGTGACCCGCTGTGCAGCTGCCAGACCGAGATGGGGACTGCACAGCCAATAGAGGCATCTGCCCCTCTGGGCCTGCTGCCAGTGGACTGTGGTCGCAGGGTTGGCTTCTGCGTGGCACTACTGCCACATGTGCCCCTTGCCCGGCCATCTGGACAGCTATCACCTGGAAGATGTTCCGGGTGTGGTGGCCTGCTTTGAACTGTTAAAACATGTCCTCCTGGCCCCATTTGGCCAGGAGGTCAGCCACAGCCAGATGGGTCCAAGGTGCCAGCTCTGAGCAAGCAGGGTCCTGCCACTGGCCTCCCTAGCAGGAATTCTGGTGTTCCCTACTGGAAAACTGAAAAATCCCTGATTAAAAAAAATAAATCCCAAAGTCACTCTGTAAAATACCCCCAAATCCATGTTCCTCCACAGGTAAAACAAAAGACTACTATAGAGAGAGCGAGAGAGTGAGACAGAGACAGCAATCAGTTGGACAATGTTTTATTGATATATCTACAGTGTTAAAGCAAGTCTCTTATCATAATAAAGTGAACTCTAAATACATGTTCCATAATTCATGAATATATATTTTGCTGCCCCCACACAAGGGCTATGGCCCCTCAACAGGGGGTTTGCCCCCCCACAAGGGCTACGGACCTCCCATCAGGGGTCAAATGGCCCCCGCAGGGGCCACCACCCCCCCTGCAAGTCTCACATGCCCCACCCCAGCCTCCTGATTGCTGCCCCACCTGGCCCCATCTCCCACCAGCTGCTGCAGCCCCCCGATGGCTGCCCCACCCAGCTTCACCCCCCAACTTGCACCCTCAGACCCCCATGGCTACCCCCTCAACCCCAGGCACCATCACTTAAAAAAAAACAACAGAAAAAAACCAGAAAAAAATGGAAAATAAAGCCTCTACTTACCCTAGAAGCAGGGGTGGCGGGGCTCTAGGGCCTCCTGATAGAGATCCCCGGGCAGCACAGGAGGGCCCAGGCTGGGGCCGCTGGGGCTGTCCCTCTGCCCGGCAGTGTGTGGGCAGGGCCCCAGTCAGCCAGATGGCAGCTCCAACTGCTGGTAAGTGCCAGGGTTTTTTTTATTTTGTTTTTTTAAACTATGGGGTGGGGTGGGGTGGCTTGGCAGAATGGGGGGGATGAGGCCAGCCGTGGCAGGGGTCAGGGGCCTCAGGGGGCTGGTGAGGGGAGGGGCAGGGCAGGGCAGAGCAGGGGTCGGGGGGCTGGGGGAGTGGGTAGGGTCATCAGGGGGTTCCCCCTATGGTCCCCTCCCCCCTCCTCCAGCCCCCCTGACCCCTTACTCACCGGCACTGGAGCCCTGGTGCTGAATATGCGGCCTGGCATGGGGCCAACCACAGAGATGCTCCGACAGCCAGAGCATCTCTGTGGAGGACCCTGCTCCGCTTTTTTAAACTTTTGATTTTTTTAGACCCCTGGATATCTAGGGGTCTAATTTTCTCCCCACGCTGTGCAAACATTTTTTCGTTCCTGCACATGCCTGTTGCCCTGCCTCAAAGGGGTTTGAGACGGGGCAAGAGGTACGTGCACGCTCATTTGGATGTGCCCACAGGGGCTTAATGCATGTGATGGTGAGGCATTTTAATTAGAGTGGCTTTCCAGGAACCACTCTAATTAAAATATCCAACCCCTAAGCCCATGTATACACAGCCATAAATAACTGTGGGAGTCTTTACGCAGGCTCCAGGATTATAGGGGGGGGCGCTTTAATAGGAGTGGCTCTGAGAGCTGATGTAATTAAAGCACCTGCAGTGTCCCATGTATTAAGCATCCTGCACTTCAAAATGGTGGCGGTGTCACTGTAGCTAAAGCTTGTTTGACTGATTTTAGTTAAGGGGCCCCCGTCACCATTTTGAAGTGTGGGGACGTTGAATCCATGAGATGCAGCAGCTGCTGGAGCACGCTAATTAGCATGCTTCAGCAGACTTGAATAACTGAGTCTACTCTGATGTGCTGTAATTGCTTAGAAGTGTCCTGAAAGTAAACCCCTATCCCATTTGCCATGTTCTCCCAAGGTTTAGAGTGGCACTGGTGTGGATCCTTAGGACTTGGGACCTTTTTTGTCTACACTGCCTAACTGGGTGTGTGGAGAACAAGAACAAGGGCTAATTTCTCAAGAAGGGTCCTGGTCTCGGCAAAACAGATACGACCTACATGATTTGTCCAAAATCAGATAAGAGGTGCTTGAAGTAATTAAAATAGTTATTAACATATCAGAAAAAAATGTCAAAAACAAAAATATATGTATAAATGTCTTCAGTATTTTAACTTCATCTCCATGAGCATAGTTTTTCTTATTAAATGCATTACAGATGTTTAATGGTGTAATTAACATGGAAAGAATCAGAAATCTTGCTCAATATATTTTTTTTTACTGTTGAACTAGGTTTCTGGGTAATTTAAGCAGTCAAAACAATGAGAAATGATATACCATGGAGTACATTTTTCACTTTTATACCTGAAGCTAAAAAATGCACTTGTAAAACGGAGGCCACCATTTTGAAAGTTTCTTTTATGTTTCTACACAATCCATCTTAGAATCTCAGAAGGAAAAGCTTTATTGTGAGATTCCCAGCATTTCATGCTTTAGCTTCATCAGAATAAGTGCATCAAATAAACATCTGGCTGTACGGGGTCCGGACAGAATCAAGAAATACAGAGCTACAAATATGAAAACTGCTGTTTGGGAGGCAGCAAATATGATTGATCCAAATCAGTCTTCCTGTTTGTAAAACTAAATCATGAGAGACTGCAAGTAAATGTCAGATGTGAGTGTCTGGTGCACGAGAAGCAGCAGTTATTTTAGATTTGGTTTAGGAAGGATAATAAATATTATACCTAATCTTACATTACTCTGATGTAGGCCTGGATTAAGCTGTCTGCTTTAACAGATTGCCTGTAAAAGACAGGTAATAAGTTTCAGTTTGTATGGCACAACACATTTGATTTTGGGAAAACCTTCGCATTTTCTAGACTTTATTTAGAAATCAAAAGTGAAAAGTCTGAGTACACATGTGTACATCTCAAATATTTACTTGTATCCCAACTACTGCTTAGTTGAAACATTTGGAGGCTTCTCTCTCTGATCCCATGAGATGCCCCATAAAAGAGTTTTGCCTCTGGGTATCAATATCTATATGCAACACAGCTGTTAGGCTCAGCAGCACGATAGATTCAGCTTTTATGAACGTAATGAAATGGAATTTTTAAATGCAGTAAAAACAGACATAAGTTGGCACATCAAATGGAATCGAGTCCTCCTGCGTCCCTCCTTTCAGGAACGCTATATACTTCTGTCACTTCCAGAAATGAGAACTGCTCAGGAGATTCTGCATCCGACTTTTCAAACTCTGAAACAAGCCCTGCTCTGCTAGGCACAAATCAGATCAGGCCAAATAGCATATTAACCAAGATCCCTTTAGCAATGCTTGCCAGTCGGTGGCAAGCCAATAACACTTTCATCCTCACGTAGAAAGCACTGTCATAATTGGTTTGCGTTAGTTGTTAGAAACTTCTTGTGACTGAATGACCTGTAACTAATAAGATGCAATGCACAAATGAAATGAAGGTCCTTGCCTTCCGAGCACTGTACAAATGGGTTCCATCTGTCGTAATATTGATTTAATGTGTGATTTATATTGGATGCATGTTCACGGTAGGCACTGAGAGTTAAGCTGCTTGTTGAATTGCAGCGTTTCCTGCACTTTGTGACCGCAGTAGGCCTGTGATGACAATACAGTGCCAATCAGAACTAGCTCAGAAATGTCCTGTGAAAGTTTTTGTTCTGTATGAGGAGGAAGTTGGGACCTCAGAATAGGCCAGCCCAGATCAGCCAACCCCGACTAGCCAGTAAGCCAGTATCTGATACTGTGCATGGAAACCTCTTCTCGTTCTCTCAGGCTTTCCTCCTTTCAGCCTACTTTATCCAAAAGCCCTTTCTGCTTTACATCTTCCTCTTAGGCTAGGGACAGACCCTACAAATAAACTGGTTTAAGTGATCAGAAACTGGTTTAAACCTGTAACAGAACAGAAGTTCAGTGCACATAAACCAGCTTCAAAATGGCTGAAACTGGTTTAAGATAAACCTGGTTGAACATAGTGTCAGACACAATTGATTTGGATCAAACCGGTTTATGCAATGTCTGTCCCAGCCCTCTGGGAACTGTTCACAGATGTGGACTAAGTTATTCAAAGGCATATGGGGAGTGGTAGATACTCAATTCCCATTGTATCCTCTCATTCTCTCTCTCTTTCTGACCTGGATAAAGAAGGCACAGCAAATTGCCCAGCTTTTCTTGCTTCCCATATGCCTAGGCTTGCTGTTTATGCCTCGGAGACAATGCCTTTGTTTCTCTCTCTCTTTACTATGTCCTATAAAGAGGGAGAGTTTGTTCCTTTAAAAGTGCTAATGTCCTATATAGCACTTTACTAATGCTGTTACTGCTATCACCGCTAATTATGTCCATCCAGCTTTTCATGTCAAATGACACTAGTATACTAAGTCAGGTAAAGTAAGTTTTGCCATTGAGACAGCTGGAGAACTGGCCCAACTATAAAACAAGACAGTAAAATAAGTATAAATACATTCCCAATTCTATGTAATGTCCTTTTCCAGATGAAGTATCACTGCAGGGAGCAAGCTGCTCTAGTATGCCCCCAACTATGCTGTATTCAAATACAATTCTATAGGAGCTCCAGAGCAACAGGAGAAGTCGTTCTTTAATCAGCTAAGTATGCCCAGCTGAGCGTTGAGGGGCACTTGCATTTAACTGATGAGCAGTGAAGGCAAGTTGAAGTGTCCAATCTAAATCTCCACTAAAGTTAAATTCAGGTCTCAAGTGAATTGTGTCTAAATGTCTGCCTCATTAATCTGCTGTTACCACTTCCTAGCAGGCCTGCAGGTCTGTCAAGTGAAAACTCATGCCACTGATGGGTGACTCTCCCATTGTTGCTGGAAGCACATATCACGATCCCATACGCTAGGTTCAATATTTTGGAGTTGGCAACATCCTTAGGATCAGTGATGTCAATCTGTTGTTGTAGTATAGATGATGCCCATGAAATAACAGGTTTTTGAAGACTGGATGCTGATGAAAATATCCAGGTCACTGAATAGGACCATCAGAGACTTGGATACAGTCCCCTAGTCTCCTGTGGGAACAATCAGAATTGCTTTAGCCTTTTCTCCAAGTTATTTCTAATTACATTCTGATAGATTGAAATATAAAGATCTTGTCTTCTTCCTTTATTGCCAACCCCAGGGCAAACAATGCCTTTGAAGGTGATTTTTGGAAAGTGTGATCCTAGGATCAGTATGATGTCTCATTTTCTGGCTTATGGTAGGCTGTCCAGTTGCACAGGGAAGTCTCAAAGAGCCTTTGGTGAATCATTTTCTGTCACTGAATCAAGATTGGGCTCTACCACTGCTGACCCCCAAGGAGATGGAAGTGACCACCCATATCCTAACAAGGACACTGGCTACTGTGCTTAATTACTACTATCATTGTAATGCCTGCTTATCTTAATCACGGACCAAGGCCCCAGTGTGATGTACAGATGGACAACAGATGGATGTAGACAAAAAGCAGAGCACAAAGGAACAATGTGATGGCATTAGCAAAGCAGTAATCCTAGCATAACATAGCTACCTCTTCCTACTTTTGGAGTCATCACAGCAAGAGAGAGGTTTAAGGAGGGATCAGGAAGTGGTTTTGTAAATGTTTACAGGAGCTGCTATGCATGGAAGCCCAGTAGGACTTGTTTGAAAATGAACGGGCAGTGGAGACTCATACCATTGGCCGAGCAGAGATGGGAGTCACCTTCCCAGTGGTGAACAAGAGGTGATGGGTAGGGCCAGGATATTTTGTGAAGGTTTTGGGGAGAGAGGACAAGAATCCTTCACTTACCACATGACACGATACCCAAAGCCAAGCTAGTTCTTTAGATTCATGTTGTTCCCTGGTACTCCAGTCTAGCCATTATCTGTAGGGAGCTTCATTTCCCATTCTGAAAGTGCCAACATTAGATATTGGATCTTTTCAAGTTTTTCAGTGCATTTCTAGATTTACAGTGTTACTTCACACTTGAGGCATTTTATCATTTATATAGCGCTGTAGTTACTGGTGGTCTTCCACAGCTTACCTACCTTGAAATTCATGCTTTGTAACAACCACTTCTCACTAAGTAGTTAGTCATTTTATAGGGATGTCCCTGGAGCATGTAGATGCACATTAAAATAATACCTTTTGAAGGCAAAAAATAACATAGTATAATTTTTGCTCCCTGAAGGCCTGTTGTTATAATAGATTTCCATTCACCCACCTTCTGTTTACCCACGAGGAGAATATACTTTATGTAGGAGGATATACTTTGTGTTTTGCATTTATAAGTAGAGATGACATGAAGTGGCTGTGGAAGGTACTGAAGATCCATTAAAAGTCACTCTCCTAGCAAGGGCCACTGTACTGCCTCAACTCATTTGCAGTGAGGCCGTTGAAGTGCTTTAGTTTTCTGAAATATCGAGTATACTTACCTGCCAGTCACCTGCTGGATTCATGGAGAACATTCATGGAGGTTTTATGATTTACTTATATACCAGGGGTGGGCAATTATTTCAGCTTGCAGTCCACTTAACAAGTTTTAGATGCATAAAATCGTTCAGGAGAGATCGTTTTTATAAATTATAGATAAAAAAACAAATCATATACTAAAAATCTAACATCTGCTATAAAGTATTATAATTCTATTAAAAAAAATTATTTTTGTCCTGATGTAGGTGTTTTTGAGTAGTGTATATAGAGGCGATTACATAATAGCTCAAATTAAAGTCTTATTCTTACATATTGTGTATGTGGGAGGGTGGGGGGGGGGTGCGGGGGCTGCCCATATGCTAGGTCCCGGGAGCCAGCTGAAGGTGAGGGGGAAGAAGTGGGGTGGCAGGGGGCTTGCCCAGGTGGTGTGGTCCAGTTGTGGTCTACCCTCCCCCCCCTTCAATCTGGCCTGCAACTGCCCCTGTAGTGCTCCGCATTGTGGGGTACTGCTTGGCAGCTTGTCTTCCTCCTGCTCCTGCTGTGCTGCTCCAGGCAGAAGGTAGTGTAGGGAAGGATGGCAGCTGTGGGGCTGTGCTGGGCAGCAGATACCCAGCCAGGTCAGGGGCTCCAGCTCCCAGCTGCCTTCCACCCACTACACCCACCTGGTGCGATGAGCAGCCACCTGCAGGTGGTCGAGTGGGTGGAAGGCAGCCCTGCCGGGAAGCCATACATACTAGCCGGGGCCAGGTATGGGCAGGAGCATGGCACAGGCTGCCCCGGGTGGGACCAGGAGGAGCTTGGCCCCATGCAGAGCACTACAGGGCAGATACAATCAATTGGTGGGCATCTACTTGCCGGCCAGATCCAATCAGGTGGCAGGCCGGATCCAGCCCGCAGGCCATATTTTGCCCACCCCTGTTATGTACTATAAGTAAATAGTATACACGGACCTTTCAAACCACAGGACTGAATCCAATAGCATTCTGAGAATGAAAAATGTATCTCTTGTTTAGTCCAGCTGAGTGAAGTATAGTGCACAGAAGTTTTTACTTCGTATTGTAACATATATATTTCAAGCAGCTGCAATTTTTGTTAGCGGAAGTCTGTTTGCTGACTATTACTGGTAGTCAGACTTAAGTAGAGGGTGTATTTTCTTTATTAAGTGTTGTTGCTATGTATGATGTCCTGTGGAGAAAACCAGTCCTGCCACTTACCAGGGAAAATGCTTTGAGAAGTAATGCATGCTCTTTTATCCATACAAACAGGGCGGTAACTGTTGTGTTTCAGTGCATGGCATGGTGCATTCTAGTTTGAGCATCCTGGACGACTCCCATTTTATTTTCTGCTTTTAATATTCGCACATGTTGTTCCAAAGCGTAACCAATATCATTGGGATGGCACCTGTTTGAATGCTGCCTTACCCAGAATCTAATTTTGTTCTCCAAATTAGTATGTTTTATTACTGTCCTTTTCTCAGTGATAAACAAGATAATTCACTTTGGGTACTTCTGCACTATAGAAACATAAAAATTTGTCAACTGTAAATTGCTGTAGGTGTCATTAAAATTCTCCCTAAACAAGCTGAATACATTCCACATATTTTTCCAAAGATACTTGCAGCTATTTTTAAGCCACCTGCTGTGTCTATACATATTCAGTCCATAGCAGAGATGCGCTGCTGAGCAATTCAGTAGAAAAGCATTTAAATAGAGAGGGACATAAGAGTGAGGGTTAGGAAGGTCAATAAGTTAATGCACTAGTTTTAAGGGGCGGGGGGGCATTGTTTTACCTCTTGCCTCTGCAGACCTGGCTTCAAATGTGGCTTGGGCTGCGATAGGAATGTCAGTGTAATTGCATCCTGGCTTTAAAAATGTTGTTCCTATTGGGAAGGTATAAAATTGTAGCACTAAGTCACAGTTTGCCATCTCTGTTTACAGGAAGCTTCGAGATGAAAGGGCAGAACTGTTACTGCTAAGAACAACATTATAGCAAGAAAACTGTGCTCAAGGAGATGGCACCTGTGCTATACCATGTATATTAGTCAGAACTCTTTCACATTTCTATACATGCCCAAAGTCCTCCAGAATATCACCATGTTAAGGTGTCTTGCCATCTTAAGTGAATGTTATGACCTCCTACAACCAGAATCTATAACTCTGTCTTCAAGGCAATTTGCTTGCAGGCAATTTTCATTGCAAAAATCAGACTTTCTTGCCACCTCCTTACAAAGAAAGGAGAAAAGCCCGTGGTGGCAAAAAGAGACGACTTCGTTTTCTTGCTCTTCTCCCCTCCCTTTTCCACAAGATGTTTGCATGTTATTTTGCAGCATCCTCCTCAGTTCTGGGCACCCTGTGCAGAGGGAGTACATGCATCTATGCCTTGTGACACCTTCTGTATCGCCCCAGAGCAGAAAGGAAACCATCAGGAGTAATGGCATCCAGTAGTAGGTACTGCTCAGCCACACTTGGTCGGATAGGCAGATGTCTCTTAGGAGAAAAGTATCAGCTGAATTCATTTTTCCCCACCTCTCTTATCCTCCTCACTGTTGCAGGTACATCCTCATTAAATTAGCATATAGCAGTGGATTTCTCTCCCCAACATGAAATTCTGGATCCTCTGAGTAACCAAATATTGACAATTGCCACCATTATGCACCGTCTAGCACGGCTGGAGCTAATTTGGTGAGGCGTTAATGCAATGGCAGTGCAACAGTAGGTTGCACTCTCTAATTCAGTTGGAAATGCAGCAGGAGCTAAGGCAAAAACGGAATTGGGTTGGATAAAAGTCTTGGAGCAATAGCCTGAGGTTGACTTCTGCTGGGAAGTGTAGTGGTCAGGATGGTCTGAGATAACATTGCATTATAGGGTAACCTCAGGAGATGAACTCCTCGCCTGTGGTTGAGAGCAGGGTTTGAAGAGTCTGTTTTTTGTGTTTACTCTTATTTTTCTGTTAATATTTTATTCCCTTTAAATTGACCTGTTCTGAGTCATCGGAAATAACAACAAGATCCTTGGTTGTTAATGAAGCTATTGGTGTCATTCTACCGGGACATGTTAGTGAAATAGGATGCTTGGTGGTGAAACAGGAATAAAAAGAAACGAAAATCCTACCTACAGCCTAACAAATCTATTACAAACTCACATCCAAGTCCACTCGTGTCAGCAGGAAAAGGAAAATATTCAGAGAGGCTCAACAAGCAACAGCAACTGCTGCTATGAAGGAACCATGGCTAGTGTATCTTTATGGCTGGTTTCACAGGGACTCACCACTGGTGTTACTGGTAACTGAGTTGGTAAATTAAGAAATCTTAAACCCAGGGTGGCGGGTCTGAGCTGGGCTATGGAAAACATTGGCTTTTCTTCTGCTGTCATCCAAGTGGTTTTGTCTTTGAATTATATTGCAGACACCTTTGGCAAAGCACACTGGCCTTTCAAAACAGGTTTAGCCCCTGTGTTTGTGGCTTGCAAGCATATGGACAGACATAACTGGAAGGCTGTTTTGCCAGCCTGGGTTGCTAAACCCTTAATTTCAGTCATGTACAACTTCAGTTGAATAAAAGGCTTAAAGACCAGAGATGTAGGCAGGGGATTTCTTTATTTAATCCCCATATTAACTAGTAACTAGAGGTTTGTCATATTAAAGCAGCCTCGTTCCTTCTCGGTACAGCACTGCACCATAGTTTGCACTGCTTGTGATTGAATTCCATTAACGTAGATTAGGCTCCCTAAATGGCCTTTATTGCTCTAGGTGCCCTCTTATAAGAGAATGGATGGTGAGAAAGAATAAGTAAACACAAGGATTTCCTTGTTAGAGAGGGGAGTAACAGCCATTACTGGGAGGCAGGTATTTTCAAATGTTTGAACGGCTGCTATAAAGAAGAAGGAGAGCAGCTGTTCTCTGTTGTCACAGAGGGCAGAGTATGAAGCAGTGGCTTTAAATTGCAGCAAAATAGGTTTAGATTCAATCTCAGGAAAATCTTCCTCAGTGTTAGAGCAGCAAGCTTGCCCAGGGAAACTAGAATAACCTTCACTAGAGGGTTTCAAGAGGAGACTGGATAAGCGCTGGACGGGGATGATTTAGGAATCACATTCCTGCATTCATGGGCCAGATGACCTTGCGGGTCCTTTCCCGCTGATGGAGTCTAGGTACAAGGCAAAAAATGGAGAAGGAAAACCAGTGCTGTAGCAAGGTGGGGGCGAGCAGGGACGCGGCTGCCAGGACAAAGGCAGTGGGGGAAGAGTCCCAGCCCGCAACAGCAGCCGGTTCTGCCCTGTGTACAGATCTGGGGCGGCATGTGCCCCCCATGCCTACCCCAGGGGTGCGTGCAGTGCCAGGAGCCCCCTCCTGGATGAGCTGCCCGGGCGCCAACCCTCCCATGACCCATGTTGGGGCCCCGTTCACCCCTGCCTCACTCCCTCCCATAGCGAGGGGGCCTTGATTTGCCCTCCCACGACCCTTCCCACACTTACCTGCTGGGCAGTGTGTCTGTCTGTGTGTGTAGAAACATCTTTTAAGTTTTACTCAGCTGCCCCCAAATAAGATTTTCTCCCTCTGCCTATGCTCCCAGGCAAGCATGGGGTGGCATGTGCCCCCTGGATCTGTGCACGGGGCGAGGGTGGGCGGCCGCTGCGGGCTTCGTCCTGGGTGCCAAACTTCCCTGCTGTGGCACCGAGGAAAACAAAACCTCACAGCTGCCAGGAAAACAGACAGGGAGAGACTTAAGAAGCTGGATATGGAAAGGCAGAGGGGAAGAGCTGAAAGAGGTGCGCTGTTTCTATCATTTAAAATGTACATGGATTTAAACATGAATTTACTCTTCCTAGCTCAGGAGTCTGTCATAGATCTGTGCAACTTTCAGTATTTCATCTTTATTTCGAAGGAGTTTTGTTTCCAAAGAAGGAAGCCCGGTGCCTGCCACATGGGTACATGAAGGCAGCTGACACTTTCTGAAACTGCCATCTTAAAGAAAAATACATTCCCAAACACTTGACTGTCTTAGCAGAAAATGTACCACCTTATCGGACTAGTGTTATGCGGGAGGTCAAGAGGATCCTTATGGTTACTTGCAGGCTCCAAATCTATTTGGTTATATGCAGCTGCGTTTTTGGACACTGCCACTGCTGCAGTATGGGAAGATTGCTCCTCAAACAGCGAACCATTCCTTTAAGCCAGTTATCTCTTCTTAGAAATTTATTTTCAAAAAACCTTGCAATTTCTTGACGCTGGTAAAGGAGCCATCTTCCCAGCTGTTTGTAGAATACACAATGGGTCCAAGACAAGTCTATGCTGGTTTCATTCATATTCAGAGGCCATGTCCTAGCCCCGTTTCTTTGGGCCATAGCATGGATCAATGGAATGATGTAATTGTTAGTTGATCCTTGCCAGTGCAGAATTACCGTTCTTCTTGGTGATGTCCCCTTCCCTTTCCCAGCTCCGATTCCACACATCACAAATAAATTGTAATTCCAGTTCGTGGAACATAATGTTCAGTCTGTTACTATCAATGGCAGCTGAAATCATGTCAAGTAGTGATACAGAACAGTTTGATTCTCCTTGGTGTTTGTATTCCTAGATTAATATTCTCCTGCATGAAAAACACGTGCTCCTGGAGGCTGGGGGGGGCACAGCGACCACCCGCAGGTGGCAGTGGTGGTCACAGGGGTGTGGCGGTGGGGAACTCCCACAGGTAGCTGCGGCCGGTGGGGGGAGGAGGGTGACAAGTGCTGACTGGCGGTTGGTGATCACTCGCAGATGCCGGCGGCTGTGTTGGTGGCGGGTGCGAGGGGAGGTGGCAAGCAGCAGCAGCGGCCAATCTCGGGGGGTGGGTGTGCACCCATGTGCACCCCCTACGCATTGCCAATATTTTTCTGGAAAGTTGGCTAAGATAACTCAACTTGAGTATCTTAAAGAAGTGACAACTTGCACTGTTCATATGAAGTGTCCTTGGATTTCAAATGCATCGTTTAGCCTGAGTAAATAAGATATTTTGACATTTATTTATTTCCAAACCTAGGCTACCCATGCACATGCCTCTTTTTTTCTTGTCGTGGAGCTAAATGATGCATAGGACAGTCAGGAGAACTGAATGTAAAGGACAGGTTTTCGTTTTCATTAAACAAACAGAAGTCATTGTGTGTTAAGAAGTCACCATAAAAGAAGATACATATTCTGGAATTACAACTGTATCTGAGACTTAGGATGTCTGAGTCATATTCAGGACTTACCCACAAATTTGTTGCATTTTAATTTAGGAAAAAACATGGACACACTGTGTTTCATTTTTCTCCTGTTGTAACAGTGCCCAACATTAGACCAACTGATTTGTTTGCATATGTGGCATAGAAGATTGAAGATTTTAGCAAATTAAGATGGATGAATGGCTTCATAAATGGTGCATGATAATAGAGGCTTGTTTTTTTTAAATAGATTTTGATTGATTTATGTCTAATTACACATGTAGCTTTAGATTAAACTGAGGCTACATTCACTGGTTGGGAAGTGCCATTGCACTACTAACTTGCCTTCTGAGAACTGGCTAGTAATCAAAGTTACCTGTATAAATCAGAGTTTGCAGAATCAGGTACAACTCTCTTCCCATTTAGCCAGGGAAGTTTAGGTTAGATATTAAGAAAAACTTTCCCACAAGGAGGGTAGTAAAACACTGGAACAGGTTACCCAAAGAGGTGGTGGAAGCTCCATCCTTAGTGGTTCTGAAGACCCGGCTAGACAAAGCCTTGGCTGGGATGATCTAGTTGGGGATGGTCTTGCTTTGAGCAGGGGATTGAACTAGATGAACTCCTGAGTTTCCTTCCAACCCTAATTTTCTATGATTCTAATAGTAAATCACCCACTGATGTCAGTGGTAGTATATCTGCACCCTACTTTGTGGTACTCTAGTTTGTTTGAAACTCTAATATAATCACAAAATAATGTTATCTTATTATGGTCTCATGGTGAAGAAAAATCCACTCTTAAGTAGTCATCAGTTTGATGAAAAGTGTCTTGTCTGCCAAGGTAACTCTGTATCACTTTGATACCTATAGTCAGGTATATACATTCACCTGATGTCCTTGGTATCTACTGCAACAGCACAGACAAATAGACCACTGTCCAAAGCCATTATGGAGTATGCTCTTAGAGCCAGATGGTGTTGGTTTCTCGTAAATAGATCATGCTATGAACTGTTAGATACACACAGGGGCCTTTTCCAGGCTTCTGTGGAAAAAAAGAGTACTAAAAAAAATTATATCAGAAAAGTAGGTTTATGTACGTTTTAGGAGTTGGATGAAACAAATGAGTTTGTGGCAGATCAACAGCCACCAAATTAATAACATTAAATTTTAATTGCTGTTTAGTAAACCACATGTTGTAATTTAATAACTAATTTGAAACCAAATTTATTGCACTTAGATCAAGTCCCTAATAGTTTTTAAAAATCAAGCCAATGTATGTCCATTATTTCTAAGCATATTTGTACTATGATAGACTTGAACACAATTCTCAATGTAATTTTATTATCATCCTAGGACTCTAATCTGCTTTTCTGTGCCCTTATGCACACAGGTTTGCTATCTTCCGTGTGACAGAATAGTTCTACAAATCTTTTGAAAAGCTTGTAGAATTGTGCTGTATCAGCAGGCTTAGAATGACTTTCATCCATGCACAGAGCTTCCTTTAGATGCACAGTGGTCTTCCAGTCACTTGTAAGGGGAAAAAATCCTTTGGAAACTGTATGCTCCATCAGAAAATTACAATAGTGATCCTGTTATTGGCAAATAAAATCACTCCCTTTCACACACTAAACCTATAATCTAATAGGTGGGACATTTTCAGGCTTCCTAAGGAAAATATGTCTAGGGTTATTTTTTGTCTTTGCAAAAAAAAATGGTGTGTCATGATACGCCTGGAAAATCTCCATGTTGACATAAATTCACAGGGGGCCATCTCTTGTACAGGTTTCCTTCACCAACCAGGGTTTTGCCAACCACAGTTTTGAGTCTCCACGCTTAATATTCTCTATACCGTTTTGGCTACCATGGTATACACTTTTGAGTATCCAGGGCCTTCCGTGGCCACGCATCAGCCAGCCACCTGCCATTTTTCCCATACGCCTTGTGTCTTGCCAACCAGGGTTTTGCCAACCATGGGAACTTTCAGGAATCGAACCCCAGTGGTTGGCAAGGGAAACCTGTATCAGCAATCTCTAACTACTGGTAGTTTCCATAGTCATCAAATCAGTGACAGTCACCAAGGAGCAAGCAAGGTCCAGTGTCTGAATGTGACTGACAGTAGTGGCAAAGGGATGGGCAATAGTGCCTAAAACTCTGAAGAAAGCCTGCCACCGAACTGAGTACTCTGACTTCTGCTTCTCTTTGTATCACACGTGTGCCTCATCCCTTTGCCCTGGCACTGGTTGGCAAAGGGAGTTGAGAGAAGTCAAATCAGAACATGGACCCTGTTCTGCATGGGGCTGAGTGCTCGTGCCATGATCCCACAGAAGATTACTTGGATATATGGTAGTTTTGGGTGGCTCCTGGAGCTCTCAACCCCTGGATTCCTGCACAGAGTTGCATATAACAAGCCCAAAGCCTGTACGTACATGCTTAACTCTAAACACTCGAGTTGCACCAACGTTGTGATGCCAGTGACTTCTTTGTGTCTGGCCTGATTCTTGCTGACTTAGACATTTTACTGTTACAGCCACACTTGAAAATGTCATTAGCTCCATTTTGTCAGTGTCCTGGCTGCCACTCCCGTGGAAGGTCTCTGCACACAGCCAGTTTTAGGATCAAGGCCTAAGCCACGGTCCAGTACTCTCTTAATTTAAGTGACATAAAGACCTAATGTCAGAAGATGGAAGCTAGGACAGTGCAGTCCGACCAATATCATCCAGAGAAAATGGATCATTTCAAACTCAAAGAAGGGCACTTTCTTCCGCTCCAACTATATTTTGTTTAGGAACTTGCTTATGCAATCTAATTTATGCTGTTCTTTGTGGCTGTGGCCCCCTCCTCTCCCTTCCCTAACTACTGGTGACTTATTGCACGAGAGTCGTATGTTCCTGCAACATTTCGTTTTTCACAAAAGCTTCTTAGAGTGGGTAGTTAATATGTGTGACCTCCCTTCCTCCCTCAACTGCTCTTATTTCCTTACAACAAAAGGTAGACTGCATTGCTGTGCTTTTGATCCAGAGAGAAAGAGAATCCACAGATCAATGATGTTGATTTTATTTCAAGTTCCTTGCCAATGATACATACGGCCCTCACCTCTAATGCTACTTACATATATCTTTGGAGACCTTTCCTTTTAATCCCAATTTCCTTTTGTAATCAGTACTCCCACAGAGGGGTTTGAACTGTGCTTTTCTCACTCTCGAGCCCCTCAGAAACCAATAAATGGAGGCTTTGTTTTGTTCATTTTGGCAGGCACGATAGGGTGTAAAAAAATGCAACCTCTCCTCCACTCGGCTGCTGTGCTGAGTGGTGGTGGGAAGGCTGATGTGTGAAATAAAATGCTGGCGTGCCCACTCCTCTCTCTTTGTTCCTCCTAGGCTGGATCCTGCACATTTTATTCAGGCAAGCGGCCCCTGCTCATGCATTTCACCCCACCGAAGGTAAAGGTGCCATTCGGTTGAGTGAGGGTTGAGGTTTTCAGTCTCAAATCAATAACCTCAGCAGCTCTCTCCCTTGCTTTTTCAGGGAAATTGATGGCATTTAATTTGCCTTGAGCATTCCTTTCGCTGCTGTTGCTATTTCTTTCTGCTCGTCCCCATGGACTCGTTTTCTCAAGGGTGAGGCTGAGTGGGAGGGAGGCCCCAAGTAGGTAGGTAGTGCTAGCAAGGGTAATCCGTTCTGCAGAAAACAAACATTGTGAGTAGTGGATTTGATTCCATCAGCCCACTTTCCACCCCTCCCTCCTTGAACTGATGCAAGGATAAAGATTTAGTTTTCGCTCAGCTTGATTTCCCTTCCTCCTTTTCCTTTTCTTTTCTTTATTTTATTTTCTCGCCATGCTATTCAGGGTCGTTCCCTGAACTCCGTTTCCAAAACTGCAAGATGCTTAATTGAAACCGTTATTTCATCTTTTAGGCCGCATCCAGATGTGCACAGACGCTTGGTTCCCTGGGGACAACTACAGGCGGCACACCTTGTAGTTGTCCTTGAGGAACACCCATGCTCTCTGGCATGTGGCAAGTTACCCCGGGTGGGGTTGGGGTAGGAGAGACTGGGGCCAGCACTGGGCAGCCTTACGTGGGGTCCTGGGGAGCCGGAGCCTCCTGGGGCTGCAGCCTCGTCACTCTTGCCATGCGGAGCCTGGCTGGCAGCAAAGCGCAGCTCCGGCTGTCCAGGCTCTGGCTTTGGGCGGTGCACGCTGCTGTTATGTGTGCCACTCCACTTTTTTTTTTTGGTGTATTTTTGAGCCCTGGATATCTAGGGGTCAGAAAAACCCTCCACACTGCTCCCTTGCGGCATGGAGAGCAAATGAACATGCGATATGTGGTGCCGCAGACAAGTCTATGGTGCCACACACCGCATGGCCACGCTCATCTGGATGCTGCCTTAGTGTCCTCTCTGAATCATCTTTCCTCGGGGACACACCACCAGTGGAGTGCTTGGTCTCTCCAGGATGAATTTGTTGCAGTGTTCATTTTTCTGTCTCAATAATCTCCTTTCCCTGGTAAATTTTAGCCATGAGGCAGGTAACATGTCACACTCCATGGAGACGATGATCCCAGGTTGCTTCAGCACTTTATGCTTTAGACTTTCAGGGAAAAAAGAAAAATTGGTTTACAACTTTGCACAAGGTCAGCCACACTCTGACCAAGCAAGCTGAGCCAGATCCTTAGCAGCTGTAAAGGAGCTGTGCTCCATTGACTTCAAGTGGAGCAGCTGCTTTCCTCCACCTAAGGATGTAGTTTTATGTCTCTGCTATTGTAACCCGCCCCTTAGTGTGTGTTTGATCCTCAGATGACATGGCTCTGTACTCTGCCAGGTAGGTGGCTAAGGTTTTTTTTTTTTTCTTTTAATGGAATATACACATCAAACTCCTATTGAAAGCTTTCGACTTAAAACTGCAGAGATTTACTACTTTAGCTTGAATCTGATGGTCTGTTGATGGTCATCAGGCTACCACATAGACGGGTTTCACCAGATTTTTTTAGGCAAATCCTGATTTTTTTTTAACCTTGTTCTGGGTAATATATGCAACACAAGATGGGGTGGGAGGGAAAACATGGTACCTGGCTGAGTGTCTGCCTGGTAGAGCTTTATTTTCTGATTCCCTCTTCTTCCAGGGTCATTTGAAAAGCCATTGTCTTACAGAATGTTGCTGGGGCAGAATAAAACCAAGAACTAAAACCAGAGGGGGAAAAAACCCGTATCTGATGTAAAATCTATCTGCATTTCAGGAGCTGTCAAAATGAAAAATGAAGCCACAAGTTTGGCCTTTAAAAATATTAATTTATTTTAAAGATGAACTGCAGAGAGCTGGAAAAGAAGTCACCTTATCTTCAGGAAGGGGCCAGCAAGGCTAAATCCCTATCATTCTTCCCTGATCCCCAATGTCATTTTTCTGCCACCTTTAAATCTAGAAAAGGATCATGAGGATGTAATCGCCAGTCTTCTAAACATAATAAATCCCTGAAGCACTTTTGCTTTGTTATTAATGAGCCAGTCATCAAATGCACTAACCAGGGTTTAAGGTATTATATTTTCAATGGCCGCATTTGTCAGTTCTACCGACTGAAGCAGATTCAGTTCATTTTTTGACCTAGGGCACTATTTCTGGATTGCTTGACTACTGCTGCAATGTCTCATTGACAAGAGACAGGCCTAGCTGCAAAGATGAAAGAAATACAATTGCTGAATATTTGGCTGACAGATTGTTAATGGCCAGACACATCTACTGAGTGTTTTTTCACACATAGTTATGGAAAGGCTATTTTTATCTAAATAAGGCTTTGGACACTATTCCCCACATTTTTAGCCTGTTAATTCCATGTAGCAAATCACTGTAGCGTAGTCCACAACAGTGCTCATTCCCAAGTAATGTCATAAGCTAATATTTTATACTGTTTGAAAAACATCATACTATTTTTTGCTTTCCCATAACTGTCAAAATATTTTGAAGATGTTTCCATAGTAAATTATATATCTTAATTTACTGCATCTAAATTTTAGGCTTAGCTTTGTTACCACAGTTACATATTGTGAAAGGAAATGCAGTTATATTCCATGCTTGAGTGGAACAGAAGTCAGAAAAAAAAATAAAATCTCATGTAGAAAGGCTGATGGAGCAATGTAGATAAATGTAATAGTTTGCTGTCATATTGGACTAGCTTTTAAAGCGATCATTTGCCATAGTTCTACTACGGACATCCCAGGAATGGGTGTAAACAGCTGCCCACTAGTCCTACAACATGATCAATGAGTTAATGCTAATGATCAATGAGGTAATGTTAATGCTGCCCTGAGGAAGGGCAGCATCTGTCCAATGAAGGGCCATCTGGGCCATCTCCACAGCTGGTGCAGATCAGCATAGCTTCATTGGCTTCAGATGAGGAATGCTGATTTTCGCCAGCTGAAAACCCAACATGAGGCTCCTGATCAAAAAAAATGGTCTGTATCATATCGGATAGCATGCTGGTTATTTCCCATTCCCATATCTGCCCTTTTAGGACATTAAAAAGGTTGTGATGAGGCAATGTTGACAGTATCTGTAGATTTCAATTCCTTGGGACAGTAGCTGAAAAATTGCACTGGTTGCATTGCTTCCTGACAATTGGTGGAGCTCTTCCTGTTTATGGGCAAAAGGCTCTTGTCTATGCTGGCCCATTTTAAATATGTGAGTAGCCTATGAGGGGTTTGAATCAACATGTTTCACTGGCTTTCTCACCCCAGTGGAGGTCCTTGGATTCTTCTCGTGTGTGCCCATTTTCTCTCCCAACGACTCTGGTCTTCTTGCCAGGTTCTAGTGAACTTTTAGGTTTAATTTGCTTGTTCCAGTTCATATAAGAAGCCACTCAGAAGGTAGAAAAATGGCCTGGGAAACAAATCCATCTGTACGCTGATAAGATTTTGTAACTCTTGTTTGTACTGAAGGAGATGGATGCAGCCTCTGTGTTTTTCCCAGGGCAACATTGAATTGCAACTCCCAATGAGAGTGATTCCCCCAGTCAGTATCATTTCAGATCAATATGCACTGAGAAAAGACTTTCTGCAGCATAACGATCCTGGGACCAGAAGGAGATCTCACCATCCTTTGGTCACAGGCTTAAAATGTATGTATAATTTTGAATCACCATTTGTTATTGGAGTTCTAGGTGGCTCAAGGATTAGGTGTACCTTTTTGCCTATCTAAGCAGTGTATAGCACTGGAGATCTCTCTTGGATCTTTGTACCTTTGTTTTAGACCAGTTGGACAGCCAGAATGCGCTGTCCCATTCACTAATGAGGTGCGTTGGAAAGCAATCCTGATGTTAATGCAACTTGTTCAGTGGGCGACAGCCTCGCCTGTCAGTGGGGTTGGCTGCAAGGAGCATGTTAACACAGAGCTCAGTGAACTTCACTGACTTTTTATCCTTCTTTAGGTGCAACTCAAGGTGTATATTACTCTTACTGTATCTGTCAGGGGTAGGTGCTGTAAGGCCTATGTCCCCTTTGGCTTGACGTCTTTCTGGTGAAATAACAGCAAGGCATAAAAGGGGCCACATTATCCCCCAGGCAGTCTCTGATGTTATTTTCTTGTCCACCATGGCTTTGACCTCACTTCTGTTAGGGAGCTAGTTCTGCTGGGTGTTTCTTCCTAGGGCTCCACCTCCCCTGCACCCTACCCTTACCACTTCCTCAGTATCATGGGATGCTCTTATCTTGGGGGAACCCCCTCAGGCCAAGTATGGCAACCCTATCTGGGCTGCCAGGGATCCATGTCATGTGCACAAAAAAACCCTCAGTGGGGCCTTGGACTCTTGATTGAAAGTTCAGGGAAAAAAAGGTCCCTCCCATGTGCTGGGTCCGCTGACAGGGTGCCCATATGAACTCAAAATCAATATTTTTTTATAATCCTAAAACAGATCAGAATTAATTCAACAAGAGGACAATGACCCCTATCAGTTGTCCCAATTATAACAGTTCTGCAGAGGGCCCAACTTAAACACTAACTAAAGCTTCAATCTGTTGTCATCCCCCTTCCCCCCCCCCCCAAATGTATAAGATGCTCATCAGTTTAACCCCCACCCCCACCCCTCCCATCTATAAAATGAGGTGGGCTCCAAAGTCTCTTAGTGTCCCTGGAGTTGCTTTTCCTCAGTTTACTTTTAGTCTCTTAATACAAAAAAAAAAAGGCCACCTCCTGGTGACTTGCACACTGTGCAGCCCCTCTCCCAGTTCTCAGCTCAGCCTGTGCCACTCCTGATCCAGCTGCTTTTCAGCCCAAACATTCTAGCACATAGCTCCACCATCCTGCCTACTGGTACTTTCCTTAGGCAGCAATCCTCCAATCACCTGTGCCAACTGGTTGTGCTTGTCTGCTGCTCGCCATGGACTGGCACAAGTGGGAGAGTCTTCTGGCATCTTGTCCACCATGACGCTGCAGTCTCTCCCCAGCTGCCCCTCTCTGGGCATGGCCGCTGACTCCGGAAGCGTTACGTGGTTCTCCGGTCCCCAACTTGCTCTGCCTGGGGTAAGTTGCAAAGGAGGATCACCCTTGAGCTTCTCTCCCTTCCCATGATCTCTCCATCCTCAGTATCCTAGCTTTCTGAGCTATTGAGATAATCTGACATCCTCTTACAAAGAGTCCCAGATGTGAATGTCTGTTTTCCATGGAGTGTTATGACTCTAACATTTGCACTCCCTTCTGCTATAACAGAGGCCCAAATGTGGTAACCTTGATGGGACACAGTAAAACCCATCTACTTACTTGAGCTGTAGCCTGTTTTATCAAAGGAGGAGAGAATGATATCCTTGAGGTGGCTCAGGTTGTTGGATGTTGATCTTCCAAGTTCAGAAGTTTGATTGCAGTAATTGGGATAGTCTCTCTTTTGCAGCATTAAAAGAATAAATCCTGAATAAATGTGAGCTTTATTCTGGGGGAATATCAGGGTGGAAATACTGAGATATGATGCTGATAACTACTGCACTGGTTGTGACTTGGACTTACACACATTCGTATGGCAGTCAGAACTCCTCTTCTCTGCCTGTCTGAATTCCATCTTGGCCTGGGCACTTATGAGTAAGCAAGGACCAGGTGCCTTCTTACCTACCCAGCTGAATGAGGAAGGGAAGCAAATGAGTACTGGGTCTCATTTTCCCAGCATAAATTGAGAGTGCAGTGTGTCATAAGTTGCTGCTAGGATAAGTCAATTGGAAACTACTACATTTCTCCCCTATCCTCAATCTCAGAGGGAAAGAGAGGGAAGGGGAAAAGCTATGATTCACAAAGGTATCTGATCACAGTGCCTTTCTGGCTCCTCTTGGGGTTCATGTGGCTGTGTGCAAAGTAGTAATCTAGCACTAAAGAGTTATCTTGAATGACTCTTGGCTTTGTGCAAATCCCAAAAAACAATATGAAGAAATTCTTTAGAGACGTGTCGCCAAATCTCGGCTTGCCATTTAATTTTGCCCTTCTATTGCCATTCACATTCTGTGCTAACTACCATAATGCTTTGAGCTAATTTTTCAGCACAATAGGCCTAAGACATAGCTTTTGTTCCTTTAATACCATTTTTTTCCATTGAGATTAGCCCTTTAGTCAGTGTGTTATGAACTTACAAGTGATTAATGTCTTTACGTTTGCCAACACTGTTTGCAGGACTGAAGTTAAACTCATCAGAAAAGAGTGACTTCAGTAGTAAAACATCAGCATATGTTTTAGTGCTTATGGAACTACACACAGAAAATATAGTACTTATCATTACTCTTCCTTAGATTGGAAATAATGAACATGCTAATGAGTTCCTCTCTTGCACTCACAACTTCATGTCATCATACTGCCACCTAGCAGTGAAAGTGAATGAGAAACTGTTGAGTAAAGGTGGATGAGGAACCAAAAGTGTCCATGCACGGGTGGTTCAACAACCAACCAGGGGACAGTAAAGTAGCATTAAGGATAGTAACATGTTGTCAATTCCATACATAAATAGAAGAACTCTTGTTTAAATCTTAAGAATTATTTCCTTGTGGTTTGTGCTAATGTTTTAGCACATTTGTCGTTTAAATATAGGAAAGTTGTGTAATGAATGCTTGGCATTGTTTTATTTCCTAGCACTGTAATCAATGAGGCAAATAATCCATGGCTGTTAAGCTTTCTATATGAAGAACTAAAATGTATACAGAGCTTGCAACAGCGTGAATAATGGCGTTCTTCCTTTGGCCTTGAAAAGCTTAAACACACACACCATTTCTTAACAACAGTTCACAATGTGATTTGGAGTCTAACTCTCCTTAACATTAACACTTCTTTGTGGGGTTCTTATGATCATATTGGGTGCATCTACATGTGCAATTAATACAAAGCAATAAACTCCAGAGCAGTTGGAGCCAGAGTAAACTACTCTCAAGTGCAGCATCTACACGTGCACCCAGGACAGCAGCATTTTGAGGTGGGGCAGACCAGGCCCAGGCTGGCAGGAGGTACAGAGGGTCAGCCTTGCGCTCTAAGTGGTGGTATCAGGTGGTGGAGGGGCTGGGGCATGAGGGTGCTGAAAGTGCAGTGCTGTGTGGGTAGGCAGCAGGCAGGAGTCCGGCCCCTGGTTAGCTAAACTGACTGAGCACAATTTATGCCCGCAGTCAGTAACTACATGTGCATTTAATTGCAGTAAATGGCCCCGATGTAAGACAGTACTTTCCCTAACAGTACTATCTTACTGAAGATAGTACTGTCCCCAACAGTGGCGTTAATTAGTTTACGGTGGCCTAATACCATTGCATGTGTAGACATTGACACCTTACTCCACAGTTAATTAGTCTACTCCGCAGTTAAACACAGGTGTAGATGTGGCCAGTGAAAAAGGCAAGAATCACTTGGCTCATGAGAAGTTTAGGGGATACTATACAAATGTCTTAAGTCCTGTCTCTGCCACAGGAATTAATCCAGTCATCTTAGCTTCCTTTTGTTTCCATCTGGAAGTCCAAACCCAGAGCACACATTTTCCTTTAGATAAAAACCAGAGTGGGTCAATAAGGGCCCTGCCATGCGTTCAGACTAAAGCTTGGTTGAAACCAGCTATGAAGTTGTTATACATTTTCAAGCACTAACTTTGTGGCCAGTTGGCTCTTTTTATAGCTGGCTGGACATTTTTATGGCACGATAATTACTTTGCATATGTGGCAGGTCTAAATTTATTCCGTGATTAACTAGTTAATGTGTATTAATGTGTGTTAATGTGTATTGCCACAATATAATGTGTGGCAAGGGCCAAAGAGATGTGCCTCCATCAGGCAATACACTTGCATGTCACTGCTTCATTTGAGCAACACAGAACCCTGCCGGATCAAATCAGAGATGGCTGTGAAATGGTAAGAGTAAAATATTCACTGAGCTTACAGGGCTTTAAACTTCGACTCAGAGAAATAAATGTGAGAGCGGGGAGTTTTGCAGTAGGCACAAAAAGCTGGGATACGGCTGAACCATATTGACATGCAGGTATTTCCAGCAGTTTACCGTGTTCAAAATCCAGCTCTAGCTACTGCAGGCAGAGCCATTTGCTAATAAGAAGCAAACAATTTTCCCAACCTTCAGCCTCAGAAAGCAAGGGCATTTTTAACCAAGATGCACTGAAATCTATAAGCAGAAGCACTGAATCACAGAAATGTCTGCCAGGCACTAGGATAACATGTGTTGTATTCCCTGAGCAGAATTTTAGGTTTATGCTGTGAAGCGCATAAACAGGCCAGCAGCCAGGGCGGTATATATAAGCATGATAGGGGGAAAATACTGAAAGTTCATAAATCTGCACTGTGAAGTAAGCAAGCGGAGCAAGTTGCTAGGAGAATTGCAACAGGGTGCTCTTTATACATAATTAGCAGAGAGGAAGTGGTCGAGTAATAGAGATGGAGCACACGGCTCCTGTGGTCTGTCCCTGTACTCTAGTCCTCTATTCCTATTTACGCTGTTGATGACAGATTCACCACACGACCGCAGGTATGCCACTTATCTGTCCCAATTCACCCATCTATTAAATGGGTATAACACTATTTATCTACTGTGCAGAGTGTTGCTAGACTCAGCTAATTAGCTGAGTCTAACTAATTAATTACAAACATTAGTTTGTAATGATCTTTGGGATCCTCATATGAAAGGCACTCAATAAGTGCAAGTTAATATTATTAATAGTCCACTCTCTCATTGTATAAAGGCACGTTGCATCTTATTTACTATTTATAATTACCTTGGAGTGCTGAAACAGATGGGTCTGGAAAAAAGATTTAAGTAGCCAACGATGTACTGGAACGTAAGAGTGAGATGGTGTTGTTGAATAATATGTGGGTCAATATGATATATTATTCTGTAATAGGGTGTCCTGGTACTTGTAAAATGCACTGTAGTTTCCCATGTCTCCTTCCCTGTGTACAGCAGCCTCTGTGGGATTTGTTCTTCTCTCTGGCCTGAAGTACAAATAAATAAAATTATTAAAGGGAGGTGCTGGAGAAGGGATGAAAGCCTTGTCTTCCATCCCTCCTGCCCTTCATCCTCCTCCAGGGAACAGGCTACTCCTTAACTAGTACTCCTACTCCCAAAAACAGAGTGGAGGAAACTAGTTACGTATTAATTGTCCTGACCCCGCATCAACCTGCTGCAGTAGAGTGAATAAAGCACCATTAAAGCTCAGCTGTACTGGGCCAGAGGAGTGGATTCCTTATACAAGCCCTCCCTATCTTGCAGTCTTCCTCCCACTGCTTTGCAGTACATCCTTACCGTACAACCTTCTGCAGTCACTAGGGCTTTTCTCCCCAAGTCACTTAGGGCTTGTCTACATGAGGAAGTTAACACCCAGGGCTGCTGATTTGTGGTACCTTAGGTTCCTCTGCACTGACTTCCTATGTGGATGCTCTTAGGGGGCACGTCTACACGATAAAGTGCAGTAGTCAGATTCTACTACGCATTAGCGCATCACGGCAAAAGCCGTGCAAATGCAATAACGCACAGTAGATTTAGTCCACTGCACATTAGCATCAAGTGCACCGACACTACTGCAGAATAGCACTGATTACCGCACATTAAGTTAGTACCTGTTATTACAGGTGCTAAACTTAATGCACCGTAATTATGGCACATTAATGCATGTGTAGACGTGCCTGGTGTGTACTAATTGTGCCTGTTGCGTACAGAAAAAGGGTCTGTGCAAGGTGTCAGCGGGGGCTTGTGCATCCTGGCTACACCGTGTAAATTAGCCCAGTAAAAATATTTGAGTTGTTGCCAGTGGTTGTACTAGTTCTCCCTGCAGAGGGTAGGTTTTGGAGATGCCTTAATTAGCAGGTAACATTTGCCCCTCCAAATCATTGAAATAATTATCTGTTAGCTTACAGGCATCAAAGATATTTTAGTGCTCTCTCCCCCCTCCGAAAACCTATAAGGACCCAGTTTTGCTCTGAGGTAAGTGTAGCATCTCCAGCTGAATATTGAGGGCACATTTTGGCTTTGACATGTGTGTGGAGACTTTTTTTTTTTTAAATAAATTACCCCCCTTCTGACAGGTTTGGTCAGCTGCCTAATTTGAATATCGATAGGGAGATGGCCCAGCTGTCTCAGCTTCAGGCTTGAAATGGTTGGACTCCCTGGAAACACAATTTAAAATATTGATGCATTTAATACGGCCCTTCATTCTTCCAAGGCAGATAAATAGAGCGTTTTGCAGCTTGCTGTCATTTGAAAGGTATCTTAAAACTGAGGTTCTTTTCAGCCCTGTGTTTTGCTGCCTTTTTAAAAAAAAAAGTGTGGCTTATCCTGGGTTTTTCCACTGCGTACTACACACCACAGATTAAGCATTAGACTTTTATTACCTGTGGGTGGGTCCAGTCCCACAATCTGCTCAGCAGCTCCCAAGGGGTGATGAATGATCTGAACTCCCATTAAAGTCAGGGACGCTGCGGGTTTTTTTAACCTCATGGAATCAGCCTGTGTATGAGGAATATAGAATATCCTTGCATACTATAACTCCATAGTGCCAGCTCCATACTAGAAAATGTTTAGGGTAAATCCCTGGCTCCATTGAAGTTGATGAAAAACCTTCCATTGTTTTTAGTGAGGCCAAGAGTTTTACCCTAAGAAAACAAGGTGCATCGTCTTGAAGGCCCTGATTCAAGCATCCTGATGCTGCAGTCCTACTGAAATCAGAGGAGCTTAAGCACACGCCTAAGGGTGCAGACAGAAGTGCAGCTCCCAGCTGTAACTAGGAACGCTTTCTGTAAAGCAGTCTGAGTTACAAGGTTACCCCGGACCAAACAGAAGTTCACTGTTGGGTCCAGGAGAGAGGGGGTTGGCAGCCTGCAGCCAGGTTCCCATAGCAATGGCCATGGCGCTGTGCCAGTGCTGGCTGTTTTCAGAATGGGCGCGGGGAAAGGCAGCAGAGGGAGCTCACTCCTGGGGCTCCCCAGCTGGGGCTGAAGGGTGGGGTGGGTGCAATGGAGCCCCCCCAACCTAAGGGGGTCTGAAATACTCCCACCTCACCCTCCAGGGAAGGGGCTGAAAACCCCCCAGACTGAACTCCCTCTGCTCCCTTTCCCCCCTCCCATTCTGAAAACAGGGACAGGCTGGGAGCTCCACAGACACAAGTTACAAAAGGCACTAAATTTTGCAATGAGGGGGCAGATTTTCACCCAGTCAGCCCGTTTTGAAGCTGTTTGCAGCTGTGCGCTTGTGTTTGGTCACAGCTATCATCTGCTTTCTGTGGGCAGATCCGGCAAAAATTATCACTTCTGTCCGTACCATGCTTTCTCGAGTATGAGCCCCAAACCTGAGAGAGTTGCTGGGGGTAGCCTGCGACAGGAAATCACCCATAGGATTTAATCCGCTTATTGTATGTTGTACATTAATCCACACGTACGTGATTTTTGTCTGTCTTACAGAAATGCAGCCATTACGTTTATATTTAATTTGCACTTCTTGTGCTTACTAGCAACCAATCTGGTTGTCGTTTCCTTTCAAAAATTGTTGCAAGCTAACAATGCCCTTGAGTCCCATCTGGGGCTCCTTTGTTTTGTCTCTCTCTGAGGGCATTGTGCATTTCCTTCGCTGCATATAGCTGTAGCTGCTTCTAGGTAGCAGTGTTGGGTAGTGTCAGATAGGTGCTGCAGTAGCCCTAGTCTCATGCTCGCTCTCCTGCACCGTGTTTTTTTGGGTTTTTTTTTTATTCATTCAACTCCAAAAAATCAAAATCTGATTAGCCCAAGATTGCAGCTGCATTTCTCGTTCTTGGGAGGGTTTAACACATTGCTTCTGGCTCCCGTAGGACACAACGAGGGCCAGTGAACGTTCAGGTCTTGCTGATTTTCCTTTCATGGCATATATCATATTGCGGTGAGAATCCCACATTTCCCTCCGCATTTCTTGAACCTGCAGATACTGTCACTCCCAAGGAGAGACAATGTTGCCCAATTGTGGTGTCCCTGTCTCCCACCCCCATTGCAATATCCCTCCTGACGGCAGGCAATACTGCATTTGTGTGAGTTTCTCATTCCCTGAGTCCTTGAAACCCTTTTGAAAATGGGGAAGGTGCAGAGGGTGATAGAGCTTGGAGGGGGAAAGAGAGTACTTGCAGATAACTGAATGCTGCCTTAATAATCTTTTGACAGCCTTTGAATTCCCTGAGAGAAACACCGATGCTAATTTTTATTCTGCTTTACTTTCATCTGTGTACCATAGTTTTGCTTTAATAAGTTAATACATATCAGCTATAGATTTTATTTTACATTCTCATGAATAATTGCTTTCCAGCTTTGATAAGCAGGATGTAACCAGGGTTAGGATGATAAACATTTAACAAAGACAGTCATTTTCCAGTGTGTTCTTTCCATGTATTTATTAAACTAATTATTTTAGTGTATGCCTCCCAGCTTCCCTACCATTTGAGCTCTAGTTGTTATAATGGTAACTCAGCATTTTTAAACTTTGCAAATTTGTTTTACTTTCAGTGACCTAGATAATGGGGCTTTTAAAAGTAGTGCAGTATTCCAGGGTATTTTGTATTTGTTACTGGTTAACTTACAGTTTCTCTGTTCCTTGTCTTCATCTCCCGATCAAGTTTATGCAAATAACTTTGGATTTTTTAATAAGACTAATATTTGTTCATCTCAGTTCAAATAGTAGATTTGTGTTAAACCATAGTCCCAAATACTTCTGTTGCAAGAGAGAAGGGG
This sequence comes from Alligator mississippiensis, assembly GCF_030867095.1. NCBI lineage: Eukaryota > Metazoa > Chordata > Crocodylia > Alligatoridae > Alligator > Alligator mississippiensis. Next base: position 71,490,250 of record NC_081833.1, read on the forward strand.
ATTGCTTGTAATGCTTTTATTATACTGCTACTCTGTTAAGCTTGAATTGTCATTATGATTAGACACCCTAATTTTCTGTATTCAGTATTAATTATATTCAAATCCCATTAGATTTACAGTTACCATGCATGGTCCTTTTTATTTTTTTTACAAATGTGTTTTTAAGTAGTTCCAAGACACGGAGCTGACCTTTCAAGTCTTGCTCGTGCATTGGTTTCACTGGGAAACTGTGCGTGCCTGTGTGTGTGTTCACTTGAACCTCTGAGGCATCCACATATGGCAAGGAAGAAGGGCATTAAAGTACCAATGGCAGAGTGTACCACGGGGGGCACAGTGAAGTCCTGCTGAGAAGCAAGACGTATGAACTCAGGCACTAATGTGTCTGTCCACACTGCTTCCGATAGTTAAACTAGCTCTGGTATCTCTGCACAGCACTGCATGATGTCCCGTAGATATACCTGAACCGGCAAAACCAATAAGAGTTGGATCTTTTCTGAATGAGGGCAGACTCAGAGCTCTTTTTGACCTCTGCAGCTTTTTGATGATGCCCTTAGAATGGATTGCATTTCAGAAGTTGAAATTTGTTCGTGAATCCTGGAAAATGCTGGTTTACAGAGAACTGAAGGGGGGCACCCATCACTTATTTGATGATATAATAGGCTTGCATGAGGACAAACATGTTCTTCTGAGATGATAATATAAAGTCAAGTTCATCTTCATATATCTAAGCTGCATGGTGCTTGGGGATGTCAGCCCAATCTGTTTTCTATGAATTTAAAAGCTTCCTCTCAATTATGCATACAATTACTCATCATAACCACTGGAACAGACCCACAACCCTGTTTATTGCCTTGAGCTGGGTTGTAACTTGGACCGAACCTCCTTGTAGGAGAATAAAAGGAAGTAAGGCTCCCATTGTGCATCCGGCAGGCTACTTAAACCCTGGTTTATTCCCTCTTTAGAGCAGGTGGATAGGGATTTTGGAGAGCTGAGCAGCAAAACCGAGTGGTCTTAGAGTGTGGCCTGCCCTATTGCTGGAATAACAGCAACTGCTAACCCCTTTCCCTTCGAGCAAGAAGGAACCCAAGGGGGAAGTGAGAAAAATGCATGGCAGTGACCCAGGAGTTCCCACATTAATCCAAAGGTTTGCCTCTCATTTCTCAGACCCAGAGTTAAAGTTAAAATTCAGCCCCATCTAGCACTGACACTTTCTCTTCTTCTTATTGTCCCAATATTAATCTTCAAAGGAAGTTCCCTGTAGCTTCCCCTCTGTGAAAGTCTGATTAGGAGTCATTCTCTCACTTACAATCTTCTCTTCCTCGGTCTAAGCCACTGAATCTCTCCTTACTACTTAATTCTCATCTTAAACCTTCCTTTTGATTTGGTCATTTACCTACAAAGTGGTTCTTGATACTTTTCATGAATGGCCGCAGCATAAAACTGGTGTTTATTGTGACAAGCGGCCCCAAATAATATCTGATATCGCAGGCCATGATGGAAAGGTACTGAGAGACACAAAAGACTGCCATGGCAGACGGAGCTCATCAAAACCTTATTTGCATGGATTTATGTTCCTCGTACAAATTGTAAAAGCTGCTGTTTTCGCATATGATACAGAATAGTTGCAATAAGGGATTCGTACGAGTGCTGGTTGAGTGACTCGTTACTGCAGAGGCGACTTGGTTCTAGGAAACTCCTCAAAGTCTCTATTTTCTAGTTTATGAGGACTCAAAATGTCCTGGCTGAGATTCTTTCAGCCTCTAATGAGCATCTTTATTCTCCATAGACTCTTCACACCGGTTGGGGAGCCAGCTATTGAGCAATCTTGCAAAATGTCAGCTCTCAGCAGGGAATAAGGAGAACAAAAACTTTCTAAAGCTGCTTTTCCACCTGGCTCCAAATATTTAATGGTTGTCTAGAGGGAAGGGGAAATTGGTTTACATACATCATGAGAAGGATCAGGTGGAACAAGAAATGTAATGTGATGCAGCAGACTCAAGTGTTGGGAGCCTCTCTACCTCAACAGTAGCAAGGAAAAAGTCTCCGGATCAATTAAGCTTTCGGAGTCATTGCTTAACAGAGACAATAGTTGCTTAATCTGGCCTCCCTTGACAGTGCTTGATCCAAACCCTTTGAAGCCAAAGGCATTCTTTCTATCAGCTTCACTGAGCTACAGATCAGGCCCATAAGAATCCCCCTGTCTACCATGACTCTCTTCTCCTGGTGGAATACTTCTTTCACTTGGTTGGTGTACCAGATTAAGAGGCTCTCAGTAAGCCAGCATGCATTCTTTATGAGAGTAATGAATAAAGGAAAACCAGACAAAGTCAAGTTAAAACTTTCCATGTTACAGGAACGTTATTACGGTAGTTCAAGCAAAAAAAACACACAAAAAAAGAATTATAAAAACTGCGGTAGCACTGAGGTAGAAGAAAAAAGTAATAGGCGGCCTACAAAGCAGAATTTAGTTTACTGAGACAAAGCCTAGCGTAACATTGTTATGCCACAAAATTGTGCTGTTAAACACTTGAAAGAAACTACAGCTGTTGTATTGTACGAAATGAAGTCAAGTTTATGTTGCTTCTTTTGTTCCTTTTTATTTGAACAGCGTTAACTAAGTGCAGTGCCCTACAGTTCATGTCAAATACTTGTCAGAGTCCAGGTGTGTGTATATGTAGTATGTATGTATATGTGTGTGTGTGTGTGAGTATTTGCGTGTATGTATATGTATATCCGTGTGTGTGTATTTGCATATATATGTATATATGTATATGCATATGTGTGTGTATATATGTGTGTGTATATGTATATCTCTATAACTCCTATGTGTGTATGCATGTGTGTGTATATGTGTATATGTATATATAACTCATGTATGTGTATGCATGTGTGTGTGTATATATGTGTGTGTGTGTATATACACACACATTAAATGATATTAGTGAGATTTTCCATTAACACAGGAGTTATGGCTGTGCTCGGCCTTTCAAAATCCTTTAAAAAGGAAAGAAAATATACCTGATCAAAAATGTGAGGGCATAAGAATTCGATCAAGAGATATTTGTTTTGTGCTGGTTTTCTCCTTCCCTCTCCTCCACCATATTCATACTAGCAATACATTATACATGGATACTGGTTTTTATTTTTATTTTTTCTAATACTGCACTAGGATTGTAATCTTCCATCCGGAGTTGTGAATAACTAGCCCATAAAAAGAATCTGACTTTTTCCCCCCAATACATGGGTAAAAAATATTTTGCTTGACTGACATTTTATATTTATAAGAGAGAGAGAGTTTTACCAGTGTTAAAAACACACACAAGTTCCAGGCTCTGGAAATTTGGCCCCTGAAACATCAACTTTGCATGAAAGTGAAGTGAACTAATCTGCAAGTGGGTTTTGAGTTGGAAATAATGAGATTTGGCTTTGAGTTATTTTTCTGAGCTAACAGCATTATTGGCAGATTCAATTAACCAGTCTCAGGTAGCTGAGCAAAAAAAAGAAAGACTGGAGAGAAGGAACAAAAGCAAAACTTGCTTCCTAGTGCAGAAAGTACAGGCGTTTCAAATAATGGGTTTAATTATTTTTTATCAAAATAAGGCAGAAGGGAAGCTGATCAAAAGATATTTAGGATTAAGTTACAAAGAGTTAAATGGACTGGAGAAAATGTAACTGGGAAATTCTGTTGTTGTTACTTTCATCCGAAAGTGAATCCTATGGAGGTGCTGATTTTTTCCCCCATAGTGAGATAAGCCCTTTTGTAAAACAGCAATGGTATAATTGAAATCCATTTTACATGATTTCTCCTCAGATGATTTTGAATTAGATCAATTTATATTCCATGAGTATAACCCAATGAGAGTATAAAAGCAGCCACTAGAATTGTTTTTGTCCATGGGCAAAGCTGGTATCATTTGCTGATTCATTACACTCTCAGCAGGATGCTTTATTTCAAAAGCTACCTGGAATTATTACTGGCAAAAACACACTCAACTAAAATAAGCTTCACATTAAAAAAAAAAAAAAATTAAAGGGAAAATGATAATAGTGATTAAGACTAACATTAGATGGCCACTTTGATTAAAATATTATGTTTAAATGGTAATAGGTTCAAAGTGACATGAAGGGTTTCAGTGAACTCCAACTTGGATTGTACCTGTTTAACTAGAGTACTATGTGCATGATGAAACGCCTGAAATAATGGTCATTGCTTCAGTTAATATTTAACAGTATAAACATCAGACAACAATTGTAAAATGAGAATTGCAGAAAATGTCTTTTGCATTCAGGTTCTAATTTTAGAAATAACCTCTATCGTCTTGGCCTGCTGATGTATAGCTGTCATAGCACGGAAGTAATTGAGTTTGCTAGGCATTGTGACCACTGATACAAATTTGCAAAGCAGATTACGCTGCGGAATACAATTTCCAGCCTGACCTTTATAACATTACTTTCCGGTGTGGGAATAGGAGTGTATATGGAAGGAAATATAACCTAAGTGCACCTAATTTGTAAAAATGTGCAGTCTGATGTTAACCCAGTAAGATTCATTTTGATTCATCTGATACTAGATTATGTGAGGACTTGGCATAAGGGAGTTATCATAAAACGTATTATCTCTCATTACCCAGGCAGAGAATATTGTTTTAGGTGGCCGTAAATTGAAACCCGAGGAAAAGTTTCATTTTCTGCAACCGTCCAGGGTGGTGAATAGTGCCGCACTTTCCCTGCGTTACGTCCCCCAGCTCAACTGATGGCCAGCCTTATTCACACTCTTTTGAGCTGGGCATCAAAATAAGCGGCATCAAATCTCTCATAGATGTTATCTGGGAAGCATGTGCATCCTTTGCCCTCTGTCCGTTGACAACGGGGCATCATTCATCGGTGCCACTAGATCATCTTCAGTCCCTGGCCTTGGCCTGAATCCAAATTTGTGCCAAGTCGGGAATATTCGCTTCAATTGGATGAGCATAACGTTTGCTTTCTTCTCTCTGTGCTTGCTGGTGAAAAGGGGTTGTGACACAGAGGAGTTATTAGTCTGAACTAGTGTATGCAGGATTGAATGTCAGTCCCAATGCTGCGGGAAGAAAAGAAAATGCCTTCCCTGACTGACTGTATCAGCCACGATTGCTACCAGTGACTTGTGACTCTCATAAGCCGGGAAATGGTGTTAGCTTTGCTTCTGGTGTCTACTCTTGCATTCGTGAATTTAAGTGAATTTTCTTTACTTCAGGCATCTATCTTGGACTTGATGTTTGATGAGAAAATGCAAAGCAGGACTGCCTGCCTCCTCAGCCTTTCTGAACCTGTGGCTGTCAGGTGCCCTCGAAGGATATAATGGGTCAGCACAGGGCTTGTGATGCCATCCAGTCAGTGCTGCAAGCCGTATCACGTGTTGCAGCATCAGCGAGGTCGTGGGTTGTTTGTTGGCAGTAGATCTTGTCTAAATTGGCATCAGCATTAGTTCATATTGCTCTGTGCCATCTGCTTCCAGTCCATGACCTGTTCAGTGTAGGTATCTGGAACTGGTTTCTTATATCTGCTTTGTTTCCTTGGAGAGTTTCTCCTGAACTGAGAGGTGTGATAGTATTTTATGGGATGATGTGAATGGAGGAACGGTTATCTGAGATTCCCAGCTCTGTGGAAAAGGCAGGTCTGCTGGGTGCTTTTGGGAACTATAACCTAGTTGAGGCCTGAGATTGAGGAGGACTGGCGCAATACGTTCTGGAGTAGCAGTGGGCACAATGAAAGCATAGCGGCGTAACGGCAATGGAAATAATGTGCATCAATAAGCCCAGCAAGAAGGGTTGGTGTCAAGGCTTTTGAGTATCCGTTCATTTAAAAAAGGGCTCGGTGGTCTTGTGACACCCCTGTTGCTCTTACCTGCTTTGAGGGAGAAGCAGTGGAGAGGAAAGGAGAGAGGAAGTCCTTATTGTGTAGTAGTGGTTGAGTGACCTCTCAATGGATTGTGATAAAGTCTGCATCTCAAGACTCCTTGTCTGTAAAGGATGCAAGCCCCTTGGTTCCCATGCTGGAAGGCGAGGCTGGGGAGGTGACTTAGCTTCTCTCACTATTTCTCTCGTTTTCTGGTTTCGAAGTCTCAGAAGTGAGTGGGAATTGCTACCCAAGAAGAGAATGGGCCAGAGTTGGCCCCTGCTGCTGCTACTGCTGCATCCCACTTGGGGTGATGATGTTCAAATGGCTCTGATGCAATGCATGTGGGGAAAGATGAGAAATAAAACCAGCCCTTGGGTGCAAAAGCACACCCGAGGATTTCCTAGCTCAGGGGTGGCCACCTTGCAGCACGGGTGCCACAACTGGCACAGGCAGCCCTTGTGTGGCCCGCAGCAGAGATCAGAAAGAGGACAGGCAGCACAGCAGCAGATAGGGCGGGGAGCAGAGCAGGAGATTGGAAAAAAAACAAAAAACAGAGTGGCAGATGGAGAAGAGGATTGGAGTCGCTCTCAAGGATGGTGTGGGGATAATTTGTGGCACGCCCACCAAAAAGGTTGGCCCTCACTGCCCTGGCTAATCTCTCTCCTTTAGGCCCCATGGAGCACTTTTTGGCTGCATGGCAGCACAGGCTAGCTACAGGGAAGGAAATGGGGAGCTGTGCTGTCTAAGGTGGCACATGGTTCAGACCGCTGCTTTTGAGCAGCTTTACTTTCCTGCTGCCCAGGCCACCCCCAGGTCCTGGGGGAGGTGAGGACAGTAGCTTCTTTCAAAAAAATCAAGAGAGATCAGCCTGTATCTCCAAAGAGCCGGGCTGACGTTGTCCCCCACGCTGGCACGGCGGGAGAGCTTTGGGGAGGTAGAGGGGACTTTGGGGAAAAGAAGGGACTGGACAAGTTGCAGGACAATCTGAAGCTTTCCTTGCTGTGCGCTGTTCTCCTGCAAGCCTGTAGGCAAGACCTCTTTGCTCATTGAATTCAGTTCAGCAGGAGCAAATCCCAGCTTTGATGCAGAGGCATGAGAGAGCCTTTGGCTTCTTTGCCTAGGGAAAGAGTCTTGTCTTGCTAATGTGTGTTTATCACTGAGATCAGCGATGTCTCGACGTTGGTTGCTATCCCTACAATGTCGGCAGGTAATTTGTCTGTCACAAACAGCAAAGATCAGCTACAGGTTCTGCTTATTATACAAAATATTTTCGTCTGTGTATTGAAAAATGTCAGCTGCTTTGCTTGGGTTAACTAATTAGAGCTTTTTACATTCCCCTTGGAAAGCAGATCACAATCGTAAGCCCCTGTTGTTATTATTAATGTTTGCAATAACGCAACCTATTGCTTCTCTGAACGAGCGAAACTTCTTCTACTTGAAATGCTTTCCGTCTTCGCAATGCTGGAAGAAATGTTTCCGCTTTCTTACTCGGAGCAAAGATTTTGAGACGCATCTTCAAAATGCATGATCGCCATTTGGGCCGTTGGGGCGCTCATATTTTTTTTTATGATTATTATTTGGAAAACCGTTTCTTGAACTTTTTACTACTGGCATTTTTGCAAATGGAAGAGCACCCTTGAGTTCTGCAAAGAACAAAGCAAATGATATGGCAGCATGCAGGTCGTACGCCGGATGTACATTCAGTTGGTGTCCGCTGGTACAGCTCCCTTGAAATCAGTGCAGCCAGGCTGATTTATGCCAAGCTGAGAATCTACCTTGCTGTGGCTATTTCAATCCTGTAATGTCGTGGTTTTTCCTCACCAAGGCTTGCTTTTTTAAAGTTGCAGTGGGGGACCTTCACTTGTCTATGGGCATTGTTCCTCATCATATAATCTTTTTATCTTTCTTATACTTGGAAATTCTCCTGACAGACAGGTTTTAATACACAGATCCTTGAAAAGCTATCTTCACTGATAAGTGTGATAGGTTACCATGCTGGAGAAACGTTTCTCTCCTTTTAAAAGTCTGGATTTAAATAGACCTGTGCCAACCATTGCAGAAACTAGAGATGAGTGAATAATTTGCAACCGATAATGTATTAGAGAAACTTTATCCTTTTCTTCTTCACTAATTATCTGCAAACAGATTGCACAACCCTGTGACGTATTAATTTTTCAAAATTATTTAAACATTTCTTCAGCAGATCATTCTTGCTCTGTAGATTTTTTTGAATTGCAAATTGTAGCTGGTTTAAAACAGAACGAATATACCAATATCAAGCTTTAAATAGATCTGGTCAGGATGATTATTTTTTTTTTGGCCAAATTGCTTTTGATCAGATTATTCAAAACCAAACTTCTTACGGGAATATGCCAGATTAAAGAAAACCTTTATTGGAAAGTTCTCTCATTTTGGGGAATGAGCTTTCTGGTCAACCAGAGAGATTTCAGATTAGGCTGCTTGTTACTTTATTCATTTGGAAGGTGGGACACCCAGGCTCAGGTCCCTGCTTCAATTAATCCAGACCGCACATCTCAAGGAAGTGGCCTGACCCCCGAGTTATAATTTATTTGGAGTGACAGTCGGTAAAACAGGTAGGGTCAGTATTGCTTGCCTGCTACCTTCTCCCAGTGTCCCCATACCTCCCGCTCTTTGCCTGCAACAACTTCGACGTTGTTAGTGGTTGGGGACTGGGGCGGGGAGGGAGATCCTTGGATCGGTAGCAGCTCCACAAGTAGCCTGGCCAGTTCAGCCAGACCAGTCGCCCCACCCGAGTCCTTCCTGCACCTTGCACTCCCCATTTGCGGGGTTGCCCTTGTGGGTTTCTGAGGACTTGTCACGGCTCCAGTTATCAAAGCCTATGCCCCTTTTTCTCTGTAGCCACACGCATCTTGGGTCACTGATAAAGACTCTGGGTTATAAGTCTGGCCTCAATGGTGTGTCCCCTGCTTTTTGGGGCTCCATCTCAGAGGCTAGAGTCTGCTCCTCAGTTTGGGATTTTCTCCTGGCTCCTATAGCAAAGAAAGACAGTGGCCCACCTTTTTGCAACCTCCTTTGCCCTTGAGCTGCAACCCAGTCCTCTGGTTCACAAGTCCAAAAAGTGCAAGCCACCTGCTTCACAAGTCGTCTCCCTTCTTGGTAGATGCAGCCCGCAGGGCCTTGCCTGCTCAGGAGTCTTTTTTTCCCCCCAGCTTCCCTGGGCAGCTTATGTGCCTGCCCTGCTCTGACAGCACCCACAACTCTCCAGAGCTCCTCTCCCCCTAGCTACCCTTGTATGGCCCCAGGCTGGGTTTAAATCCCCTAACCTAGCCTCCTCCCAGTCCCCTGACTGGGGCTGTGCACCCAGTGGCCAGGTGCAGCCGGTCACTCATTAGCCACCTGTCTTCATCAGTCCCAGGCTCAGTCCACCTGTGCTGCTACCCTTAACAGCTTGCCCTCTCAAGCCTAAAAGTAACAGGGTTCCCTGCTGCACGTCTCTCAGTATCCCTTGTTGCTGCTCATATTGCTTAAATAATCAAATATGAACTTGGCAGAGTAAAAGTGACTCCATAGCTTGGTGTTCAGAGTATTCACCTGGGAACGGTAGAAGAATAGGGAATCCAGACCTGAACTGGGTCACCTTCATCCCAGGTGAGTGCCTTACACCCCAGGCTGTTAGCTTTCCTAGTCACTCTCTCTGGTTTTCCATGAAAAAATCTTGGAAAGCTTCTGCGTTTTGTCCCAATGTAGATCATAACCTGCTCCCCTCCACCCTAAATCTTAGTCTCCAGGGCATTAAAGGTTTCCTGTCCCCCAGTTCTAGCTGTAATTTGGTTAGGTGTGTATGTTACTAATTTGTGTAAGTAACGCATGAGTCAAGTTCATAAGCAGACCGGGTTCTTTGGGTAAATCCAATTATCTCAAATAGTTGGAAAAATTCTTCTCTGCAAGTTTTCAGATACAAACACCCTTCTTCAGGCAGAGGAAGCATCTGCAGTTGTTGCGCGCTCTTCCTGGATGGGAACTATGTCCTTAGACCGACACGGCTACAGCCAACACCCCTGAGTCAAGTTCAGATTTTACTTTTAATCTCAAGGCTCTGAATTCAGCAGTGTTTCAGTGACGTGCATGCACTGCCAGAAAGCAGAAGTAAGACTCCTTGCTTTTGCCCCCAGGTGCCATGTTAAAGGACCGGAGCACAACAATGGAGTGCTAAAATTCAGACATAAGCAGAGATGGATTCTCCTGGTGCAGACACTATGGAAAATAGTACAAAGTTCACTTCCTCAGGCAAACCCTGATGTTGCTTTTGCAGGGAGGGGGTGGGCAGGAAGGAGGAATACTGCCAAACAGAGGTGGGGATAGAAGGAATGTGTTAGGGAAGGGTCAAAGTCTGATGCTCTGAGCAATGCTGTGGAAATCGGTTACCTTAGAAGGCTGCTTTAATCATGTTTGGGCCTTACCATTGTCACAGGGAAACCCAGAAGAAGGAAGGTGGCTTCAAGCTGCCTCAGCTCCCTCCCCACTTCCCTGTGAGTTGTATGCCCTACAGAAACCAATTTGACACTCAGCTAATGGACACTGAACACACTGCCCACTTACCAGTCAAATGCACAATCTATGGTGTTCTTTAAATGAACAAGTAAGCAGAGGCATCCTTTTTTTTTTTTTAATGAGTGTTCACCCAAGGAAAGCCTGATTGTCCAGAAAAAATGGCAAGCGTTCATTGTTCGCTTGCTTTTGAGCTGAAATGCATGTTTGTAGCAATGGTGTGCCTGCTTCCTGAGCATGCTACAAGCACTAGTGCAGATGTTCTTGAACTCGGGTCACCCTCCTTGGGTAGGCAGAGTAATAGAGAGAGAGTCCGGTTAAATGACATACAAGCACAAGGGGACTCTGTTGCATATGTCAGAAGCTCGGTGATAGGTGATGTATCACTCTGAATGCTTGATCGAGATTTAGTCCAGGTGAAAAAACAGCCCAATATAGTTATTGTTTGTGGCTGATGGAAGGTTTTTGTGAAACCATTTTGAAGGTGACATGGTTTAAGATTTTTGCACTAATAGTAGAGTGACCATGTGGATTGGCTATATAATGAGGGATACTCTCACAGCACAGTGAAGCCTTCTGTGCTATTTTTATTTTGAAACTAAAATGAAGTGTTAGGCTGTTTAAAAAGAAAATGCAGCGATCAGTACATGGGAATATTTAGCAGAAGCCCAGCTTGGGTGTGGCTTATTGGCATGGGAATGAATTGATTTTGTCCAGGACGTTGAGGTGGTCATCATGGACAGCTATCAGACTTATGATGGTACTTAACACTTGTCTGTTCTCCCATTTGCTAGATCAGGAATCAGTGTTTCCCTGTAAGTTTCTAATATTTTGTCAGCAGACAGTTCCTTTTGCTGTGATACAGTTGAATATTTTAATACCCTGGGCTGCCTTATTCAAAAGTGTTAGGCTTGCAGTTGTTCTGTTCAGGCCTATTTTATGCATAATGATCTAGGCAAACTTCAAAAGAACACATGTAAATGCATCTAATTAACTATTTGCATGCACAATGTTTGTATCTGCATATAAAATACAGTACTTGTACATACATATCAGGCATGCACTCTACCTACACTTTTATAATTCAAATTCTGAGCCCTTATGCCGTGTATTTTTAAACAGCTAGATTGTAAATAAATGTCAGATTTCTCTGGAGAGAAAACTGTTTGTCACAGGATCCTGCAGATGTACAAGTCCATTGTTCTTCTTTAAGTATCTGCGGAGTATGCATGATACAATGTGCTAACACTTTTCCTCTGGGTATCACTATATGCCTCTGTAACTTAATTGCAAGTCAGTCCAGGGATAAGCTGGTCAGGCTGTGTGTTCTCGCTGGCCACCTGCTGGCAGAGGTGCAGCATGCAGCTGGGAAGGACAACACATGTAAATAGCTGTGCCGCTTCTGTTTTGACATGGGTCAAAATCGAGGACAATCGGGACCGCCTCAGATGTCTGTGTGCAACCCTAGAGATTTCTTCTCAATGAGGAACAGAAGCGGCACAGCTTCTACTTTTTGTCTTTGAAGTACTTGGAAAGTTGAACAGGTCCTGATTTCTCTCGCTTTTTCTTCTTTTCTTTCTTTTTCTTCAGCTTATTCTCTTTTTTCCTTCTCTTTTTGTTGTGTTTTTCCTTTTTCCTTTTCTTTGATTTGGACTCAGGCCGTTTGGAGTCACGATATTTTTCCTTCTAAAGCCACTTCAGTTTTGTTCTTCGTCTAAGTTAGACCTATGACCTATTTCTCTCCTGTGAGTAGTTAACAGATATTGATTTTGGTCATAACAGAAATACCTTATTTCTTTGATTAAACTCTAGACCTGTCTTTTAAGAGGTTAAAAAAATGGAAATTGGTGAGCTAAACAGCATTTATATTACAGCACTGTTTGGGTTTTTTGTATTTGTCAAACTATCATTCAAGCTCTTGATATACAGTCTGCCTCTCTATCCCTCTTTTACACAGCCATATCATTACTTAAAATTAATGCTAATGCTACTATTATTTAATATTACTGTTATTATCATTTTAAAAGCCTTCTATGCTAATAGTCATTTTGCTTCATTTTTTTTTTATTCTACATTTGTCAAAATTCTGGCAGCAGACCCTGGAACAATAGACTGAATGTTGATATTGTTAGTCAACAAGAAGAATGATTATGTTTTAATGGGACAGATTCAATACTCACTACTTGCAGTTGTCCTCTTAAATGAATATGAGCCTTGATTTAGCACAAACTGAAATTATTCAAATGCAAAGAGCTTTTCTTATTGGTGAGCATTATGTTATAATGGCGTAAGTAGCAACCAAGACATGGAAGCACACAATGAATAAGTATATAAATACACAGCTTATAAATAGAGTTATGAATAATCATTGATGGTGTTATCTCAGAGAATGCAGCTACATTTTTGCAAAATCATTCAGATCTTGCCAGGGACACAAAAGCAAAATGTCACTAGGCAAGGAATTAATGTGACTTGAAAGGATGCTTAAAATATACTTAAGAGTTTTTAGTGTTCAGTTGGAGTCGGATGGAAATGTTATGTCCTCCTTCAAGTTACTGTTTAAGCACCTTGCATGCCCTGTGTAAGTTTGGGAAGTGCTGTCATCCCCATTTTACAGATGGGGTCTTGAGGCATAAACAGAGTCATTGATTTGCCTAAGGTTTCGCCCTTCAGAGTTGTAGTTCTCACTGAGTTCATTGAAATCACTATCAAACCATTTATTTGCTGGGATGTTTTTAACTATTATTTTAGTCCTGTTATTAAAGGATAACTTACGGAGCTACAGGAGCATCACTGGTCTCCATTCTGGCTCAGGCTCCTCCAATGAAGTTAACTAGATTCTGTGGCTAAATTCTTCCCTCCGTTCCACGTTTTGTGACCTTTCCGCTCTGTCATAACTAGTGAGAAAAAATCGTGACTGAGGGTAGAATTTCCCTTCAGAAGCTGGTAACCATTCAAAAGCCCAGTCTGACTTTCAGTTTTGGGGCTGATTTTACCGGGCAGTAAGAAGAAGAAAGCACAGCAGCAACGAAGGCAGACATTTTTATTTGTAAACTAAGGGAATTGATGTGGAAATCACTGGCACACTTTTAACATGGAGCCCCCAGTACCATTTTTACAGTTACTTAAAGAACCAGCAATCTGCTAATCAAAGCCAAGAAGCCATGACATTAGTGACATAACACATTAATTTCCCTGTGTCGAAGAACGGGCGGTTGGTCTAGCACGTGAACATGAAGGACTAACAACACGGGATTCTGAACGGTATTCCTCTTTTCCACCTCTGGAGTTATGCCACTGCACTGCTATTCTTCTGATCTGGCTTTCCATCTCTAAGGAAGAGTGTCAAGGGCACTGTTAGGAGTTATGTGTCTTTGAAGGACATCAAAGTTGGTGTCTAACTATCCTCTGTGCCTTTGGAAAGAAATCTCTGATAACGACTAGCAGAGAAATTGCCAAACATGCTGAGTTGGATGGCAGGTTGATGAGGTAGACAAATATTCAAGGGCATATGACAAGATCACTTAACCACCTTTTCAGTTCCTCTCCTCCTCCTCATTTCCAGTGGAGGAAAGCCTCTATTATGAGTGTTTTCAAGAAACTGTTATGACCTGAGACTCTTCTAGATTAGGAACAGAAATTAAAGATGAGCCCCCAAATCCTGGATTCAGCTTGTCCTGACCTCTGAAGAAATAGTTGTCTTGATCCAGCCTCTAATATAGTTCAAACCCAACTCCGTAACAAAAGTATTTCCCAAGTACTGACCAGGATTTCTATCCAGAAATATGTTGTCATAGTTTTCTGAAAACTGTTCCAAGAATGATTAGATTGAAACGAACAGAAAACATCGTTGCAGGAAATTGGCATTCTACATGTGTGCGGTGGCTCGGTTACTGTAATAACGAGCAGGATTTCAGTTTTCAAGCGAGTGGGTGGGCACTTGTAATATTCCTATGATCCATATGCCAACTTCACTGGTTTTCCCTTTTTGGCCAGCACCATCTTTTGTTCAGCTGTCAGTGACAAAAAGGGGATTTCGGTACAGCCTGTTTATAAAGAGTTTTTATATTCGTATCTTATGTGTGAATTCTTAATGCTTTATCTGAATTTTCAAGATGTTCAGAACAAGTTCTCTGGCCAATATTTTCAAACTTCCATCTCCATTTAAGCACGTAAGTGTTCTCGTCTTTGACTCATGCTGAGCACTCGCAACTCGCTTCCAAGTCATTGGGACCTGCAAATCCTTTGGCTCTTTGAAATAATTTCTTTTTTTATTGGAGAGCCTAAATCTGGATGAAGGTGCCCAACTTCAGGCAACTGCTAAAACTTTTGAACTCAGTTCTCTGTGATAGAGCATAGAGTTCTCATTGTGGACCAGGCACAAACAGCAACACTTACGTTTTTTGTCCATAATTTTCTCCACAACCTTCCTTTACTGCATCCGAGTCTTGTTCTCAAATCTTAAGCAAAGGGTGCATCTTTGAAGAGGCAGGATCTCCATTCGCTTAATAGTTTGGCATGAGTTTATTCTGTAGTTTAGGATGGAATTTAAAATCAGTATTTGACAAAATCTGCCTCTTTTACTGTTTATTAACTTGTGATAGAACCAGATCTGCCAACTGTACTCATCGAAGGGGATACAAATCCATGAGGTTTCATATAAAGACCACTATAGTCTACTCTTGCATTGACTGGGAAATAGGCCCTTATGGCGGGATTCGATACGATACTTCAGAACGTCCCTAGTTCAGGCAAGTAGTCTTATGCACTTCAGTCTTGCTGAATACGCAGCCTTCAAGCTGCAAAGGTGCTGGGCACCCTCCTCACCCATTGAGCTGAATGACTCCAATAGGTGCTTTGCACTCTAAAGGGGTTAGTTAGCACCTGGCAACATTTAGGCCCATGTTCTTGTTTCTGATGGGAAATGTAAATGATTTTGCTTGCATCTCTTAACTGCTGTTAGTTTTCTTCCTTGAACTGTGAAGAATAAAACTCGGCACAGAGCTGTTGCATCTGATTTCATTGTTTGCTCGCTAAAAGTTATCATTTAGTTTATTTTAACCATATAGATCGGTGCCGAACCATTTATTTTCTTTCTGTTGCTATCACATCTTGCTGGCTTTGTCAACCATTTAAAAGTCTGAAAGCCTCTCCGGCCTCTCCTTGCTACCAGAGCTGAATGGGTAATATGGAGCCAGCAGGGGCCTGAAGTCTGCGGTGAATATTAACATTGGTGAGAATGGCATTAGATGGACCTTTGAGTGAAAACACGCCAGCTGTGGTTCACCTTTCTTTGCAGACCAAGCACTTTGCCAATCAGCCCTGCAGTGGTGAAATGAGGAAAGGGCAAATTTATGGGGAAATGAATGGGTTTCCTGCTGTAATAATACAGAGTCTCTCAACGCTGCTATGTTGCACATAGCCACAGTTGATAAATAAAACAGCATACCTACAGTGACTTAATGTTCATTGATTAAAATCATTATCCCTGTTTACTTCATTCAGTCATTGCATATTTATACATTTAGCTTAGCACTGTCTGATGATTTTGATTTTATTTTTGGCAAAATGATGCGGTTCCCTCAGCAGTGTGACGAGGATGCAGCGAATGGGCACCGAGTTGGAGGTGGGCGGAAAAAATTGGCTGCTGCTGGCACTGTGCAATTGCAATCACAGTGGCAACCAAAAGTCACCGCTGTCAACGTGCCCTCGGTGCCAGGCTGCATCCCTGTGCTTCTAGGTTCGGGGGCTAAGCCAGTCGCCTGGGAGCCAGCAGATCTGGACTCTGTTCTTGGCTTTGCCATTGCCTCCTAGTATGACCTTGGCCATTTGACATCACTTTCTATGGCTCTTTTTCCTTTTCCATTCTTTGCCTGCTTCAGGTTTGAGTTATAACACTCCCACCTCTAAGAGTTATCTTAATAGTTGTACAGCACCCAATGCAGCAGGGCCCAAATCCCCATTGGAGCTTCAAGGCACTATTCCAGCACAAAAATTAATGCACATTAACACCCCGTTTCTTTTCAGCATAGAGGCAGTGTGGGAGATTCATCAGAAGGCCATGCTTTTGTGAGGCACTCCACTTCAATAGGGCCGTTCCAGCTATTTGATCCCCAAGCTAGAGCTTTACTAAAATTTTAATAAATATACTTTCTGTTGCACATATTTTTATTTAGATAGGAGAGAGTATCTGTAACAGCACAGAGTGATAGGAGCTCTATCTATGCTATCATGTGACAAGTCTTATCCTTTTTTCTATTCCTCCCTGCTATGCTTATAAGCGTGGTACACACTTCACACAGGGCGGGGGGGAGGCTGTTAATTAGTTCTGTCTAAACTTTCTTAGAGGCGTGCGAGATGCTGGTATAGCTTTGATGGTTTTTCTTCTAAATGCATCATACCCAAATAATTATGTTTCCCCCCGGGTATATATTTCAAACAGATTTCAGTAGACGCAGTGCTTACCCATTTTACTGTTGTACGTTTAGTTTTGTTCAGACCCTCATCTTCTTTATATGAACCTACCCTGCTTCGGGAGCTCTAGCACACTCAAGTGACAGCTGATTTGTCGCGTGTCTGTGTGTCCCTCCACGTCATTTATAACTTATTTATTTAGAAACTAGTGCTGGATTGGCACCAGTACCCCAGATCTGAACATTACACAGGGTTTGGAAAGTTTGGATCTGAATTCACGTTTTTCTTTTTACCTAGTCCTAAATATAAACATGTAATTAAGGATTTCCATTCTAGCGCCAAGTATTTCAGTGCTAGCAATGTATTATTATAAACAGCAATCATAAACCAAGTTTTTAAAGGGGTTCATAAAACTATTTCAAAATCATCTGTTATTGCCATGCCACCTAACGTGCAGTTTCTGACAAGAGCCAGCCACAAAAAAAAGACTAATATGCTTCAGATGTGTGTGTTTCCTGGGTTCAAGGCAGATATTTCATGATTTTCTTCAGCTAACAAGTCCCCCTTTTACTGACTTGGAGATTTAGATAAGCAACTTGACTTTTCATGGCTCATCAGAATGCAATCACTGAACTGGCTGAGTTTCAGCCGTATGAACCTGTTGAAAGTCAAATGTCACTTAGTCAACCCTGTGTATACGGTATGTCCTTGTAAATCACTTTGGAAGCACTGGTTGACTTTAGGTTGATTCATATGGTTTAAGACTGATTCATTTATTGCAGTCATCCAGTGCAGTCAGTTCCTTTTTGACCTTTTACTCTTATTTAAATGCAATTAGCTTTAATCTTTAATCTTATACTTGTAAACAAAAACTTTGGAGAGATTTTCCTAGCTTAAGCAGGTCCTATTCCGCAGATCCTTAGTTTGAGAGTAGAATGTTATTTGATATTTAATATAACATTCAAGCACAAATCGGAGGGAGTGAGGGATTACTAATGCATATAAAAAGCATAGGAAATAAGAATAAATGTTCCTACTAGAAAAGCATTAGGTGATATTTTCCAGTTATGAAATTTATGATGGATGTCTTGTCTTATAGATGGTACAATCACACAATAATAGATGATAATTCGGTCCACCCTACAAATATTCAGGACTCTCTTTACTGAATATTTGGTTCATAGTCAAATCACTCTTAGGACAAAATACGTAGGACATTTTCCCATCTAATCTTGAGGCTGAATTGTTCTATGAGCAATTTCAGATCAGTGCTTTAGTTCATTCTCCCTCAATCACCATGGAAAATTGAACAAGTCTTCCTTCGCAATTATGCCAATACCATGTAAATGCATATAGACAATTTAAAATATCAGGAGAGTGTTACTATGGCAGATCCTGGATTGCAGAGCTCCCCTTGCCTTTCTCAAGCCAGCAATGCTGGCCAGATCCCCCGCATAGATTTCTCCTTCAGTGACGTTGTGTCGGTCAATCTTTGCAAGGCATTTACAACTTGAAACTTATATATATTCTAGCAATTGTGATAAATTTCCATTTCCTTAAAAATGTTGAGAGGGAATTTATTGGGAGGGGGAAAGGAGGCTCTTCAATATGCTTTATACAATAAAGACTGTGTTAACCAGCATTTTACTAAGCGGGATACTCTATTAACTGCAATTTCCAATATCCCCCCAATACAAATCCTCACTTTAGCAACCAGAATCTTTCCCGAGTCTATCTGGCAGGTGCATCAAGTATTTGCACTACAAGTATGGCACTGTCTTCTGTGTAACTCTCAGGTAACCCGACTTTTTAGATAACCGGCACCCCGCTTACGCCACTCATGCCGGATAGCAAAGCTTTTACTGTACTTTAACTCATACAGGCACAGTTAACTACTAATAAATCATAGAAAATTAGAGTTGGAAGGGACCTCTGGAGGTCATCTGGTCCAACCCCCTGCTCAAAGCAGGTCCATCTCCAACTACATCATCCCAGCCAAGGCTTTGTCCAGCCAGGTGTTCAAAACCTCCAAGGATGGAGACTCCACCACCTCTCTGGGTAACCTGTTCCAGTGCTTTACTACCCTCCTTGTGAGAAGGGTTTTCCTAATATCCAACCTCAACTTCCCTTGCTGCAATTTGAGACCCTTGCTCTGTCATCTGCCCCCACTGAGAACAGTCTACCTCCCTCCTCTTCAGGTAGATGAAGGCTTCTGTTAAATCCCCCCCTCAGTCTTCCTCGCTAGTGAGTGAATAGGTTGATTTATGCTACTAAAGTAATCCTAGGATTACAAGCAAGAGGTGTGAGCAATGCTGTAAAGCATCCCAAATGCAGTCTCTTAGTGTAAAGAGCGAATCTGCTGGGAATACATTTCTCTTAGCAGGCTAGGTTCGGAGTTGCTTTTACTAGCACAGAAAATATTTGGTGACAGGAAAAGATGTATAAAGTGCTGTATAGCAGAAAAGTGTGAAGGATTCATAATGATATGAAATGCTACTCAAAATTCAATGGGTTTTTTTTTCCTCCCCCATTCTATTGCGAGGTTGAACATCGGGCTCCTGTCACAGGAATTTCTGCTGCAGTATGCACAATTTCCCAGTATAAATGGGCTTGTTTTCAATGCAAAGTAAGCCATTTTTAAACCCCAAAATGGCCAATCTCTGCGCATAAATGGGCCTATTTGTAGAGGGAAGAGGGGTAGTAAAGACGGCTTATAACCATGCAGCAATACAGTTTTACAAGTCTTCTGTTCAATAACAGCACCCCCCTCCCACAAGATAATGAAGAAAGCTAAGTTTGGCAGGGAGATTACACTACAGCCTACAATAAATGGAGAACACATTTTAAAATGATTTTCTGTAAGGCTGTAAATTTTGCCCGGCATTGTCCTTCAAAGCTTTGTTAGATCATAGACACTGCAGTGACCTGGCTATGCACAAAGCTATATACAGGGATAGAAATAGCTCCCTTTGCGGGTGAATTCCATGTCAAACATTGAAAATAATGTTTGAATTCCTAGATGGAGTTGTGGGGATGGAGAGGCTTTCTTCAGGACTGGCAAGATTTTAAGGCTCAAAGCTGTAATTTTTCTATAATACTATGGTTTTAGTGTCGAGCATCCTTTCAGTTTGGACTGCCTAAATTGTTGAGGTGATTGCAGGCAATGACATTGTTTGGTGTTGTATGCGCTGATCCGTGGATGTCCGTGGAGCCTCTTGCTGGTGCTGCACCATGTTTTCAGAGCCGTGCATGGGAGGGTGTTTGTACAAGAGGTGTCCTGTCCTAAAATAGAAAGCTGAAGTACACATTTGGAGAACCCGGGCAATCAGCCGTTATCTATAAAGTAGCCAAAGTTCAGACTGGGCACCCTGCGAACATGCAGCAAGTAGAACAAAGCCTTTTTACTACCAAATGGCAAACTGTTCACCGGCAGGGCATGAATTTCATCTCTGCCTCCAAAGCTGTACTGGACCAGAAAAACTGAAACCTGAAATGCTTCTTCCGGGTACCAGGACACTTGACATCAATGCCATAAAAGTTTGGACACATGGCACATGCGGTGTGAACCCAGCACTTAATGCCATGTGCAGACTTCTTCGTTCCCAAAAACATGGATGGGCCACAGAGGCCAGTCCAAGGCTAGAGGATCCCCTACAGAGGTGTTCCCAGTGTACAGCTTTTTTTCCCCAAATCCCAGACATTTGGGCTCTGCACTGCATTGTAGTTTTGTCCCTTGTGCAGAGATAACACTTTTTTGGGTTGTTAAAACTGTTCAGGTCTGTATTTGAGCAGCAGCTAATAGGCCTGTCTGGTACTCCCACAGCATAACTGTGAACCTGTCCCATCTGTCCTCTTCATCCCCAGTGCATCACAAGCTGGTCCTACATGAGTCAATAATACAAATGGTGAACATCTTCCTTTCTATTAGGGTCCCAGCCCTGCTTCCCATGAAATCCATGTTGAATTCACTGTGAGTTCAATGAGAGCAGATTCAAGCACCCAGGATGATTTCCTGTGATGGTATATAACGGTCTGATCCTATGATCCAGCAGGACACCATGCTTGCTTCTGTGCCCACCCAACAGAAGTGCAGTGAATTAAGAACACTATAGCTACCCCACCGTAACACTAGTGGCTACATGTTGGCTTTTAAATCATGGACAAAACTGGAAGGTGGGAGAGGTTGATAGTGGTTTCTGTTGCAGCTGATGCCTGGCACTGTCTAGGTTGTTGGATGGGGTGCCATCAGATACAGAGATAATGATCACACCATATAAACTGGATCGACAGATGCAATGTGCTAACATTGCCATATCTCATCCTTTTGTGGAGTAAATATGCCAGACATAATGTCGTTAAAATATTGCTTTCCTATTTCTTTTAGCGATGCAAACTTGGATTATCATGTTAAATATGATGTACAGAGTGCATAGGCTTTGTACAATAAATATGGTTTATATTCAGCATGTGGCACTAGGATCTAACTACTAAACTGTCATAACATTGATGAATCGTGGCTAAATACTGGTGTATTGAAGTGAAATGTTATCCTGAAAAGGAGGGGGGTGTGAATTTCTGTCCTATTTTACCATATGTCTGAAGAGTTGGATAGGCTAGACACTGTTGACAAACATACACCCATTATATCCAACTTCACATGATGATTTAGCTAAGGTTTGTCCTCACACTCGCTGGAGCACATAATGAAGCCATATGTCTGCATTAGTAAGAGACCGGCTCAAATCAATTATTTTTAGTTGTATTTGATCAGACTAAACTACATTGTTTGATTGTTTTCTCTTAATGTAAAGTAGAGGAAATTTGATGTTTTTTAAAATCTATTTTTTTCAGACTATGGACAGTACAAAGTATGAGCTGATTATAGAAGCTAAGGACATGGCTGGTCTTGATGTGGGATTAACCGGCACAGCGACTGCTACCATTCTTATTGATGACAAAAATGATTACGCCCCCGAATTCACCAAGAAAGAGGTAAGGATTAACCATCTCTGTCTTATTAACCTTTGCCATTAGTAAATCAGTTTGTTTCTCCATGTATAATTTTACATTAGGGGAGAGCAGAACAAGTAAAGGTAGTGCTAGTATACCCAAGATTATTCAGTGGCCATGCTAATTTGAAAAGCAATTAAAAGTAAAATATTGTTTTCTCATCTTGAACACCTGATTGTGTAAGACCAGTTGGTTCTGGCTTTCAGGGGCTCTTATGAAGCCAACACACAGCGAGCAGACCCGAGCCCATCCTAGTGTCTGAATAGCATTTTGGCTCTATGGACCGAGCCCCAGTCTCCTCCAAACCCAACACTTTCTACCTCATTTAATTTGGGGCCCCATAATCTATTGCCTTTTAGTTCAGGGTGACCTACTTTCCCCAAAATTATACATATCCGAATTTCTTCCTCCCTTACATAAATACACTTACATGCATCATTTAAAATAGTTTCCAAAAGCAGAAAGTAACCAAGCTGTAGCCCAGTCTCTTCAGATGTAGGCTAGGGGAGTGATCATTTGTGAATTCGGTGTGCCAGAGCTAGCTTTTCCCTTCCTCCCCCGGGGGGAGAGGAGTCCCCTCCCTTTAAGCCTCCTAGCTCCGAGGTTTAAAATATTATGAAACTTAGACAAAATCAGCCTGTTTTGTCAAGAAGTCCATTTCAGCACTTTCCTTTTGTGACAGCTAGTTTTGACAGTTTTATAATGAAAGCTGAAGTCCTTTAGGCTTTAGATTTCACCTGTGTAATGGGGGAATTTTCTCTCTTTCAAGAGGAGTCCTGTTGACCGGTGCTGGGAGCCTGGGAAAAAACATAGGTGGTCGCTACCTGTGCAAGAAGGGAATTAAAATTTTTCAGCCCCGATGACCAAGTTCTCTGGCTTCAGGCAAGCCACCCTTATCTTGCAACCCCCAAGAGTACAGATAATTTTTAAGGGCTCTGCCAGTTGGACACCACCCCAAAACACTTGGTTTGCATTTGGGCTACAAACATTTCTCCAAGCTCTGCAGCTCCTGCAATTACTTCAAAATGATAGGAAGCCAGCATTGTCGATGCTGAATTTAATGCTGTTTTGAAAAAGGGCAACTCCACAAACCTCCTATTACGAACATCTTGTTTTCTTCTTTGTGCTGCTGTTTTTCCCTTTCTGGTTTAATTTTAGACATTTGACGGTGATGCATTTGGAAAAGAGTGATTGTATTTCAGTGTAATAATTATTCCCTCAGCAACTGCAGATCAAGGTCTCCAACTGAAAAAGGAGGCTTCAAAACAGCTTTTTTTTTGTAGTTAAAATAAAGTTCTATTACTAAACATTGCCGGCAATGCCAGGCACTTTTAAGAAGAATATTTCTGCCAAAGCTTCACCGAACAATGCCACAGACCGTCTAGGGCGTGATCCAATGCACATGAAGTTAATGGAAACCTTTCTACAAATTTAAGTGAGCTATTGATCAGGCTGTTAATCTTGTTAGAATAATTTTTTTGGATCAGGCCCTTAATCGTATAAGAGCTATTTCATTTGGACTTTTAATTAAGATCTATATAAAATCTTACGTAGTTGTAGGTTCTTTTAAGTGAATAATTACTAATCAGTAGGAGGACTCACCATATTAGGAACATGACGTCATTCACATTGAGGTTTTATATGTATGTGTTATGTGTGTTTGTGTATAGATAGATAGATGTTTTATGTATAAATTGTGGTTTTATATACTCAAATTGGGGGGGTGTATAGGTATATATACATATATGAAATATAAATATATCTATTTTATATATATAATATATATCAAATATGTATGTGTATGTGTATAGATAGATTGAGGTTTTATATAGTCAAATTGAGAGTCAAATTGAGGTGTGTATGTGTGTGTGTGTATATATATATATATAATATATATATAAAAATATTTATAAAAATTAATATATATATTATAAAAATACATATATTATATATAATATATGTATCAAGTGTGTGTGTGTGTGTGTGTGTGTGTGTGTGTATATAAAATTAGCCTGAAAATCTGCGTATGGGCACCCAGTATTAATAGTTTGTTTTTAAGAAGTTGTAATATCACAGTCCATTAAAGCAAGACAACCTCCAAGTAGTTCACACCTTTGAAAATCAGACACCTTAATGCAAGTTAAACACCCAGGCTGGAAAAGTTAGATTAAATAATTGTTACTACTTATCTCAAATACTGATAGGTCCTTTTTAACTCAAGTGTCCTTATTTTTAGGCTATATACCTTATTCTTGAGCACTCAAAACCAATTTAAAATGGTAATGCTTTGTAATCAGACATTTCCTCCTTGGTCAAGCTATTTACTGAAACAAAGCCCAAGCATGAGAATTGCAACCTAATGTCTTCAGGATTTCAATTAAATAAGAATTGCCGTTAGATTGGATGGCTTAGAAACATATTAGTTAATTCCTAAGTCTGATCTGGCCAACAGTGGGGTGCAAGTGGGAGCACTGTGATGAGGAAGGGTTAATGAATTCTTGGCATTGTGCCTGTTTTGTGGTAAATTGTATTTTTGCGGGCCCTGCGTATGGGGAGAAATTGTATTTTGAAAGCAAGCTAGAGGTTTTTTTTCCTGCTCAGGGTCTGGAGGGTGTATTATCTTCTCTACCTTTGTTCCCACCTGAGCCTGACTGGGGCGGGGCCCTGATAGCCAGAGACCAGTGTGAACTAACAAACCAGGAAAATAAGGATGACAGGATGTGGATGCTTAAGTAAGGTTCTTAATGTCAGCTGCATGTGCATGGAGAGTCACTTGATGGGCTCCCTGGGGAGATCAGTTTGGAGAGGAGTCTCTAACGGTTTGCTCAGGGATCGGTCCTGGGAGCCCACCTGTTTAACGTTCTCATTAATGACCATGGTGCAGGAGCTAGGTTTGCGTCTATGAACATTTCAGATCGTAGGAATGACGGGAAAAAGCTGGCAGGTATGATCAATACAGAGGAAGAAGCAACTCTTGTATAGGAAGAGTGTAAATGGAGTTGAGGAGCTCAGCTGTGGAAATAGGAGGAGGTTTAAGTGTATGAAGTAACTCTCTTAAGGACTAATAACAAGAGCTCTTGTTTATAAGGCAACAGAAGAGGAGAGGGACCTGGGAGAACTGGTTTGTCATTGACCTGCCGGGGTTTCTGGGGTTTTTATTTTCCTCTCAAGCATTTAACATAGCTCAAAGCTAAAGGAGGGAACTTTGACTAGACTGCACTGGTACTCTTGTTGGCTTTTGGGTGTCTGGCATTAGGGTTTTTTTTCCCAGCTCAGATGGGTAAGGACGGTAGGGTTTGGTTTTTTGCTTTCCTCTGTAGCATGAAGGATGATTCTCTCCTGAGGATCATCTCAGCATATGTTAACCTGGGAATTTCTGTGTGGCACTCGTGGCAGGGCATTAGCAGTGCTCTTGTCTCCTCTACTTCTATAGCCTGTAGCAAGGTACTTGGCATTTTGTTTCCACAAAGTGCTTTTGTGGCTGTAGTAAAGGTGAGGGGTTGGCATGGATGAGTGCTAGGACCTTTGCTATGTGGTGGCCTGCAAATGCAGGGGTTGGGACTTGGTACCTGAAGAGTCCTGTGTTTCTAGGCCAGAGCCTTTCCTTTCCAGACAGGGTTTGGTAAAAACTATAGAAACTTTTCCCCTACTGGAGTCTTGTTTGGTGGCCTTTGTGGTGTGTCCTCAGTTTCTAAATGGAGAAGTCAACCTCATGTCAATTCATGGCATAGTTGGAACTAATAAGCAGTCATAGCAAAGGGACTTCAACAGCCTGAAAGGGCCTCTGGCTCAGGACACCACATTGTCAGGGTGTGTCCTGAGGATTTGTTTCCTTGAGACCTCCGTTCCTATCTGAGCCTAATTAGGAGTCGGGGCCCAACATCCAGAGGCCAATGTTAGGGAGCAAATTTGAGACTCCCTGGAAGTTTAAGCACATATTAGGGAGGTGCCTGGAATCTAGGGGCAAATCAGAATGACCACTCCACCAGCGAGGTGGTTTCCCTGCGGGTACCCGGACTGGTCAGTACCCGGCTGCTGTCAGCACCGACTCGTTCTGTGGCTAAAGAGGCGATCCTTAGTCTAGCTGTCAAATCTGACATCCTGGTCAAGAGGGGTGGAAAGGATCATGATGGCTCTGTAATGCTGAAGTAATTGACACTTGCCTTGACTTATTGTTTAAGACATCAAGTAATTGCATTTAAATATTTACTGCATGCCACATTTCTGCAGCGCGATTGATTTGAATTTATGTATAGGCCATTTTATGCAGACTTTCCTAACAGCTGACAACAATTATATTAAAAAAAAAGAAAAGAAAAGGCAGATTCTGTGGGATAGCTTTTGAAGCAGAAAGCTCAAATGCAGAAAATCTGATTATTTGATTTATGAATGCTATCTTCTTTTATTTACTTTGAGCTCGGCTGCTTTTAGTATTGGTTCTTTTAGTATTGATGTGTTTTTTCCCACTATCTTCCTTCTCTTTAAAGATATTTTCTAACAGTCCCTTTTTCTCTTATGAAACAAATACATATTTACTGCCTTGTGCTGTCTTTTGACAAAATAATTTCTACTGAAAATATTTCAACAATAAATAGCTTTTGCTTTTCTTTTTCATGGTGGCATGCAGGTGGTAGCTCTATTTAGCCTTTTTTTTTTTTTTTTTCAAATGTATGTTCTTCAGCAGAGACTACCAAGGGCCAGAATTAATTCGATGTAACCTAATGGAAGCCAGTTGCATTATAGCAGGAATTAGTAGCAGATCCAGGAACAGGGCAAGGCAGTACAGTGAGCAGTGGGTTCTGAACTGCCCCAGATGATTGGGGCAGGGTCTGTCTGGAGCCTCTGCTTTCATATGGCTCTAGAGCGCAAAAAGTGCAAGCGGGTGCTGTTCACTCTTCCTCTCCGTCGTCGTCCCCAATGAGTTCACTAGCAGCAGAAAGGAGGGGATGAGCGGCAATGGAAGCACTCACCTGCTGGGCTCCAGAGCCATGTGAAAGCAGGAGCTCCTAGCAGACCCCACACAGAGTGCTTACATGTGGCACAGCCAAAAGGGGTTGTGACCACCCCACCGCACCCTCTGGATCCACCCCTGCCAAGGATGGCTCTAACCTGGAATATTACTTGCTCAGTACTTGATAAAAGTAGTGACAGTGTTTACCACAATGTCTGGGCTTGCATTAAGGAATCCAAGTGCCATTTTGTATATTGTTTTTTCAGGTGTTTTCCATTTTTGTGGGCTTGCTGCTTCACAGGATGTCTAACAACTTTTACAGATTTCACCCAAGTTGAAAAACTGGAGTGCTGTGTCCAGTTTTGGGCCCCCCACTACAGAAAGGATGTGGGCAAATGGGAAAGAGTCCAGTGGAGGGCAACAAAAATGGTGAGAGGTAGGAGGCACAAGACTTCTGAGGAGAGGCTGAGGGAACTGGTCTTATTTAGTCTGGAGAAGAAAAGACTGAGGTGGGATTTAATAGCAGACTTCAAGTACTAGGGTTCAATCTTAGGACAGATTTTGTTCAATGTCTTCATTAACGACCTGGAAGATGGCATTGAGTGCACCCTCAGCAAGTGTACAGATAACACCAAGATGGAGGGAGTAGTAGATATGCTGGAGGGTAGGGCTAGGATTCAGAGCGACCTTGGCAAATTGAAGAATGGGGCCAAAAGAAATATCCTGAGGTTAAATGAGGACAAGTGCAAAGTCCTGCACGTAGGATGTAACTGTCCCATGCATGAGTACAGGCTGGGGGCTGACTGGCTGGGCAGCAGCTTTGCAGAAAAGGACCTGGGTGTTACAGTGGGCAATAAGATGGATATGAGCCAGCAGTGTGCCCTTGTTGCAGGGAAGGCTAATGGCATACTAGGCTACATTAGTAGAAGTGTTGCCAGCAGGTCAAAGGAAGTGATTAGTCCCCTCTCTTCAGCACTGGTGAGGCCACATCGGGAGTACTGTGTTCAGTTTTGGGCCCCCCCACTAAAGAAAGGATTGGAGAGAGTCCAGTGGAGGGCAACAAAAATGGTGAGGGGGCTGGGGGACATGTGTTGTGAGGAGAGGCTGAGGGGACTGGTCTTAGTCAAGAGAAGAGGAAACTGAGAGGGGATTTAATAGTAGCTTTCAACTACCTGAAGTGGGGGGGTTCAAAAGAGAATGGAGCTAAATTGTTCTCAGTGATGGTAGATGACAGAACAAAGAGCAATGATCTCAAGTTGCAGCAATAGAAGCTTAGGTTAGATATTAGGAAGAAATTTTTCATTGGAAGAGTAGTAAAGCGCTGGAACAGGTTACCCAGCGCGGTGGTGGAATCTCCATCCTTGGAAGTATTTAAGACCTCACTAGACAAAGCTTTGGCTGGGATGATCTAGTTGGGGATGGTCCCACTTTGGTCTGATGACCTGAGCTCCCTTCCAACATAATTTTCTATGATTCTGTAATGTAGTGTACCTATGTTTACAAGATGCATTAGATGGGTTAATGGAGGTTTTTACTTAAATCCTTTGTGCAAGGTGGTGTCAGTTTTGTTTGATTCTGGGTCTGTTCCTTGCAGATGCTTTATGTTTTGATGTCTGGGTCATCTTTACTCCTTCCTTCCCCTGATGAGCTCTGATTTTACAGTGTATGATAAAAATAGATTTGGGACACAAACCTGAAAAGGCGATACTTTTCCATCTTGCTGCCTATCCTGTTGTACACATAATGTTGCGATAGCCATTTCATACTCTTTGGTCCAGGCCACTGATTAGGGTCAGACCCCTTGGCACTTTTGGACATCAAACTCCAAATTAAAAATGTTGTGAATGATTAGTCTGTATCAAAATGTCTATCCTGTTCAATTCAATACATCTCCTATATCCCCCTGAATATCCAGGTATCTGAGCAGTGGGTGGCACACATTTAATAGTTTTATGCGTTAAAATGCAGCTCACAAACTTTACCCTGTTCTTTCCAGAGGTTTAACTTAGTTGACCTTAAATGCCTAAAAAGCATTTTGTTGGTAAAAAGTATTTGGCTTTGACTGGAAAGTTAAATACAATATTTCAGAAGTTCCTCTCTGGCTAATGCCACTGTTGGTAGTATGTGATTAAGGGCTATCAGTGCAACATCTTCTGGATGCTATGGGCATTTATGCCCATGCTCCGGGGGGAGAGGGGGAGGGGGCAAGGGCTCGTTAATTAGAGCAGCTCTGAGATTATCCTCTAATTAAAGTGTCCCAAGTGCCTTGTGTATCAACGTCCCCATGCTGAAAATAGTTAAGCAAGGTAGCAGATATGTACATAACACTCATCACATAGGGATTCATGCAGGCCACCAGGTCATGGGTGGCCTGATCTGAGGCCACTCAGGGATCAAAAGGCTGACCAGGAGAGACAAGCTGGGTTAAGAAGCCAGGAGGTTGGTTTGAGAGTGGGGTCTAGGAACAAGCCGAGTCAGGAGATCAGGCAGAGAGTGAAATCAGAGAAGAAGCCAGGTCAAGAAGCCAGGGGATCAAGTACAGAGCAGAGTCTGAGCACAAGCTGGAGGCATTAGCAGAACAGTCTGGGATCAGACTGAGCCCTGTTGCCCAGACACTTCTTGTACCTGCTCAGGAGCTTATATGGGGGAAGTTGAGGGTCAGCTCATCCTAACTGGCCACTCTCGTGACAGGGGTTGCATGAAGAGCTAGGCCTTAATGGAGATATCAGGCCAGACTTGCTGAGTCTAGCTGGGCAGCCACAGGGTGAAGGCTGGGATGAGCAAGCTGCGCTGGCCAAGCTGAGGCTCTACGTTCAAGGCCCTGGCCTGACACCAGCTTTTGCATGTAGTTCACACATATATAACTGTAGCATGTAACAGTGGAAATGTTTGGAGATCAGGAAACTTTTCTGGAAACTCTTGAAAAATCTGCCCTTCCTTGTTTCAAATTAGTCTTTAAAAAATCTAATTTGGGGAGATATTAGTATATACAGAAATAGATTTTTGTGTCATGAAGAACATTTGGGATTTCTTTCTAGCCAGTTCAGGCCTCAGACTCAACTTTTGTACAGTAGCAAGGGAGTGCTCGGCTGGAAGTAAGTAATGAGCCAAGGCAAAGAGCAGAAATTGATCATTCTGGAAAATCTGACATCTGACTTGCCTACCGCAAGATATTCAAACTGCTTGGGAATGAATGACTTGGGCTGAGTGATTGCTAATGGCGCTGGGAATTGTTTATATACCCAGTGCATTAAGAAAAATTATGATGATTTTTTCCTGAGCCACTTTGTCACAACTGGTAACAAACTACTGCAGTGATGTGTGCCTGAAATACTTGCATGCTAGTCTCTGGCTAATGCCACTGTTGGTAGTATGTGATCAAGGACTAGCAGTGCAACATCTGCTGAATGCTATGGGCATTTATGCACATGCTCCAGGAGTGGGGGAAGGGGGAGGGAGAGGGCAGCCGTTTAATTAGAGCGGCTCTGAGATTGGCTCTAATTAAAGCATCCCAAGTGTATCGTGTATCAACATCCCCGTGCTGAAAAATGGCAGCAGGGGCACTTTAACTAAAGCTCATCAAACAAGCTTTAGTTAACACCCGCCCCCCCACCACCACCACCACCATTTTTTGGTGCGGGGATGTTGATACATGAGATGCTTGAGACTGCTGGAGCACAGTACTTACTGTGCTCCAGCACACTTGATTAAGCGAGTCTGCTCTGCCGTGCTGTAATTACAGCGTGCTGTAATTACACTGCTTATGTATAGGTGCCCTATAAGCTGGCAAGACCATCTCTATGTATCATATTGTTTCCCCTAAAATCATCGATTCTGACAAAACACCAGTATTCTTCTTTTCCATCTGTCCAGTGGAGCCCATTGGCTGAGGTTTCCTTCAGTGGTTCCATTGTTGTAATAACAGGAGCTTTGCCCCTTCTGCCCAGCCCTCCTCCCTCCCTGCAAATGGGCTGAAGAACCCACCTCCAGCCTCCCACGTTCCTGCATAGGCCCTGGTAAGCCATGGGCCTTCACTGTATTCCTTAGTCCCCAGTAGTAGGACCTCTAGTAAAACCATATGGCCAGGCTGTCCCAGGAACCTTCTGAAATGGACAGTCTCCACTGGGGACTTTCCACAGTAAGTTCTGTCAAATGCTGGGAAGGAGGAGGAAAAGATGTGCTGCTCTAGTGTGATGATATTTTTTTTGAAGCTCGCCTAGTAGACGGCTTTTGTCTACTTACAGCATAGCTTTGGGAAGTTGGGATATCAATTGTAAATATTACCCTCCATACCACCCCCACTATGTGCACATGTGAGAGAAAGAACCTGCATGTGGATCCCCTCTATAGAAGTTTTGGTTGAGTAAAGTTGAATCTCTTTTGCTTTCCTCCATTGAGTCCCTCTTCGCGTCTCACTTCTCAAAAGAGAAAGTAAGGATTTTCAAACCGTTCTGTTTCCTCAATAAAAAGGCATTTAAACAGCGAGAGCTCTACAGCATCAAAAGAGTCAACTATGGAAAGCTTCTTTTTATTATAGCTGTTTTATAAATGTATTAGACTCTAAACAAAGTGTCCAATTAAAAGTAATATTTTTTTTTTGCATGAGGCAAGGAGTCTCAGAAAGGGTACAGTGTTAACCAAAAGCTTTATCCAGAATAATCTTTTATTGGACCAACTATATAGTTTGGGATGGACATAGAGGAGCTTTTAGGTAACACTGTACCCTTTCTGTGACTCCTTGCCTCGTGCAAAAAAAATATTACTTTTAGTTGGACACTTCGTTTAGAGCCTAATACATTTATAAAACAGCTATACCATTATTGTTTTTAATTATTTTTATTTTTGCCCTCTTACAAATCAATTGAAATCCACCTTAATTTAACAAAACATCTCCCCAGTGAAAATAGAGATATTTTAACTTTCTGAGCTTTTTGTGCCCTCTGAAGAAATAGTATTTGGTCACACTTCCTATTAAAGGTACCTTTTATATATAGCTTTAAACAAAGTTAATAAATGGTTAATAGATGTCAATAGGTTGTCATATATAATGCTGCCTTCTGATACGGGCTTGGCATGTGTACCCATCTTTTTCTGCTTCAGAGGATATGAGTTTTTTTGGAGCACCACCTAGTGCCACTTGGTCTTGACCTCAAGCTGAGAGATTTGTGTTTCTGTTCTGGAGATCCCTAGTTTGGTTCCTGGCATTGGCCAAGATGTCTGGTACCAACTCATTTATAAATGAGCCAAGCAGACCACTTTGATGTCCATTTGTCTGT
This sequence comes from Alligator mississippiensis, assembly GCF_030867095.1. NCBI lineage: Eukaryota > Metazoa > Chordata > Crocodylia > Alligatoridae > Alligator > Alligator mississippiensis. Next base: position 71,522,308 of record NC_081833.1, read on the forward strand.
AGAGCAGCAAGTGCAGGGCACCTAAACTAGTCTTAGGCCTTCTCACAGTTCCCTGTTTCCAGAAAGTGGTTTGCTGACTGCTTGTCTCTGCATTATGCCACTGAAGTAGCACATATCTTATTTAGCATATCATGTCTCAAAACCATATAAGAACTCTAGAGATACAGGGGAAATGACCAGGCCCCAACCTCTCCCTCCAGCTCCATGGTCTACCAAAAGGACTTGCCTTTTTTGCCTTTTCCCTTTCTTTTGATTTTAGTTCCTGAATGTTATTTGGTCGTGAGATAGGTGGGCACTGTTGCTGATGGAGTAAGCTTGCCCATGGCTTGGAATGTCATTCCTTTTCATTGTTTTCCTTTCAAACCTTTTCCCTGATTTTACCTGTGGTGCAGAAATTTTTATCCAGCTGTTCATGCAACAAGTTTGTGGAATACAAAAGAGATTAAGTAGTCCCGTAATTGATTTATTTGCATGCTTTCATGTTTAAGCCCAGGGCAAAGCTGCAGATGTATACGTGTTGTAGCTAGTTTCCATTTACAAAGTGTCTATTCGTTTAGTTTACAAAATACCTATTAGTCAAATTGAGAGCTATTTATCAAATCCATGCACAGGGAAGCCAGCATCTCAGTTGTGATTAACATATTTTTATTCCAAATTAAGTATGCATGCATTAAAAATCCACTGCAAAAATAGCACATTGTTTTAAATTAATAGTAAAGGTCTGATTTAAGCTGTGCCACTTTCCCCCCTGCTTAACAGTCAGCTTTCATTATCAGCCAGGTTTTAAAACCAAGCAATTAAAGTTCTTCCTGTTTGCATGGTATTTCATGCGGCAGTTTTGTAGCGCAGAAATTTTCAAAGTCAGTGACTTAGGAGTGTAAGTCTCATTTCCAGAAGTCATTTAGACCCTGAACAGTCAAAGTTTAAAGGCATTTCAGTATCTAAAGATGCAGATAGGCCCTCAGATGTTTCTGAAAATCTCACTAGGTGCTTTACTCGTACTAGAGTTTAAAAAATCTGGCCTTTAGAACCCCATTGATGCTCATTACGGTTGTACGAAGCTTTGATAACTGATTCAATTTGGAGGAGATTTGGCCCGATTTGGTGGCAGATTCTCCAAATACAAATCAAATTGGGAGACCCGTTAAAACGCCTGAATCAAATTGTAAGCCTCCAAATCGATTCAGAAACATTTGTTGCCAATTCGGAGATTCGGCCATAGACTAAACAGGCACACTGGACACAGCTGCCTCCTCCAGTAAGTCTGTTGTGGAAGGTGGAGACAGGAGGGAAGGGGCATTGGGGGGGAAGCAGATCAACGCCCCCACAGCGAGGGAGGGATTGGGGCTGGGACAAGCTGCCCAGCCAGGGTGGGGGGGTGTGGGACTGGGGGCTTCCCGTCACTGTGCACTGCTGTGCACCACCGGTCTGGGAGCTGCTCTTCCAGTGGGTCCTTGGGCGGTTTTCGCTGCCATTCTGGGAGGGCATGGCAGCAGGCATATGCCCCCGGATCTACGAGGGGCAGGCTGGGCTAGGCTGTGCTCTGGAGGGGCAGTGGAAGGTGCTGGGAGCGGGGCCCAGCCTGCCCTGCACAGACCCAGGGGCACATGCCCTCCTGGACCGGCGGCGTGCAGTGGTGGGAGCCCCGTGCCCCCTTGTCCTGGCTAGGCAGCTTCTCCCCACCCCAACCCCAATCCCTCCCTCGCTGTTGGGGTGCTGACCTGTCCCCCCCATGCCCCTTTCCTCTCCCCTCCATCCACCCCAACAGACTTACCAGCTGGAGGCAGCTATGTCCAGCGTGGTCCATAACTGTTGCTTGTTTAGTCTATGTCCGAATCTATGAATCTGCACTGAATCTTCTAATCCAATTTGGCTGAATCAAAACGGGACAGTGACTCTAATTACTGAATTGAATCACTGTCCCTCCGAATTGGCCAAATCCAAATCTGAATTGAATACTTGCCACTTCGCACAGGCCTAACGATCATTGGAAATGGTAGTCCTACGTCCCTGCCATTTCTTAAAAATGATCACATAGACACTTATCAACATTTCTGTCCGTGATCAGTAATGATTTTCATTGATATTTCTGCATTGTCATGTGGATGCAGTGATTGAAGAACATCTGAAACATGCATTAAAACAATATGGATGTCTGGAGTCTGAAGGCCCCTTTCAGTTATGCCTCCATCTTGTTTGCATGATGATCTACATCATCTTCCACTGGAGTCAGCAGGAGCTGAGTATGGTCCCGTCAGGAGAAATTTGCAGCACCCTGCTGACTTGAGCACCAGGCAGATATTCAGCTGCAAGGGTACATACAAATGGGAGTTAATTAGAGAGAGAGAGAGAGAAAGTAGGGAGGACAGCGGAAGATCAGTCCTACCCCTGCTGCGCATTGAGCAGAATAAGTTTGGAGCACAGAGTAAAAATAGTCTTTGGAAGAGCAGCACTGCTTGTACTCCTCCAGATTCATATTGTGGGCATAATAATTTGTATTCATGCTGCTTTCCGTGAGCTATCTGCAGAACCATGTGAGCACTTTGTTTGAGAACTTTTGCAAATATGTTGAACACCGAGTCTCTCCACTTATCACATAATTAGAGTTGGATGCACTGCATAGCAGTAGGCAACAGAGTTCCACATTTATCTTCACTTGCGAGGGGTGAGTTTCACTGCTTTGTTTCTCTCCACCAAGGTCATGAAGTACATGAAGTTTTCTATTTAATCTCCGGATAAACACATTTCAGTGGTACATAAAACAACAGCGTGCCGCCTTTATAATCTGAAAACAGTGGAGGAACACATGTATAAGTACGACAAAGGTTCTGTGAATGGGAATGACCGTTCAAACAGCACGAAATTGAGGAGTAGCACAAAGGTACTTCACCGCTTCCGCACATCTCTTTGGTTTGAGCCCATACACATAATAAACTTGCATTCTTGCTGGGCCTTTTCTTTTAATTTCCAGAAGACTGGTATTCCCTTCCCGTCCTTGATTAGTTGTGATCAGCTGATCTCAGTCATCCTGATGTGAACCTCCCTGCAAGCCCTTGCCTCTTCTAACCCTTTGGTTATGCTTGGAAAGTCAGCAACAACTCAGCAGTAATAACAGCAATTCTCACTACAGCTGGTAGAGTCTCACCACAGCATCGTTCCAATGCTGACTATCCTCCGAAGACTTCTTCCATCTGCTTCCACTAAGAGCAAATATCCAAACACTGAGAGCAGCAAAAAGCCATAAAACCACAATTTATTGCTCTCTTCTACAAGAACTGAAGGTTAATATGCTTCCTCAATGTGGTCTATGAAGTGTGAACTTTACCATAGATATTAAGTTCTGAATTACAAAGCAAACAGTAGCAGTAACCGTTTTGAATATATCAAGCAGAAATGCATTTGGGAAAGTCATTTGATAATAGAAATTAAAGAAAAAAACAGCTATGGTGTGAAGCATGAGCTAATTAAAGATAATGGGCAGACTCCTGTCATAGCCCAGCACCTCTAATTCAGGAAAGCTGTATTAAAAAAAAAAAATTAGTTTGATTGAACTACATCTCCCATGATGCACAGCAATCATGGGCTTCCCTGATGGATTGCCTCTTGTCTGGAAAGGGGGAGACCATGATGTACCCTGGGAGATTGCAGCCAGATTAGAGAGTCTGGAACAAATGGACCAGCAAAATGCCATCACAGTATTTTCCAATGGGAATATTTAGGTTTTCGCCAGATTATTTCAATAGTCACATTTTTACCCAAAATTGCTAAATGTCCATGTCAAATGGTCCAGCTCTACCCTTGCACATTTGAGACCTGCAAATGAAAGTTGTTATATTGTGTAAGGCCCTGGACTGGGATGAGCCCTGTAAGTGGAGAGCTGTTTATGCCTGTGTGAAGTCCTATAGACAATGATGGCTTTCTGAGCATGTGCACAGGTTCGCCTGTGGATTCAATGCCTATGCTTTTGTTCTCGTTCCTTAAATACCACATGGGCTAAGGAATGCAGGACCAATAAGTGCAATAAATGGCAAGGGCTAATGTCTAGGCATTGCCCTTGAGATACTGCCAGTGAAAATATTTTTATTCCACTGGCAAAAATATTCTATAGGTTAAAATGCTTATATATTTATTTGCTGAAAGGGTTACACGTCCCCGTGTCTAAATTCATTTCTGAATGTGGAATCTGCACCATGCAAAAATGCTAAGAACTCTAAATCTCCTTGTTTGACTCTAGCACCGCTGATTTTATAAGTAATACATGGAGGAATTGTTAGAAATGTGGCTAAATATCACACTAATCCCATGAGTTAAGAAACTCACATTGCTAAAAAGCCTCTGGCATCCGTAGGAGTTCCTCTTTAAAACTAGGATTAAGCAAGATAACCCGCTATAGATCTTAACATATTCAATTTGCACCAGACAAGACCCTATTTTAATAGCAATTACACAATATGTGCTAGTTGGTGTGGTAGTGGCAGTTTATATGACTAGAAGGGATTGATGAAATTGCAGACAGTCTTACAAAAATAAGTTATCTAACTACTTAGGTCGGTCTTCTGGGGAGAATTTTTGTGACCAGTTTATCAGTTTCTTCACTGACAAGTGAGTTTTTTTTTTTTAAGGGTTTTCTTTTTCTTTTTTTTTTTTTGTCAGCAACGCTAAAACTGATTTGGCTACTATGAAATTTGCTAACCATCTGTGCAAACGAATCAAAATGTCAGGATTATTTAGACAAAATATCTTTTTTCCTTCTGCTCTGGAACATTAAAATAGTGAACCAATAAAAATCAACATGTTAAAAAGAGCTGTACACTTATTCAAGTAAAACTGTCAGTAAGTGCCTAAGGAAGAAGCATATTTGGAAAGCAATAAAATTCTATAAGGTTGATCATCTCTTGAACTTCTGGGGGTGAAACCAGCCTTGAACACTTCAGTGAAAATAGATTTGCAGATTCATAGGGATTCTTTGCAAGTTTGGTATCTATTGAGAAAAATGGTCCAGCAATGTAATTTATTCAGCTCCTTGTATGTTCTCTTTTTGGCTTATTTCCATGTCTTGTTTGCCTTTGAGTCCCAGCTGCTTATTTGCTTAAAGGGTACCCTTTTCTCCAGCCGGCTGTCTAACAGTCACTTAATATTTATTTGTTTTTACAAATGTTTTCCCCTAAGTTCCCAATCCATATGTCACACAGGAAAAAAAAAAAAAAAAAGCAACCAAAAAGACGCATAGTCCCATGCTGTGCATGACATGGACTTTATCCAGGCTTTGCAGTGGGGTGAAACCATGGTGCATCCTCTCAGCCCCAATTTTGGCTCCCAGATGAAGTATGAGGTTTCATTACTTCCCTTCTCAAGTCCAAGTCCTGTATCTCCTCCTTCACTTACTGCTGGGCCACTAATCTCCATCAGCTGTTCTCTGATTTTAACTCTCTAGTTTGTCCCGATCAGGATTCTTCAGGCCTCTCTAAAGAAAAGTCATTGTTAGAGAGATCCACCGACTGCTCACTTCCTTCCTGACCTTGGTACCTTACCTTCCTTTTGCTGTGTGTCCGGTGCTCAGACCTCCTGCATCCTCCCATCAGACCACCCTTGCTGATTGCCATCTCTCAACATATGTGGTCTCCTCTCTGGTTGCTTTCTTCCCCCACCCCAGCAAACCTGCCGTTGACTTTGCTGGCTGCAAGAAATCTTCTCTGGATTGCACGCTCCTGACTGATGTTTGTCCTTCCTCATTCTTTCCCTTCATCTCCAAGACCCTTAAGTATTTCATCTTCTCCCAGAGTCTCTGCATTTCCGGCTTACCTGGGAGCCCCTCCTACTCCTCTGAAACTAACCTGCCAAACCAACTATGTTCTCATCTCGCCTGGTCCAAAGACCTCTCTTCCATCCTTATTGTCTCAAGCCTTTTGCAAGTGTGAACCTGGCTGTTGCCCCCTTTTTCTGAAGACCTAAGTTTCTGATCATCTGTCATCTCCTAATCCTCCTCTATATCACCATGCCCTCCAGCAATCTTGGATGGATGCTCCTTTTCCCTCTCCCTACCAGTATCCTTCCAGAGAGATGGTTTTTCTTCTCCTCCTTTTCTCACCTATCCACAGCAATAGTTTCCTTTTCATGACCCAAATGACCTGGATGTTGATGGCTTTCAGAAGCCCACCTACACTCTCTGCCTCCTCCTTTGTAACTGCCTGTCGCGCCATTCCCATATTTTTTTTTAAAAACTAGATAAAATGGATATTTTAATCTTCCTTCCTATTTTCCCTTAAGGCATCTTTCTTCTGGCCTTTGCTCATCTTCCATGGCTTCCCTCAGGCATACAGTGCAAATCTTACTTACACATGTGCACCCATATGTTCACATCCCTATTTGCATATGCACATAGCTCTATTAACTCTTAATTCTTTTTTATGTTACTAGTGGCACCTCAGACGATGAAGATTAAGAAACCTGTGCAAATTGTTATTTACTTCTTGCACTTCAAGGTGAATAATGAAAGTAGACGTGGCGGTTTCACTCTTTATAATCACTGTCACTTTCTCGTTGTAGAGGAATAGTGGCGCCCTCATCCCCCTGCTTTGCTTGTGGTAAGTGGAAGGGTGGTTTTCTTGGGCACAGTGCCTGGTAGTTGTGTGACATTGCTCCCCAAGTGTTTAGGAATAGGTTATGCAATTGCCTGGGATGGTTTAGGTAAAGATGCTGTAGCGGTTTAGACTAGATGACCTCCTGAGGTCCCTTCCAGCCATACTTTTCTGTGATTCTATGAGAAAAAAATAACTGTGCAAATATATGTTTCAATCCCAGCATACCATTACTTTTACTGAAATATTACCAAGAAACCCACCCCCTCCCCAGCACACACATTTCTATGGGCATCCTGGATTATACAGGTGCATGATGATGACTGCAATCCACTGGGATGATTCAGGGACATAAGTGTGTGCAGGAATAGATCTGCCTGTGACCAGTTTCTATATCCTTATATGCAAATCGAAGCTTTGCACACATGTATCTGGATGGGTATGCTCATGGGTAGCTACCCATGTGAGCTACCCATGTAGCTCATGCATGAGCTTTGCACACATGTACCTGGATGGGTATGCTCATGGGTAGCTACCCATGTATCTCATGGGTAGCTAGCTACCCGTGTGAGCTACCCATGTAGGTCATGTGTGAGCTTTGCGCACACATACCTGGATGGGTATGCTCATGTGTGCCTACCTCCAGTGAAGGCCCCTGCCTTTTGAACTTCAAGGTGTCCTCTTGAATTGTATTTGCTGTGGCAGGTTGACCCCAAATTCAGAGGCTTGGTTTGGGTTTCCTTGCTGCCTTGAAAATAACTAAACAAACAGCATCCTAAAACAGCCCTGTACCTGGCTAATTGATTTAATGCTACACTAAGCTAAGAGAAAAGTGCTTGTCTGAAGACAAATGAAGGGCATGTTTTCTGCGTTAGCAGCTCTGACCTTTTCAGGTTTTTCAGCTTAAATAATAATTGAAGTCATGAGTAAATAAACCCAACTCGGCCTGCAGATGTAGAACTCTCTAATGTCCTTTTATTTTAACACTTCTGCTGACTGATATTAGTGGATATTATCATACCCCATGCTGCGGCTGCCTCATAGTCTCTAGGAACTGTTTTCTTTCCTCCAGCCATATGATTAAAATGCAGCACCAATCAATAAATCTGTATGGTGTCTGTCAATGGCAAATGTTTGCCTAGGGGTCTTCTGTGTCCCAGAGGTATCTCTTTTCTTCTCTTCTTCTGTATCACTGGGGGACCAGATTCCAGTAAGTCGTGTTTACTGAGACTGCCTGTTGAGATTGTTTTTGGACTACCTGCTGGAACTGTAGTGAGCAATGTAACACATGCACATACTTATATATATATTTAGCAGGAAGGCACCTGTCTTACAATATTGGGATCAGACATAGCCAGTAGAAATTCATTGCTTTCAGAAGATTAAACACTTAAGCGTGCAGTCTAGATCCATTTGCTGTGTTAGTGGGAAGCTGGGAAGGATGGATTACAGAAGCAGCTCATAGCTTCTGACATCTGACTTCAGCTTCTTTCCCGTCTTTGTCGGGTTGTCAGTGTTTTTCATTTCCCTTTTCCATATGTGGCCTATATCAGTTGATCAATGAAGCAATACAGGAACAACTAATCAATTTGAAAGTCTCCTTTCCCTGGTAACAATTGTATGCTTAACAGTACCTCTTCCTTGTAATTAAGGATACATTTAATGATACCGCCAACTGGGCTTTTTAAGCAAACATGACAGCTACTATTGAAGCCTTAATTTATCATTTCCCATTGGTGATCTGTTTTGAAAAGCAAAACACTGGATTTAAAAGGTGATAACTGCTGCAGCCTGTCTTGTTTATATCTTAAATGTGCATGCCATTATCATCTGTGTGAAGCATAATAATAGCACAGAAGCAATGAGCTACTTGTGTCTCCCTTTGAATACTTTGCATGTCCCCTGTTGGCATTATCAGCGGATATGAGACAAGGGGGATCGGCAGTGTTCCTTTAAGACCCCAGCAAATATTGCTATGCGTTTCTATCTACAACTGCAGCCGAGGCAAAAGCACCTTGTTTGCTATGAAAAGATTTACTTCAAACAAAAGTAGTAATCTGCAATTGTCTACGAGCACAAAAAGACTAGGCTATAGTCAGCAAATATAAATCCTGTCAGCTGTATGTTGTGCGGCAGCATTCGTTATTCGAGAATAGTAAAGCATCGTGTCAACAGCCTTACCCAGAGAGTTATCTGTGTTACATGGTCAAGATACTGTAAGATCTTTCCTGGACTAATTTGCAACAGGTCAAGAAGCACCGAGTCTCCACTTTGAAATGCCAAAAGTCTGGCCTGTAGATCGGAGCTCTTTTACGCTACGCATTTATTTTTCTTAAATTCATAAAGTATGGGCTGCATTACAAATGTTAATGCTCCTATTATAGGATCATAATTTAAAAATACCAGTGTTCTCAAAGGGCTGCAGCAGCGTGTCATTTTCCTGCTTTATTAAAATGAATGAACAGATGTACAATTTATTTCTGCTGAACTATCATCTAAATTCATAAGCTATTTCTCATGTGTCTGAAACCCATGTTGGTTTCCCATTTTCTTTGCCTCAGAAAAGAAAAAAAAAATTTACGCTCTCCCATTTATCACTCTGGGGATATAAACGAGAAGTATACTCTCCACTTCATTCACTTTAGGCTAATATCCTCAACCCAATTTAAATCCCATCTCTTCAAGGCTATTCAGCAAAAGCCAAGCACTGGAACACCCCGGGTCCGATCGGAAAGCTCCCCGACCATCTGTGTTCAAGACTGACAGGTTGAGTCGCACGAGACTTATTGCTCCACCCAGCAGAATGGGGTGGGACCCCATTGCATTTCCTCCTTTAGGTCACCCTATGCCAAGTCTGGAAGACCACATAATAACACGGCTGTTTTCTCAGTGGCCAATTTGGAAAAGCCAAGGAAAGGGCAAATAACGTTGTGTCAAGTGGCAAGGAGGAAGTGCATCCTAAGCGGTGAGGCTCAATTTACAGCTAATAGGAATAGCGGTGATTGACTTGGATCATTCGTGGTGGCGTATTTTATTTATATAGTGCTCGACTGCCGGTCACATGCTAGGCGCCTGGTAGAAATACAGAAGCAAAACCCCACACAGATTATAAGGACTGAAAATCACGGCAGCTTAAAGTGCACAACATGAACACAATGCCAGGGGAAAAATTAGTATAAAAATTCCAGCCTGCTTACGGTCAGCATATTACCATTCTTATTTTTTGGCAAGGTTTTCAGGGAACGTAAGGGCAATATTTTGTACTCGCTCCATGTGAGGAATAAGTCTATAATATGCTCTGGGGTTCTGGCAGCATTTCTTTTGCAAACCCTATTTCTAAGGGTTTATGTTATAAGAGAGCCGTAAAAATGCATGGCAGGCTTCGAGTTTGAATGCAGAGCCTGGAAACTTTTTTTTTTTTTTTTTTAATTTTATAAAATTTGCTTTGGCAAGGCAAAAGGAGAACAAAATGTCAAGCAATGCGCCTTATGCATTCAAGAACTGCTCTGCAGCTTAAACACAGCTTTGCCAATGCCCCTGTGCAGGACAGTTCAGGAATATCACCTAGTATTTTTCTCGGTTTTTAAAGAAACATACAAAGATGAACACGGTTCCATTGAGAGGAGGGAATTTTACACCTCTACAATAACTGCTTTCCATCCAGAAGTCCCGTCATGTTGACTGGTGGGCTGTGAATGGCTGAGACAGCTCAGTAATCTGTTGAGAAAGATTAGGCCCTGATCCAGTAGCTTTAGATACACGCCCAGTGAAATCAATGGGATGGCCCATGTGCTCAGAATAACGTACATCCTTAACTGCTTTGCTGGTAAAGGGCCATTGCTTGCAGAAAGTCCAAAAAGAAGTCCATTCCAAAGCAAATTTTTGAGGGGAGGAGAAAAAGGGATCTTGGGAAATATCCCAACCCAACACACATGTTTGACAACTTGACTTCATTTAGTAGGGCTTGTAGACGTGCCTATCAGCCTTGGAAATCCATGCAATACATGTTGTTCTGGCGGCTTAGTTAACTGCCTCTCAAATATTTGTGTGTTGTCTTTGAAGTTTTGATGTGCAGCGGCAGATGAAATACCCGCCACTACTTTTTTCTTGTAGCAGTTACACAATCATTGGACTGCTACTGCTGCCTATCACACTGCCTGATTTTGCCTCATTCCTTCCTTGGACTTCCACGTCTGTCTCTCTGTAACTATGGTTTGTGTCTAGAGTTCAGTTTCAAATTTGTGTAGGACTAATACTTGTTTTATGCTGTAAATGTCATCTTGTGTGCACAAAAACATATAGGCCTCAACATTTCTAGTTTGGCATTAGTGGGTTAGAAGATGACTTGTGAAGAGCTCTGGAAGTATTGATGTTTTGGGGTGCAACCTCACTTCAACATTTTTCCTTCACAAATGTCTAAGAACCATCCTTTAGGATAGTGCAGCATGTTCCCTAGCATATCCAGGGAGCTTTGCCTCTTTCTTCTTTGTCACCTCCCACTGTTTCTGAGGTCACATCTACCCACAGGAATGATGTATAGTAGCCGTTAATGTGCTAAACAACACCATAGGAACTGTAATTGCAGCTGGCAAAAAGAGATACAGGAATTCCCTCCCCAGCCCAACACCTCTCTTTGCAGTGGCAAGTCCCAAACTGTACCAAACTGAAAAGTTTGGAAGTCCTATTTCCATTTCCCTGCAATTGTGACCTGAGATATTGATTGCTTTTATTTTTCAGTTGTTACTGTACATTCTCATGGCACTAGAGAGCACTGTCAGCTGAGAAAGAAAATATCAAATGCATAATGTTATCATATACCACGTCCATCTTTCATCAGTACTTGGGAAAGTGAGTGAACTGCTGCAGCCAACCTTGCTTCTTTAATGGGCAGCACCTAATCCTTCATCAAAAGATTTCCAAATTTGAGGGGCCTGAGATCCAGACCCATGTTCTGGGGCTCCATCCTATCTCTTGAATATGTATCAGCATGAAACTATTTTATTAGTGGCAATCCAAGCTGTGAGCTTCATGAAAGACAGTGAACATGTGATGATAAATTACAACTAGCATAACACTGTGGAAGGGGGGATTTTTTATTAAGGAGTCGGTTCTCTTTTCTCAGTAAGGTTCTCTCTTTCTGCCTTCATCACCACGTTGCCTGAGCATCTTCCAGTGGTGCATTTGGTGACATACCATCCATCACATGTGGTTTATTCTTCCATTCCTCTTCCCAGAAGAAGAAAATATGTAGTGGTTTGGTTTGGTTTTGGTAGTGTGACTTGTGTTCTCGATTTCTTCTGTCCATATTGTTTTAAATTTAATTAAATGAGATAGGTGATTTAGTTTGTTTTATTTTTTTTTTTATATGAACAGGCTAAGGATATTTCAGACTCATGAAAGTGAAAAGTTATCACTATTGGCTAGAGACTTGTGTGGAACAAGCAGACATGCTGCAATCTTCTCTCTGTCTCTTTGCTAATGCAGCTAACTCCTGACCTGCAAATACCTTGCAATTCCAGTTCCAGGCTCCTCTTGAGCTGTGGGAGTCTGGCAGCTGTGTCATACTTTGTGCTCTGGGCAGTATACACTTGGGTTGGTATGAGGTCCATCAAATTGCTAGTCACTTCACAATGAGATTCATTAGGGCTAGGGACAGAATTTACACACAAACTGGTTTAAGTCATCAGAAACTGGTTTAAACCTGTATCAGAACGGAAGTTCAGTGCACATAAACCAGGTCCAAAATGGCCAGAACCGGTTTAAGATAAACCTCGTTGAATGTAGTATCAGACTGAAATGATTTGGGTCAAACCAGTTTAGGAAACTTCTGTCCCAGGCCCCTTCCTCATTCAAGTTAAATCACAGTCCTGAGCACGCTTTCCAGCCCCAAGCTAGGCTGTGTTGTCTGTCGCAGGAGGGAAGAGTTAAAGTGAGAAGGCAGAGCATGCCCCACCCACTTCCCCAGGCAAACCCCAGCTGGGGGCTGGGGCCAAGGAGGGGGAGTTAAACTTCCCTTCCCCTGAGTACAGAGTTAATCTCCCCTGCTAAAAAAACTTAGTGCTGGCTGTGACTGTGGACTACAAATCTCAGAGTCACCTGGAAGCAGGAAGAGAAAATGATGAGCAACCCTGCAGAGTCCTGCTGCTGTGATTTTGGACTGCAAATCCCAGAGATGTTGGGGACAGCAGGAAGAGGAAGTGAACACACAGCCCATGCTGACTATGTGACAGAGAGCCATGCTCCAGTGACCCTTGGCTTCTGGCTTGAGTGACTGCAGGCATGTGGCTGCATTTCCTGAATCAAAAGTAAATGTCTGTCCAGTTGTTTCTCAGTTTAATCTTTGCAGCTTGGACTAAACTGCAAAGACTGAATCGATTCAGCCTCGGGCTTTTTGACTGTCTGTACTTAGCCTAGAAGACTATTTTACAAGCATATAGTACTCTTCCTTCCTGAACAGCCCAAAACAGTCTATAGATTAGGTCCATCTCCACTGCCAAAGGCAAGTAGAAATTACAGCTTTCTGCAGCTGGGCATAAAGGATAATTTATTTCCAAGGAGAGTAGCAGGCAGTACTTCTACTGCCATTCACCCTCAGGGATTCCACCCAGGATGGTAGCTTTAATTTGGTTCAGCACCTCCAGATGCTCTCCAGTCCACAACAGCTCTCCCACATCAACATCTACTTTTAGTCAGCACTGAAATGTTTTGGGCTTCTTAGCCAAAGAAGGACATTAGAAGAGCCACTACAAGCAGCCCAACTGTGATTTGGCATGCTAGAGTCTCCAGGCCTTGACTGGAGGGGCCAAAATCTGTGAATGTGGCCTTATCAATTTCTAACTATCCATAATATGCATCCCACATAATAGTCATCACTCACAGTTAAAATACAGCCATCTCTGCGTTGGGAAGTATTAATCGGTATATTAGCAGTGGCAATATTATCCAAGCTGTGCTGTCAGGGAAACACAGCTCAGAGAAACCTTATGTATTAACAGACACGGCTTAATTCCACGTGAAAATTCCCGAGCTGCTGGCCACTCGCATGAGAAATGTCATGGAATCTTAAGGACCAAAAATAGCTAGTGGCTGTTTTACATCTCCTCTGAAGCACAGCACTTGCTACAACATGGCACACAAATGCAGTGCCAGAGCCCTTAATGAGCTTTCCAACCCACATCCAAATAGGAACTGAACTGCCAAGACTTCTTAAATTGTGGCTGTTGGAATAGTGTATGTCCCTGTTATTGATTAAAATCCCTTAGCTCAAGAGACATTTAAAATGCGGCTCAAAAGAACAATAAAACATCTGCAATAGGCAAGAGACCCTGCAATCATAGGAGAATGGACAGGATGAACTAATATGTCCTTTCCAAGCCCTTTCCAGAAAGAACACAACTTTGCTATTAAGGCGCTATTTTTTTTCTCCCAGTGAGACAGCTCCTCCTCCTCCTATCCCCCTTTCCCAAAGCTCCTGGTTTCATGAGTGAAAATATGACAAGTAATTGAAGTTGAAAACCCCAGCAGAATATTAAATTAGAAATTAAGCTGAAATGCTCATCAGTTGAGGCACAGGAATTCTGCACAAATTTTCTAATGGGGCGATAGTGCAATTGGAATACATTTTTTCCTAACTGCTTCAGTAACCAAATTGATTGAATTAAACGTGCTCTGTGGTGCTAGCTAACCTTTGACCCCTGGCTACTTAGAATAATCAGGAGGCTAATCATCCTGGCATGAGCTGAGCTCCAAAAGATCAGCTGCACTGTAGGGTTCGGATAGCCTACTCTGGCATTAATCAGTATGTCATCAGGGTTTGATTATAAATCCTAAAGATCAGGAGACAAATACAGCACGGTTTAATTTGCTAAAAATTATATATCTACATATTAACCATTGAGTTGAGCATCTGAAAATTATTGCTTTGTTAGTAAGCATTGAAGTCAGGTGCTGGTGCTTTGAAACATCCCACAGCTCGGTAATAAATGTAATGATCAGCATCAGCACAAAAGTAGCATTAGCCAGATTAAAAAAGATTTTGTTCTAACCTCGAATAGATTTTTTTTTCCTGTTGGGGTTTACAGCTCCATTGAAATCATTCCTCATGTTTCACCTATCTCATTATGAGCTTATTCAGAGGGAAGAAATAGTATATTTTTTAGCCTACCTGCTAACGACAGCACTATTTTCGCTTCCAAAGGGGAAAAGAGTTGCTGGCTGCAGTGTATCATATAGCTATACACAGAAATAAAGTGATATTTATTGTCCCTTAAAATGATTTGCCATACAACTGGAAGGCTCATTTTTTAGGTGGGACTGTGTCTTAGGATCCAATTAATTAATTAGTGCTGTTTGTTCATGCCTTTTTTGGGGGGGGGGGGGCGGAGTTCAGCATGTAGTTCTCTGAGGGGATATGTATCTTTTAGTATTCTTTCAGGTACATGCAACTGGAGAAAGGGGAGAGCTATTAAAGGAGCAATAGCATAGAGCAGTGGTTTTCAACCTGTGGTCCATGGGTCCCTGGGGATCCACAGACTGTCTCTAAGGGGTCAGCAAAAGATGACTATGATCAATCAGAAGTATGTGAGTAGTGACACTTATCATTCAAAGGAGTCTGAATCTCCATTTGAACTTTCCAAAGGGGTCCACAAATGAAAAAAAGGTTAAAAACGAATGGCATAGAGGATAGGGGTGTGCAAAACGGGCTGTATTCCATTTGGATTTGGATTCGGCCCGAATTGGGGCTAGTGATTCGATTAATTGATTCGGATAACTGTCCCCAATCCAATTTGGCCAAAGGGGGGGTGGTGTGACCAGCCATGGGGGGATCCTGGGTGCCCCCCCAGACCCAGGAGACACTAGTCACCAAGCTGAGGGGGGGCAGGAGGGAGGTGGGGGGGGCGGCCCCTAGTGCACTCCCCAACAGACCCGGAAGTGGACTGGAAGTGCTTCTGGTTCACTTCTGGGTCTGCTGCTGAGTGCACTGGGGAGCACCCCACGCTCCTGTGTCAATATCTGCCCCAGCATCACAGCGTTCATGAGTCACCTGGTACCTTGAGATATGTAAAAAAAAAAAAACCATTTTAAGCTGTATTGATATCCGAATCACTGAATCTTTCTGAATCTCTCCGAATCAATTCCGAATGTTCCCATTCTATTCGGAGAGATTACAGGGTCTCCTGATTCAATTCGGATTCGGAGATTTGGCCACCAAATCAGACCAAATCTCCACCGAATCGAAACAGGGACCAAAGCTTTGCACAGCCCTAATAGCAAATTAGTTAAGAAGAAAAAGCTTAATTCGAAACATTTGGTGGAACCCTCCACTGATGTGACTTGGATTTGATGAGGTGTAACATCCTGCCAATGCCTGACCTACCAGGATAATATTCACTGCGATGAGTAGATGTTGACAATCGTATGAACTGGTGAAGATAAGGAGCATTTGTGCAAAGGCAGCAGTCTTTCAGTTATGGGCTGGCTAGATTTTAATGTGAACTATGTAAGCCTCCTCTTTCTTCTTCTTTGTTAATCAAGGAAGCACACCGCTGGTTATTTTTTTCCATCCACAGCAAAAGATGTACAGCTAAGGTGAGGTGGAAGCTTTGTTCAACTAGCTTGTGTGTAGAGTGCTAGGAAAATGTAAATGACAGGCAAGGGAACAAAAGTACACCGAATGCTCCCTCTCCAGGCACTCTAAGGAGGAAATGGTAACAGAAAGGTCACTCAGAAAAAAACACTGCGTTCTTCTATTTTTTCAAAATATTTTTATTTCAAATACAAATGAAATATGATTTTGGGCACGCAGTGGGGAAGGGAGAATATAGGTCCCATTTAAACAAAGAGGAGAGAATCCATTTAACATATTTTTACTTCCTTTCTGACCTTCCTTTCTTCTGCTCAGCCTCCTAAAGGAGCATTCATCCACTCTCTGATTCGATGACTCCTCACCATAGCTTTTGCCATCTACATTTAATTCTTGCACCTTCAAATCATTCAGCCACAAGAAAACTCCTCCAAAGCTCTCCTTTGAAAACCCCTACTACAGTGGCACACTAGAAAGCTCAGATCACGCTGAGTATATAAGGTCAGTGAGGCTTCATTACTTTTATCATTTCTTCTCCTTCTTGACTTCAGGAAGATGGTTGAGTGCCAAACCCCATAGTTTATATCATCCCTCTAAGATTGAGAGCAATGTGTTCTACTAAATGTTGGAGATGAAATAAAAACTTCCCTACTACAGGAGGAAAAAAACAGAAAGGAAAGAGAGCATTTAGCATGGATCCTCTTCGTTTATCTTACGCTGATTCACCTTATATTGCAACACGTCAGTATACTGGTACTATTTCATTGAATTTTGTGCAGTAGAGTTATGCTAGATATATGATAGAAGTTCATCTTCCAATTTGAAAAATCATATTCTATATATTTCATTCATTATGTTGTAGAATGAAAGGCTTCTTTTTGTCTAAAAAAAGAGTTATATTTAGAAGGCTTGAAATATTTGAGTTTACAGCCAACATTTTGTTCTACCTACCTCATTTCCCTTGGAAAACTGATTAGGAGTCAAGGTTTGAGATATCTATATCTATATCATTAGGGGTGTGCAAAGCGGGCCCTATTTGATTCAGATTCGGCCTGAATCAGGGACAGTGATTTGATTTGGATCACTGTCCCTGACTCGATTTGGTTGAATCCAAATCTGAAAATTTGATACTGATTCAGAGAATCAGCAGTTTGGACATTGACACACCCTTAAAAGTTTTTTTCTACATACCTTGAGGTAGCAGGCACAGCTTGTGAGCCCTGCAATGTTGGGGCGCATGGAGCGTCCCACAGGAGTACGGGGGCACCCTCCACATGCTTGGTGGCAAACCCAGAAGTGGACCAGAAGTACTTCCGGTTCAGTGATCAGCCACAGGGGGACCCTGGGTGCTCCCCCCCCCCCCCCCAGCAACCCAGGAGGCACCAGTCGCCGAGCCGGGGGAACGTGGGGGGCCCCTGGCGTGCTCCCTGGTAGATCTGGAAGTAGACCAGAAGTGCTTCTGGTCCACTTCCGGGTCTGCTGCCAAGTGTGCTGCGGAGTCCCCTGTGCTTCTGTGGGACACTCCATCTGCCCCAGCACTGTAGCATCCATGAGCCCCTGCTACCTAGAGTTATGTAGAACAAACTTTTAAAGCTGTCTCTATGTCCAAATCTCTCTGAAATGATTTGAAGGGTTCTGATTCAATTTAGAGAGATTCAAGGGTCCTCTGATTCGATTTGGAGATTTGGCCACTGAATCGGGCCAAATCAACACTGAATCGAATCAGGGACTGAAGCTTTGCACAGCCCTACTATCTATCAATCTAGATAGATAGATAGATAGATATCTATATATATATACTTAATTCAGACACATATTGCATCATTACATATAAAACTACCCATAAGCTTTCATCTGTACCTCCTGCCTCCAATAGCACAGTATGAAACCTTGGATAGTTCTTAGCTGATTCCAGAAAGAGTTTTCACAGTGGGCCAAATTCAAGCAGCTCTCTGCCGGAGGGCTTGTAAATCTAGGACATCATATCCACAGTAGCTGGCAACTTCAGAAATGCCAGAAGCTTGGGGAATTGCTTAAATTCCATGAATAAAATATTCTAGAGATGCAAGTTGAGATGCATCTATGGTGCTGATAGGCAACACGCACTATGGACCAAAGAAAAAAGGTTAACTATTGTTGAAACATCTGCTGTTGGCAGCATAGATTGTGATCAGCTGCAGGTTGGCACAGCATATAACTCTCTTTGTTGGAAGAATAGTTCTTCTGAATTTGGGATGTGCTCTCAGGGCAAGAGACAAAATTTTAGATAGGGTTGCATATGTTTTGTATCTCCGTCCTCAGCTTCTTTCTATCAGGTACTCCAAGGACACTGCCCTGGGGAATGTCTCATTTATACTGTGATTTTTCCCCTGTGGTAGGGCTTTGCATGGTTAAAATACAGTTTAGCCTTAGAGCATCAAAGGTTCCAAAATAATGATTGTTACTGTGTTCCTCAAACTATATAACACATATAAAAAGCCCAAGGTTGTACTACATGATTCCCTTGGATTTTGCAAGTTATAATACACTTTGGGGAAAAGTGATAAAGCATGATTCATTCCCATCTACACTCTAGGGTCAAGCCACTTTACCTTGTGTTTTAAACCTGTGTAAAAGGGAGCCAGAGGCTCCTGTTATTTTAAGGGGAGAAGCAGCATCAGTGTGGTTCCCTTGGTTGGAGGAAACACTACACTTGAGGAGCTGGCAGCAGGGTCATAGGCAACCAGGGGGGAAAACCCAGAGGCTATGAGTATCTATTGCAGGGCTAGGTGTTCTGCAGTAGGACAGATCCCTGCTATAAGCAGCCAGGGCACTGCTAAAGCAGTCCCAACAGTAGTAGGAACCACAGAGGGACTAGCTGTCAGGATCTAATGGTAAATTCCTGCAAGTAGCTGGGAACCACCTGACCAGAAGGGGAAGGGCTTGTGAGGTATAATCCCAGGGCCTGTGCCAAGGCAGCCAGTATGGCCCTGCAGGATGCAGGGGGAAGAGGTCTGCAGTGAGATGGCAGTTGTCAGCTGATGGGTTGAGCTCCTGCTATGCCTGAGAACAGCAAGTAAGGAGCTGGGGGCTTGCGGGGGACTAAGATACCAGGATGAGTAGGTTTTGTTGTTCAGTCAGTGGCTCCTAGTTTTAGTTATATCCAGGGTGCTTACATTGTTTTTTTTTTCTTTGAGTTTAACCAATGGATTAGACTGTGAATAGAAGGGGAGGTCAGAGGTCACATATTGCCAGAGGGCACAAGAGAGCTTGTGCCTGTCCAGGGCAGGGGCACAAGCTGCGGTGGTGCTCAAGGGGCATGAGGAGGGTTTGAGCCCCGCCAAGGGCTGGGCTCGAGGTGCAGGCAGGCAGGGGTCGAGAGGGCCAAAGCTTAGGCTAGAGGGAGAAAAAAAGAAGAGAGGTGGCCTGAGGCCAAGAAGGCTAGATCCAGGGCTCAAGAGTGGCAGTAGGGCCAGGGGTCCAGCACCTGAGAAGAGGCAGAGACAGGGCCAGTGACCCAAAGCCTGATAGGGTAAGACAGGGGCTGGAGCCCAGAAGCCAGGTTCAATACATTGGCCCGAGGCAAAGGAGATCAGCAAGAGAAAAGGGAAGGAGGCCAAGAAGGCCAAGGCCTGAAGTGTAGAGGCCTAAAGTGGCCGAAAATTGGCTTGGAACAAAGTGCCCCACCTAAGTATTAACCGGTAACAGTTGCAAGGCATGGGTATAGCTGTAGGGGAGGTTGGAGACGATGAATAGCCTTAGGCAACAGGTGTGCTGGGGGCACAGATGGGCCTAGTCCCTTAATGATTAGGGAATAGGATTGCAACCAGTGGGCTCTGGGAGAGACCCACTAGCCGAGACATAGACAGGGGCTTGATCTGGAACCAGAGGGCAGCCTCCCTTATCACCCTTCAACTAGTGACATCAGTGCATGGCAGGCAGGAGAAAAGTGGAGGGTACCCAGGCAGCCGGAGCACAGCAGGAGTCATGAGACCACCATGGGACATCCTGTCCATCCCTGGGATTCGGTCCTGTTACACCCTGTTTTTAAAACAATTGGGTGCCACAACCTTGCGACAGTTAACATCCATTTGGGATCTAGATCTGAAGGATCACCAGACCTGTCTTTGTTCTGTAAGGCTGTAAAATCTTTCCTTATTCCTTATTTGTTCTAAATATAGAGATACATGTTGTCATGGTTTTTTAAAAGCAACCTTGGAATAGCTTAACTTTGGGACAGGTTGCCAAAGCAAGTATTCAATAGGGTCTTTACATTGAGATGCTATATCCTTCAAAAATATGCATTGCTTTAACCATAAATTGTTAGATCTGCTACCTGAATCACGGCGTAATATTCTATAGCCAAGTCAAACTAGTTAATTGACAGTTGTGCCATTTGGCCTCAAAAATCTGTCGAATATTTGACCCATTATCAGTGCTGACAGGTAGACGATCCCTTTAGACCATGCAAATGCTACTCAAGTAAAAACATTAGTCATGATTTTTTCCCCCTATTTTGATTTCCATGGAAGTCATTACAGTGTTACAGGAGATTCAGGTTCAGGTGTCCAATGCTTAGCTTTGCTTTAAGGCTAGGTATGGACATTCAAAAGGCCCAAGGCAGAATTGAGCTTAATTATGCAGTTTTCTGTAAGTAGTGCAGA
Source organism: Alligator mississippiensis (assembly GCF_030867095.1). NCBI lineage: Eukaryota > Metazoa > Chordata > Crocodylia > Alligatoridae > Alligator > Alligator mississippiensis. Next base: position 71,543,112 of record NC_081833.1, read on the forward strand.
TTTAGATAGCGAGCAAACAGAACACATATTCGCTTTTTGGGTGGGAGGGGAAAATCTTAGACTGCGTTCTTCCATTTTTAAACCAGTCTGTGTGTGCCGAACTTCTGTTATAGTTATAGACCGATTTTTTTTATTATTATTATTATTATTATTTTTGTGCTGAGTGTAGACTGGTTTCCAATCACTTACACCAGTAAAAGTGTAATATCTGTACCTGGCCTATGTGTGTTAGTAGAGAGCACAAATATATATGACTATGTTTAAGATTGATTAGGAAAGAGTTAAAGAAAATTCTGAAAAATCATCTTTCCATCAGGTAATAATTTCCTTCTTAGGTATGAGTGAACATCAGCTTGAAATTTTTGTTCTTTACCAGCCATGTGGAAATAATTGGTCTCCTATGTTTTGTAAGAGTACATTTTTTGGCATTTTATTTTCTATACAAAGCTGTCCATAATCATAGTCCATTTGAAGTCTGACAACATATTTAATAACATATTTGGATGTACAATCCTTGCCCATTAGTGTTCAAACTGTAAAGCAGGGAGAGCGTGTTGGTTGTGTGTTTTTAAAAAAATGAATTCAATAAATATTTAAATTTGGGACTTAGTGGGGTCTTACTGTTGACCATAGCAGTAGTTACATGGTTCATCTTATCCCGCTGGAGTGTCAGCTGAGAAACTTTGCTTCCTGGCCGCACTCAGAATGATTCTTTCATTTGCTTTTCTTTCATTAACCTGGCATTGGGTGCCCCTCCAGTAAAATGTCATATTGATATGTATATCAAACAGATGCTAGAAGTTCCCTTCTCTGGATTCAGGCAGACCATCCAGAACCAACTCCACAATAAAAAAAAAAAAAAAATGCATCTAATCACCTAAGTCCACTGCAAATGTCCCTTGCTTTCCCACCTCCCTCATAATCAATGGCATCAGCACGGACACTCTGTCATTATCCATAGCTGGGATCGGATCATCAACCAAGGCCACTGCAGTAGTTTTCTTTTAACACCCCTAAATCTCCCAGTCCTTCCATTAAATTGACTGTCCTCTGCTATAATATGCAGCCCACAATCAACCTGATCAATGAGCTTTTGCTGTCACAGATTGGATTCGACCTTTATCTGCCATTCAAACAGAGATGCTCAGACAGGAACAAAATCCTCCATTCAGCGGCTGGGAGGCATAAGTGATCTGGAGAGCATCTTTAGCCCCTATGCAGGTCTCTTCCCCAGCCCCTTGCATATCCGGGCAGCGACCATCCTAGTAAATTAGTTCATGCACCGACGTGAGGATCTGGATCTCAGGACGGTGATCCAAACAGAACCCAACTGAATCAGTTTGATGTATTTGGCACTGATCCACTTGCATTGCGTCTCTTGGACATAAGGACTTGCATAAAGGTCTTTCACAAAAGCGGATGACTTCTTGACAACCTTGTTCATATTACTAGGATAACATCATTAGCCTAGTCACGTGTCTGTTTTTTCAACAGCACAAAACACTGAAGTGTTTCACACGCAAAAAAACAACACAGTACTAAGAAGATTGGAGAGAAAGAGTTCTCTCCATCTCCCAGAAGCACAACTTAGATTTGCATGAAGAAGATCTGCTCAGGTCCCTTCCGACCCTACAAACTATGAACTATAAATGAGAGCTGATGTGTGTCTGCTGGTGGAGGAGCAGCCCTGAAAAACCTTTTTGCTGTTGGATACAATTTGAAAAAAGCCCACCTCAGTTCTTTCCATTGAAAAAAAGACATTGAGCATCTCAGGAACACCCTTGGGTTGCCATTGGGTGGGATAGAGAGAGATGACCACCAGTTAGCCAGGATTATTTAAATACAGCAAAAATGTTCTCATAAATTTGAAAAGTAGACACCTGTCTAGTCCCTAGGCAATGCTGACTTGATTTAATAGGGGAACAGTTGCAGTTTGCTTTTTCAAGGTAGGTCAGAACATGGTTTTCTCTTAGTCTTTTTTTTTCCCTAGCAAACTAAAATGGCGATGGGTGGATGGGGAAGATTTTCTGATAAATAAGACGTGTGTTCGTATTTCTGTGAGATTTTTGCAACATGACATCATGAAGTTGCCTTCAGCTAGAACCCAGTAACCCCTTCTGTCCTCAACCTACTTGCATACCTAGCACTTTGCAGTGAGGTGCTCATGTGATCTCATGAACGTTGTGGCCATTTCATTTTATTTTAGAAAAAAATGGGATGGACTTTGCATTGATAGATGGAAGGGTGAGGACCTAAGGAAAGAGCAGCCATGTGTCCATTTTATATCAGAGGCAATAGAAATGATGTACCTCTTTCATTTCACTCCTCAAATTTCTGTGGTACATGTGAGGATTTACACTGGAAGTAACATGCTATGAGGCAAGCATTCAACGCCTGATTAATAGATAATTGAACTCTCTTTCTGTGTATGCTCTGCAAGGCCTACAGGGCTGAGGAGCAGTTAAGGTCAAGCGTGAACACAAGTTCACTAGATAAAACCCAAACCACACAAAACATAGCTTGAAAAACTTCCAAAGCCACGGTGTAGCAGTCTGGGAATATGCACCTCTTGTTCTAGTAGCGCCCACGCATCCCATGTAGCCCTTCCATTTTCAGGTGTGTGCGCAAATTAAAAGGAGGGAAAAGAAAACCGACTCTAAAGAGGTGCTGAGTCCTCCTGTGGAAGTCTAAGCAGAGATGGCCATTGAGGAGCTGGGGGAAGCTAAAATCTCTGCGATCCACAGGAGGGAGAGAGCAAATGCTCCGGGCAGGGCTCTGCTACATAGCAGCACTTGCCTGTCCCAAGAGGCAGCTTTGGAAGGAGGAAGATGATGCTCAATTTTTTGGCCTTCTTTTACCGGTACCCTGTCCCCACTCTTCCCAGGCTGGAATCCAGTCCTCCCCCAAGAGAAGTCTCGGAGGGACCCAGGACAAGGGATAGCATGGTGCCAGAGAGGTGATTTATCTCCTTGCCTTGTGGACTAATGGGCATCTGCACATAAGGGAGCGTTTCATTCATGGGGCTGATGGATACCTATTTTTCCCTTGTTATGTTGTTAGTAATCCATAAAGATAGCTTTTCCAGGGCAGTTGACAGGCAGCCAAACAAGATAAAGGCATGTCCTACCCTGGTTTTTTTTATCACTCAGACATATGGTATCAGCAATATAAAAGTGGCTTGGGGTTTTTAAATAAACAGGGACAAGTTTGGCTCTTCAACTCCTGCTGAAGACAAGGGGAGCTGTAGCAATTTAACAGAGAGCAGAATTAGATTCTTGATCTTTCATTTCACTAATTAGTAGTTAGGAACTTTTGGTGCTTTTGTTATGGGCTGCTGCCGCTGATAGACAAAAATAGTCATTCCCCACTTCATTACTTAACAAAATACAGACAGTAACCAGAGCCTGGATTGAAAGATTGCTCTGCATTTACATCGCGTTGTCTTTGAAATTCACTCCCAAATTAAAGTGCAAATGCATCCAAAATGATCACGGTCAATTTTATATCTTCAGAAAAATCTTTCCTACGGTAGAGTTGAATTATTTTCTATGATTTCTCAGGGGAGATGGAAGCATAGTTTGTATTAAGGAAAAAAAATGGAAGACGCTAAAAGCAACATTCAGTTTAGAAGTAATAAAGCACCTAACAGCCTGCAGTAAGACAGTAAAACAATGCAAACTACTAAAGGTGGCTCAGGTGACTCACAGTTTTAATTTGCACTCTGGTCTTTAATGTGATATTGCACATAGTTTACATCATCAGATCCTTGTCATGCTATAATTATCTCTCACATTTACATAGCTCTTTCATTTAAATAGCTGCTGAAGTGTTCTGTACATTGATACAGAAATCACACAAGGATAGTTGTATTGTTACAGTAGCACAGCTCCTTATAGGGTAAAATACAGCAATTATTTGTCTGCATATAGTAAATTAAAGGTTATACATGAGTTTAAGACAGGAAATATCTTTAAAAATGACAGAGAGGTTTACGCAGGGAGAATGCAAGCATCCAAGCTGCAGTTTGGCAAGGTCACAAAATTGACAACAGCCTTAGGCTCATGAAAATCTCAGTACTTCTTTAATAGCCACGTAGGGTGAGGTCCTGTTTTACCACCTGCACAGTGCCGCATGCTGGCACGCCACAGCATTTGGATCAGGGACAGAAATTACACATAAACCAGTAAAAGCGATCAAGTTGAAACTGGTTCAAATCTGTAACACAGCAGAAGCTCAGTGCACATAAACTGCACTCAAAATGGTCAAAACTGGTTTTAAGATAAACCTGTGGGCAATGGGGTTCTGCAGGGCTCGGTCTTTGGGCCCACGCTGTTGAACATCTTCATCAGCGACTTGGACAAAGGGGTAAAAAGCACCCTGTTCAAATTTGCAGATGACACTAAGATGTGGGGGAAAGTGGGCACACTAGAAGGGAGGAATAGGCTGCAATCGGACCTAGACAGGTTACAGGGGTGGGCGGATGAGAACAGGATGGGATTCAACACTGACAAGTGCACGGTGCTGCACCTGGGGAGGAAGAACCAGCAGCACACCTACAGGCTGGGGATCTCCCTTCTCGTCAGTGCAGAGGCAGAGAAGGATCTAGGAGTCATTATTGATGCCAAAATGAACATGGGCCGACAGTGTGGGGACGCGGTCAGGAAGGCCAACCGTACCTTGTCATGCATCCACAGATGCATCTCGAGCAGGTCCAAGGAGGTGATGCTCCCCCTCTGTGCAACACTGGTCAGGCTGCAGTTGGAGTACTGCGTCCAGTTCTGGGCACTGCACTTCAGGAGGGATGTGGACAGTGTGGAGAGGGTCCAGAGGAGGCCACCCGCATGATCGGGGGCAGCAGGGCAGGCTCTACGAGGAGAGGCTATGGGACCTGAACCTGTTCAGCCTCCACAAGAGAAGGCTGAGCAGGATCTAGTGGCTGTTTACTAACTAGTCAGAGGGGACCAGCAGGCATTGGGGGAGTCCCTGTTCCCCTGAGCACTCCCAGGAGTGACAAGGAATAACGGTCACAAGCTGGCAGAGGGTAGATTCAGACTAGACATCAGGAGGCGCTACTTCACTGTCAGGGCGGCTAGGATCTGGAGCCAGCTTCCAAGAGAAGTGGTGCTGGCTCTGACCCTGGGAGTCTTTAAGAGGAGGCTGGATGAACACCTTGCCGGGGTCGTTTGACCCCAGTACTCTTTCCTGCCGTGGCAGGGGGGTCGGACTTGATGATCTACTCAGGTCCCTTCCTACCGTACCAACTATGAAACTATGAAACCTAACTGATTTAGGTTAAATCGGTTTATTGAATTGCTGTCCCAGATCCCTTCCAGATTCAAATTAACTCACAGTCCCCCACCATCTCAGAAGGCTTTGCACCTCCCCTGTAACCCACCTCCTTGCAGGGTGGGTGAGCTAGCCTTGGCCCAAGCTGTCTGCTCCAGCCGAGCAGGGAGGCATGCTCTAGCATCCCCCAGCTTCTGGCCTGGCCCACTGCAGGGATGTGGCCACATTTCTGGAATCAAAAGTGAATGTCTGTTCACTTGCTTATCAGTTCAGTCTACACAGTTTAGACTGTCCTGTGAAGATTGAATCAATTCAGCCTTGGGCTTTTTGTCTGTCTTTACTTAGGCTTAAGGACTTTAGAGAAAGAGGGATCTGAAGAATTATCATTGCTACTTCGCATAGCACCATCTTCCTTGACTGTTTCCACCCAGGCCTAGACCTGCCCTAGCTTGGGAATCCTGATGAGATCCTAATGCCAGTTTATTTGGCTTATTATTGACCAGGAAGTCTAGTTTGTGTCAAAGTGAATTCCACCTTAAATGTCAGTTTCTGACATTTATGAGATTCTCATTGCAGGCATCTTTGGGAATGTAAGCTGATATGATCACATTAAAACTCCATTTGTCCTTGGGGGAATTGCAGGTATAATCTCATAGGAAATATGTTGTCCTCTTACCAAATAAACACACAAATACTGTATGCACATGGGTCTTGTGAACCATTTAATAGTCACTCTTAATTGGGCTTTTTGTTTTTCAAATGTTATCTGTGCATTTGTCGACTTTGTGAGAACCTGTTTGACTCGCAAGAACCTTTGTACTTTGCACTTGCGTTGTAAAGAAAATAGAAGGAAAAAAGGGATGTGGAGGGGTCTCTCCAGGGCCAGAAGTGGAGTAGATAGACCTGGCATCTGGGAGCTTTCTATGTAGCCTCTAATAGTAGTGTGTGAATTACTGTACTTCATTTTTCCTCACCAGTGATATAGCAAAGGGAAAACAAACACCATGACGGTAATGCACAAAACACCTTCAGCTGGAATGGTGGCCTGATTAATGCAAACTGACTTGAAGTTTTAATTTGGTTGTTCTCGACTGGGGATCACAGCATGCAGCATCTTAATGAGCCATGGGGGGGCTGATCATCAATCCTAAGCACGTTTTTCTCCCATTGCACTTGCTGCTCATTGCTGCTCTTTAATTTTGGGTTGGACGAGTGTCTCAGTGTAAGGCAGAATTTGCTCAGTGGTGTCATAAGACATTAAGGTTATTTCTCCATGTTAATACTGACTGCTGGGCACTAGTCACCAGGGTTTCCCAGGACTGTGAAGTACATTAATTATTTTGCCCTATACAGACGCACGCAGAGTAAAACCTTGGCCCTTACTGGAACACGTTGGTTGAGAATGCAATTTGCAGGTAGTCGAGTAGTTGAAGGCAAGTTTTTTACTGTTGAGTGGGGAGTGCACTTTGGGTTTCTATTTAGATTTATTGTCCCATGATCTGGTTTCTTTAGATTTCAGCCCCCCAATGAGGACACTCTACCAAGAGATGTCTGCAGTCTGAGATTGCTCCACATCAGTAACATCGTGATTTTTCAAGCTTGGAAAAAACTTTGCAATTTACTGGTTATTTCTTTTCCTGGAACATGGAGCCAGGCAAGGAGACTGGGTTTGAATTTCTGGTTTGAGCTCACTTCAACAAACCTGCTCCACATAGTCCTTACAGACTGTGCTTTGCCTCTCTCCTGTTCTCTGTCACATGAAATGTAAGTTTCTGGTCTTCACTTTAAAGGTACCTCAGGGTCTAACCCATTCAAAACTGATTTTAGGGGCAGGCAACCAGGACAGTAACCCAGGTCCTCACTAGGCAAGCTAGTACAAGTCATCTGCTGTGTGGGCAAAACACAGAGGACTCTTCAGTCCCTGCTTGGGGCTGTCTAAAGCTATCTTATCCCTACCCAGATTGCAATCTCTCATTCCGTATTGACAGTTTGACTTCAACTATCTGCCTGGCCATGCTGCCAGTCTCCGTTATCCACTATCTAAATTTTCAGAAGAGCACCTCTCCAACTCCGAAGGACCTCTCCATGAACATTGCAAAGCTGCACTGGAGTTCTCCACCAGACCCATCTTGGGATTTCCTTTGCTAAGATACCTGCAGTTGGGTGGCTGATGTGCCAAAACCACCTTGACCAATATTGTTTAGCCATTCCCTGTACCCCTCCTACTCCTAAAACAGTCTGCCCATATCCATTTGTAGTCCTTGGGGTCAGGGACATTTGTTTTGTTTTGTATTTATACAGCCTCTATCACGGTGGAGTCCTGGTGAATAGCAAGGGAACGAGGCAGTATATATGATGACAACCATAAATGAGGCACTCTTTTGAGTGAGATCCAAGTCCTCAGCGGTTGTAAACGAGCTCATATTTCCTCTGTCTTTACATGCTAGCTATGAATCTGGCTGAAGATGTTCTGCTTCTCAGCGATGATGATTTTCTGTGGATGCTGATGACAGCAGTTTAAATAAAGTTCTGAATTCATCAGTTTTATTCTGAAATTTATAACAGTGCTCTGGAAGTGTGCAGATATTTAAAACGAATAAAACCAATTAATTCAGAATCTAATCATACACGCTAGCCACCGTGTTTGTTCTGAACACTGGAGCAGCTTTTTCCAGGTTAGCACCCTGCCTGAAAAAGGTAAATCTTTCACTTTGATATACAATGAGCCTATCCTTTCCTTTGCTTTATTTTCTCCATTGACAAAACTAGCGGGAGTTCGAGTTCATGTGTGGTTTTTAATCACTCTTTTCACTTAAGGTTTTTAAGGGGAACCATTGTTAATGCAGCATGTTTTCTAGATATTGGGAAGCCTCCTTTTAATTTCAAAGTGGCCTACAGAGCTTAGGCTAACACAAGAGGTTGACCTCTCTACAACAGATACAGCATTTCTTTTTTATAGTAAGTATTCAGCGCTCGTACTCTCACATAGATAGATGATGGAGTGCACAAAGTGTCCAGATGAGAAATTAGAGCCATGTTCCAATTCACTCTGCTCCCTAACCCATTTTCCTGAGATTAAGTCAGACACTTCAGACAGCTTCAAACAGCCACCCTTGGGTTTTTTTGTCCATTTTCAAGCCATTGTGACCCACCTGCAGTTAATGTAACATTGAGGGTGAAGTTATCGAAGCTAGTGCTCTTGCCTTTGCCAGCAGATTTTAGCAGCTCCTTGATCTTCAGGTATCATAAACTCCGCAGGTTTCTGGCCACGGCAGGTCTGAGTGCCCTTGCTTCAATGCCAATAGGTTAGCAATGCAGACCACTGAGAGTGAATAAGGAGTCATTAAGAGTGTAGAGTACCAAAGTGAATCATCCTCAGTTAGGAGATTTCGTAGATGTTAGGAGCTGGAAGGGACCTTACAGATCATCGGGTCCAGCCCCCCTGCACTCGGGCAGGAAAGACTATTAGGGTCAGATGACCCCAGCAAGATGTGCATCAAGACGCTTTTTGAAGATCGCCTGGGGTGGGTGACTGTACCACTTCGGTGTGGGGGTCTGTTCCAAACCCTCAGCACTTGACTTGTAAAGAAGTTTTTCCTTATGCCTAACCTGAAGTTATCTTCAATCAGTTTGTGCCCATTGTTTCTTGTCCTTGCCTGGGGGGCCTTGGTGAATAGTTGCTCCCCCAAAGCCTTGATGCATGCCCCTGATATTATACTTGTCAGTGGAGCAAGGTGGTTTGAACTTCAAAGAACTGGAGCCGGAGGAGTAGCCGCTGTTTCCTGGATAAGCTAATAGCCATCTTGGACCCTTTGCAGCCTCATGCTTCCCATCCTTAGCTTACTTCCTGGGTCTCTTTGGTACCACCAATTGATCTACTAAACAGTTTTGGGGGCTGGAAGAGAGGTTTTTTCCCCCCATGAGACAAAACTGGCAGACTACCAGATGGGTTTTTGCTTTCTGCCCAATCTCCAGGACATCTGGTTTGGGGCAGTTAAATTATAACTGGCACAACTCCATCAGGTTCTGGTGTGAAAGTTGGATTAGGATGCATTTGACTGAGGTCCTTTTAGCTCAAAGGTTTGCCTTGGCAATGCAAGGTGAGGGGAGCCCGGTTTGTGGCTTCCCTCAGCTCTCCTGTCCCCAGACCTGGGACTCTGGCTTCAAGTCATGATCCCAAGATCAGTCTCAGGGATGGAGAAGGAGCGTTGCCTTGACATCTACCTTCTCATTTCTAGTTATTTGATCTACAGGCAGTGCTTGAAGATTACACTAGAATAGTGGGGCCAAACTTTTTGGCAGGCAGGCCACAAATTAGCCCCGCATTGTCCCTGAATACCACTCCGTTCCCTTCCCATTACCCAAAATGCTGCTCAGCTTTCTGCTCCTTGTTTGTCCTGATACTCTGCTTTCTGCTCTCTGCATTATCTGCCACTGTACTGCTTATCGCCCTCCCGCACCTCTGATGTGCTGCATGTCACACACAGAGGCTACCCGTGCCACAGGTTGCCCACCCCTGTCTTAGAACAACCCTGCTAGGGTAGTTTGTGAGGGATAACCCAGCTGAGTACTATTCTCAGATAAAAGGGTATTTAGCCAGACCATGGTACAAGTGTCCCATTGCTTCTTTGTCCACTTGCAATGTATTTATATGTGCAGCCAGGCTTTTTATTTTGCAAGAGTCAAATATCAGCAGATGGGAGAGGAATCACTAATGATAATTAAACAAATCAATAATTCCCTCATCATAGGACTGAGAGCAAAAGGCTTATTTTAAGAGGAGTAACAGCAACCTATTGCATCTGAGATATGGACTCTAAATGTCACCAAAAAAAAGTTTGCTTTCTTTCCAAGTCAGGGTTCTGCACAAATGTGTTTTATGAGTTACAGTGTTTTTTTTACATGAGATGGAGCACCTCCTTGGGAGCCAACCTTACATCTGAGGTTCTTAATATAGTATTTTCTTTTGAAGGCAAGTTAACATATTGTTATAGTATTGTTTGAGGTTAATTAAACTGCAAATGAGCTTAATGATCTGCCTGAACTGAAACTCAATAACAACCCATTATATATAAACTACCAAAATCAAAAGAGCTTTTAAATTCCTTGTCAAATATACCAAAGAAGATAGAAGAAGCCAATCAATAATGTCGCCCCTCTTAGAAAATCAGGTCTGGAGCTGGAAAGCTTGAAATGAAGGAACATTAATGCAGACACTTAAATTCTGCCACTAAATTGAAAAAGGGCTTGAGAACATAAGTCAAGTCTGTTGGAAGAAATGAAAGAGAGATAACCAAAGACGGGGGGAAAAAGACATAGTTACCTCTTTTATATGTTAGAAGCAGGAAACAGATAGACCCTACCATGTAACCAGAGGTCTGTGTGGTAATAAGAGGACATTATACAATTTCAGTCTTGTTTAATGTCGTGGATTCTGCAACCTCACAAATGTTTCTATAATGTTCAGGGGTAGGAGGGTTTGCTATAAATTAGAGCAAAGGGCATCTAGTTACTTCCCCTTGGGCAAAAGTCTTGAAGCCCATTGCAAATGCAAAATGGATGCATTCTGTAACAGGTTTGTATTCCTAGCACTGCTACTGGTAGGGTAGCTACGAGCAAGATACTTAGGACAACAGGATGGTAGTGGTGAAAAAAGGGCAACTTGCAACCAAAAGTATGCACAGTCAGACCTGAGAGGGTCTAAGCCTGGGAGGTACTGAGATTTCACAGCTCTCAGTTAACTAAAATGGAGCTGCAACTGTTCAGTTCTTCTGAAGATCAGGCCTTTAGTCTCTCAGGGTCTCACTATATCCATCCACCAAATGGGTGTAATATTGCTTATTCTCCTGCAGAGTCAAGAGGTGCATTTAATTAAATTAGCATACAACTTTTTCAATACCCTACGTGCAGGTGCTTGAGAAGTGAGGAGTCTCAACCTCAGTGCTTGACCTCATCTTTTCATATATTTAAGTGACTCTATCATTAATACACTGTCTAGACAAAAAGCAGGTAGATTATACCCATATAGGATCAGACTAGTTGACCCTACACTCTTGCAGTAATACAGCAGACTTCCCATATGGATATGACCCCTTTTTCTACTGAACAGAAATCTTAATGTTGATGTGATAGTTAGGAGAACTAAGTACAGGCAGTCCTCGACTTACAACGTTTTGAGTTACAACGTTTCACACTTACAGTGTTTATAAATTGGCACCCTGTTTCAACTGTACAATGCCAGTTTTGACTTACAACGCTTGATCCTATGCAATGCCGTGCCAGCAAACAAGTTCTCTGCATCGCCCATCTCCCTGGAGAACATCTGTCAAAACTTCCTTGTGCACTTTCTTCAAGAAAGCAGACACAACTCCAGAAGAACCTGCAGCCAGGACTCCTGAGAAGACTCCAGCCAAGAACCCATCAAAAAGTCCAGCAAAGTCACCTGAAAGGAGTCCTTCCAAATCAATAGGATTGCTATTTACAATATAAATATATTAATGTAGCTATATTACTCATCTATAATTGATCGAGTACAAAATTCTGGGGTATTTTTTGGTGAAAATAGGATATTGGGCCTTGGTTCAGGAACCAATCCCCCATTTATAACATTGTTTCTTATGAGAAAATTGGTTCCGAGTTACGTTTCAACTTAAGACACGGTTTTCAGGAACCAATTGTGCTGTAAGTCTGAGGACTGCCTGTAGTAATAATATGAGCTCAAATTATTTTACCCCAAAGATCATTCTAGTAAGGAAAAAAGGGCAGAGTCTGTCGTACAGTCTCCTTTCCCCATTATTAAGATGATTGGGTACCACCGTGTGGATGGCCCCTTAAGACTGTGGGCCCTCCCATGTCAGGTTACACCCCTTTAGCCCTAAGGAAGAAGGTAACAAGTCAGGGATCCCAAGTATGGAGGTACCATGGGAAGTTCCCAGCAAAGAGGCAGAAAGAGCATCAATGGGCCACTGAACCTAACAGAAGGCCCAAGAGGCTGCTGGAGTGGAGCAGCATAGAGCTGCATAAAGGTGTGCAGAGTGTGATGGAAAAGGCCAGAGCAGAACACCAACAATAAGTATTTAATCTGTGAAGGATCTGTTGGGTACCATGTAGGATGCATGAGACCGATGTAGGACTGTGGAGAGGGCAGGAGGACAGCTAGCCATTGCAGTCCAGGCTGAAGGACAGGGGGCCAGCCTATAGGGGCATATTGTGAGTCAACTGTTTTATTCATTCATACCCCTAGAAAGCAATTAAAAAGAGGAGAGGAGGGTGAAAAAAGAAAGAAATATATTAAACAAAACCTCCCTTTTTGTTTGATCAGCTTTGAAAAATATTTCCTTTTCCAGGATGTTGTACTCCAGGACGTATTGCCCAGATTCACTTTCCTATGAATTCATCTTCCAGATGTTTTTTTCCCCCCCCCTTCTCATTGAAAAGATTTCAAAGGCTGTTTTCTATTGCATTGTTACTTATCTGCAGTATATCAGAAATGGTGCAGTAGCAATACAATACCTTGCACATCTTGTTGTGGGAATGCATTATCTACGGACGACAAGATCCCGTTATGCGCAAGGATTACATCTTCCTTTAGATGCAGTAAATAATTAATGCTGGCTCACACAGTGATTTTTCTTTTGTGGTCATTAGTTAAAATACTAACAGTTATTATCTGTTTGCTTTCTTTTTTTAGTTCCAAGCTACGGTAAAGGAAGGTGTTACAGGAGTGATTGTGAATGTAACTGTTCAGGATGAGGATGATCCAGCAACAGGGGCCTGGAGAGCTGTTTATACCATTATCAATGGAAACCCAGGGCAGAGTTTTGAAATCCATACCAATCCACAGACTAATGAGGGAATGCTCTCTGTTGTCAAAGTAAGAACTATTTGCCTTTATACTATATTATAGCTGCACAGTGTATCCAGCAGGTCTTTGATGCATGAAAAGGTGCAACCACTGGAATAAGCTTCTCAAAAATATGGCACTAATTAATTAGCTCCTCTTCACGTTAGAAATTTTACCAATATCTCCCTTTCTTTTGAAAGTAGCCCTGGGTGAAGGAAGAGATGCTTGGCAAACCTCTCCTTCCCATATGTGGGAAATTTAATTATTTGTCCAACCCCCCCCACCCAAAAAACCCCCAAACAAACAAAAACAACCCACACACAAAACAGAAATCTTGAACTGAAATTTTAAGATAAACATTTTTTAGTTTTCAGGATTTTTTTTTTGATGTCCAGAAGAAGAAAAAAAATGACAAGAGTCACTTGTGAAAAGAAAGTTATGTCTGAAGGCAGTATTTTCTACTGAGAGAGTTTGGATTGAAATTTTCCCATTGGCTGTATTTCTACCTCTGCAATGAATATCTTTGCAGTAGACAGGGCAGAGCTCAAAAGGAATAGCTTCCCTTGCAGCCCAGAGATTGGTACAGTTAGGGTGAAGATAGGGTGAAGTTACACGTAACACTTTGGACCATACTAAATCTGTGCAGTGCTAATAGGCGATAGCTAAATAGCTGTAATGTTAATAAGTGATAACTAAATGGCTACAATGTTAATAGTTAACTAAATCTGTGCAATGCTAATAGTCGTTAGTGTTAAAGTTAGAACATGTTGATCAGTTAGACGTTATGGGTCAGTACGGTTTCTTGCCTGCACTGCTCTGCTTTACCACTAGAGGGCTGGCAGGCAGGGGTGTGGCTAGAAGCCAGGACACTTGGGCTTTATCCTTGCTCTGGGTGGGCTGGGCTGGGCTGGGCTGGGCTGGGCTGGGGTGGGGAGGCTAGAAGCAATGCATCCTGGGGTGCTTGAAGACTTCAAGCTGCTCATTTTATCTCTGTGAAGCAGACTTGAAGTTTTCCTATAACAAATTAGGTAGCACAGCCCAGAGTTAACCCTCACCTGAAGTGGCATAATTTGAGATGCTCAGAGTGCACTTAGCATGAGCTAACAAGCTTTAACTTGCAGATGCTCACATTTTAAGTGCCCTTACTAAGGTCTGAGTGTAATGTGTTACTTCGCCCATACATTCCACCTAAGGAGGTAGGAATAGTCTTCCAATTGAATAATGTGCTTACTCTTAACCTAAGCACAACTGTGGGTTATCAGGTCTATCTCAGAGAGTCAGAGCAGTTCAGATCAGCCAGCAGAAAGGAGAACATGGATAATAATTAAATGCAACCTGTTTTTCTTCTCTCCTTTGTTATTGCGGTGGGAGAGGAGCAGGGAGTAGAAAATTCTGGACTTGCTCCGTTCACCCACCCCTCACAGTATCCACCCTCTGTCACTGTGAGAGACAAAATACTGAGCTAGCTGGATCGATTGTCTGACCCAGTAAATGGCAGTTCTTATGTGCCTCTTTAATACTCTTCCCTGTAACTTGTAATTATCATCATGTCAACTGCTGAACTTCAGCCAGGCATCGAGATGTAACCAGTGCTGGTACAAGAGATGCTGTCCCTTTTGTGGCTAATTCTGTCACTTGGGAACTCAGCAAAGGGGAGGTAATGTTAATTTTTTTTTTTTAATTTATCTCATGCTTCAATGGTTTGACTTGCCTTTCAGCCTTTAGACTATGAGATCTCAGCATTTCACACGCTGCTGATCAAAGTAGAAAATGAAGACCCACTCGTTCCAGACATAGCCTATGGCCCCAGTTCCACAGCTACAGTTCAGATCACTGTTGAAGACGTAAATGAAGGCCCCGTTTTCCACCCAAACCCAATGACAGTGACCAAACAAGAAAACATCCCCATTGGCAGCGTTGTACTAACAGTGAACGCCACAGATCCAGATACCTTGCAGCATCAAACTATTAGGTAAGTACAATGTTCTCTAACCTAAGCCTACAGAATAGGGACTACAAGTGATTGTTGTGCCTATGGTACTTGGCCATTTGCGCAAAATTAAATTAAACGTGTTTGGGATCTGGGTAATTAGGAGTGAAGTTTTTTTTTCTCCTGTAATGAAGAGCTTCAAAATGACAAAGAAAAAGAGTTTGCATTAGGCAGGTGACAGTAGTTTTCCAAGGAATGAGATGACGGAGTAAAGCACCTTTAGGTGATTCTGTTTTCAAACTGATTCCCCCACCTTTATGAAGTCGAGGGGACAAAAATAAACATTTCTAAACCAGCTTCTCAGAATCGTTTCTCAGTTTTGCATACTCGGTTTATGTTTGCTTCTGATGTCACCTCATAAAGTGAAATAATTATTGGCCACCCAGATTCAAGTACAACAGGGTAATACATGCTGCTTGACCACACTTTTGGCATTATCTATTGCACTTTATTGTGGTTCAGGTTCAGAACAATACAAGGAAAGGATGTCTTCCGTACTGCAAAAATATTAATGCACTTGCACTCTGAGGAACAGTGTCGGGTATTAAGTTTAACAATTGCCCGAGATTACTATAATTATAAACCTGTTTTCTGACATGTGAGTGCTATGTTCCTGCTCTGAATCTCTTGAGACTATAGCAAGGAGCTTATTATGCTTTACCAGCACTTTTGCTTCCTAGAACACTGTTGCGGAGAGAGAAACATTGTTTTTCCCCAATCCAAAAGCAGACAATTTTCACAGTTAAAAACAGCACCTGATGTCTCTGGTGGTTTGGATGAAAATTTAGAATGAGCACACCACTCGTGCAGCGATGTCAGTCTCGAAATTGCATCTTCTCTGCCAGAGTGTTAACTTCACCTTTCTTCATAGCAGAGAAAGAGCTTCAGTCACTTACTCGGGGCTGTTGCTCCCTCCACCTGAGCTAGTGCAGAGACACAAATTGGGTTCGGTGAAGCTGTGCAGCTGAGAGGTGGACCAGAGGTTGCGTTATGTAGAGGACCCTACCGAATTCATGGCAGAAGTGGAGTGTGCTGCAGCTCTTTTAATTTTGTGGGCTCCCCTCTGCACTGATTAGTGGAAGGGTCACATTTGTGGCTTGCTCCTGATGAACAGGGAAGAGAAACCAACGGTTTTAAATACGGTACCGTTTTTACCTCCCCACCAGTCAGCAGCAAGCCACGGGGCTGCCGGGGCCCCTCGCCAATCAGTGGCAGGAGGCAAAAACAGCACCATAATTAAAACCACAGTTTTTGCCTTCCTGTCAATCAGGAGCAAGCGGCGGGGCCCCTCCACCAATCAGCAGTGGGGCGGCACACGGGGAAACATGCAAGATTAAAGAAGCCGCGGAGCACCCCCTTTCTGCCGTGAATTCGGTAGGGCCTTAATTATGTACTCTAAGGAGTCTCATTACAGGGAAGCCAAATGGTGAGACATTGAGGACTGGAGAGAGGGGGTATGCAGCAGCCCCAGAGCCACCACTCTGTGCATTTTCCTTCCCCACAATCCCCCAGAGGGAGTCTCAAGAGTTGTGCTCCTTTTTTTCTCGCTAGATTCTTGCAGGCTATGACTCTTCTCCCTTGTCCTCACTGCACGAGGGTGCAAACGCCATTCTTCATGAAGGAAGACTGCTATTTTGCTTCATTCATTTCATCGAGATTTAACAGCCTCTTATTTTCGCCCTTTTATTTGTTTGGTTTTTTTCCTAAGTGGGACCAGCAAGGCCTTGGTCAAGCTTGGTCATACAATGGAGTCTCAGCCTGGTTACTCTCCATTTGAAGTCATCTAGAATTTGGGTGCTCAAGCATTGCAAGGCAGGGAGTCAAGTTCTTCACGCAGGGTCTCCCATAGTTAGATGTCTTCCTCATTGCAGGGATGGTGTATTAGCGAGTGGGCGCTTCTTCAGGAAGGTTAGGCCCATACAGCTGCCCAACCGAGAATACCGTTGACAGTAATGGCATTCTGTGCACATAGCAAGTGTAGAGCAGCGTGCCATTGCAAAGGGCCAGACTGACAGTCACGAGTTAAAATGATGTGAAGGTGAATTTAGACCTGTAAGAGTGTTCAAAATTTAATGGCGGGGGAAAAAAGGTACGGCATATAATTAGAAAATTCCATTCCCAGCATCACCTCAAAAACATCTAGTTAATAGAGCATGAATATTTCATTTTTTTTTCTCTATCAGGAGTACCTGTGAGCTCTGCCATTTAAAGATCAGTTTATCTGAGGGAAGACTCTTAACAGATGTCATTTTCCCTGTTTTATAAATGTATTTATTTATTGAATGCCCATTTTGTCCATTCATTGTCATTTTAGCCCTTGCTCCAGGGAATTCTTATTTTATTTGGTATAGCCACAGATTTCTGTTGATGGATGGACAAGGGCTGTGGAATCTCTTTCATGTGTCAAATGCAGCAATATGACAGTCGGGCTCCTGATCTAAAACCTGGCTCATATAGGGATAAAAGTCCCTTATTCTCTTTGGCGTTGATATCAAATTTTAGTATATGCAGGAACAAAGCTATCAACAATTTTAACAATGTTCATGGGAGTTGTGGGGGTTTTTTTTATAAAAAGGGCTTATTCATTATTTGCAACATTTGATCACATACTGCTAAGAGAGGTGCCCCAAGAGAGTAAAGAGCATGTGTGAAATTGGTTAAAGAAACCATGCAGGAATTTGTTCTTATAATCCAGAATCTGCTCCTTGCATTTCTCAAGCAGAATTGCTGATTATGCCAGATTGGTAACGATTATGTTGGGAATGCAAACTGGAAGAGAGATTAGTGAATCACTGAAAAGACCGGTTTGATTTTCAAGTATTCATTGCAGCTAGCCAAATAGCAGAACTCCTTTTGCAATCTAGCACTAGTCACAACCGTGCTGCAAAGGAGCCCTGAAATCTTGAATAATACAAACTAAATAAAAGTTTCCTGGAACTGAAAGCATAATGTGAACATTATCTGCATTGCCAAGAAGTTGTATTCTTTTACAAAAAAAAGGTTTTCCTCTCTCCTGCTGATTGTGCAAAAACCAAACGCCGCAATGATTTAGTGTCGGTTGGGAATGGAGAGTGATTCTGTGGAAGGAAATATGTAAAAAAATCAAGGACTGTTAGTTTTGTCAGGAAAAAAAGAACAAATGGGGAAATAATGGAAGTATAAAAAGAAGGGAATTAAATCGAAAAGGCTAATCTGACTCTCATATCCCCTCTGATACAGGGACAAGAAAGCACAAAGTATAAAAGCTTAACCCTTAACACAGAAGAAAAGAACTGTGTTTCAGGCAGTAGTTAAGCTGTGGCATTTACTGCTGCCAAATATTGACAGTAATATTCAAAGAATTAGATATTTATGTGACTAATTTGCAATTCAGCTAGTGTAAAATTAAACGTGCTGAGGCTAAAACTGATCACTGTATGGAATTGGCAAGAAATACTCCCCACTAAATGATTGCAGTTGGATGCATTTTGAGAAGTTGGGGTATATATTGGTTTATAATGGCTTAGGATCCTGCCAGTTCTCTCTCACGGAGATTACGTATCCGTCAGATTCCTATGTGCTGGATGTTGCTGTGCTCTGTAAGTTCTCCCCAGAGGAGGTACTAGTACATTAAGGTCAATTTTTGAAGGCAAAATGCACGGGCACTAAACCATAACGCATGGGAGCAAGGCTCGTTGTGATGCGCGCTTGCAGCGAGGCGTGTCAGGACCCCGCCGTGAATTGGGTCCGTTGTTTCATGTTGGAAAATGTTTGCGCACAGAAAAGTAAGAGGGGCTTTGTCCATGCCTCCCTCCTTTGCTTTCAGCCTTTTGCAGCCAAAATATGAATCCACTGAAGGCCAAGTAGATATTTTCCATTTGTTTTATCAACAATGAGAGGGTGCCACTAGCTACTGGCAAAGTGTTCTGCTAGTGCATAAAATATCACAACTGCATTCCAGAAACCATGACTATAAGGTAAAGAAAGATTTCAATGCCATGGTCCAAATCCAGATTCAGTCTGTTCTTTGAACACTGTCTGAATCAGATTCAAATGACTTATCTTGGTGAAAAACGTAGCTTGCCTTGTAACCGTTCCTATAGGCATCTGCAGTGTTGAGGCAGTTTTCCTTCTTATTCTTCAGCTTGAAGTGTTTTTGCAGCCTGAGAACGGAATTCACTTAAAAGCTCAAGGAAGCTGGCAAAAATATACTACCCAGGAAAATACAACTTCAAGCATTTGTGAGAATCAAAACCTTGTAACTTCAGTCCAGATCTCACTCTGTACATAGTTAAGCAATGCACTTTCATGGTTTTATATTCTTCTCTGATCTAATGAAGTTAACATTCAGGGGAAGTTGTTAGAGGTATCGACAGCTTACTGGGAACAAATGTCTTAGGCTCTCGTTAACCAAGCATATAATGAAGGCTCCAAGCTCAGTTCTGCTCTTAGGTATTCTTGACTGTGTAAGTTGTTTGTACTCATTTCAACCAAAGTCCATGATTGTTTGTGGAGAGGCATCCAGTAGGTGCAGAGGGGTTTGATCCAACCCTCAAAGCAAGAATCCAATGGTTTTTCACCATATGTATGCAACTGAAAGCAAACATTTTCCTTCTGCGCTTACTGGGCGAGAACCACGAAACCAATTCAAGTGGGATTGCAATTCTAAGATTCATTAACCTATATTAACCTATTTTTTCTAAAGTATTCAACTCCCCCTACAACTCCCAACTTTTGGGAAGAAGAAAAACATGCGGAAGCCCCCATATTAATTATAATCCAACAACTTATTAATAGACCAGTAATGAAGTTTCTGAAATTTGATTTCTTAATCAGGGATCATTGTTATTTTTGTGCCAGATTTAAGAGTTTAATTTTGGGTGCCTCTTTCCCACCTCTGAAATTTTAATCAGAAGTTTCAAGTGTACGTGTCAATGAGAAGTTAAAGGCCAAAATTAATAACATTTTCTACCTTGGGAAATTAAAAGAAGAGCCTCACTCTCTGAAATCCATTATTAACAGTAGATCTTAATTAAACATAGTTACTGGCCTCAATAATTTGTCTGCATGGAGAGATCAGTGTAGGTATTTCTTTCCTTTTTTGGATTCAACAAGTGCAGGAGACATAACAGCTAGACTTTTAACTAAGTGTAAATAAGTTGTTTATGGCAATATACTTGTAATTTTTAATTAAAGCAATGCTCTCTGGTTTCATGTTTTATCCCAGCAATATATTTTTATTACCTACTGTGCTCTAGGATTTTTAATTATTTATGTAAATATATTATTGCAGTTTTCATTCTTGGGAAGTGATGTGCCCGGATGCTATATTAACATCTCCAAGAAAAAAACCAGCAACCCTGTATTATGGATTTCGAGCATGTCTAATTACATAAGAAAATTGAAACGATGCATTTTGGCAGCTCATGTGTAGTTGATAACATGTAATGCCCGTAATTCCTGAATGGGTGGTTGACAGTCCATTGTCATATTGGGAAGGACTGAGCTGTATTCAGCTGTAAGTCAGCTCCTTTCTCTCATGTATTTGACACATTTACAGGCTTAAGATTTGAGGGTAGGGAGACTAACTGGTTCAGAGGGGCATGAACTTTAATAGGCAACCACCATCTTTGTCAGATGCT
Organism: Alligator mississippiensis; assembly: GCF_030867095.1. NCBI lineage: Eukaryota > Metazoa > Chordata > Crocodylia > Alligatoridae > Alligator > Alligator mississippiensis. The sequence goes on from NC_081833.1 coordinate 71,563,852, forward strand.
AGGAAGGGACTGCATCATGCTCTTAAGGGTTGATTCTGGCAAGGCTGCCAAAATTAGCGTATATTCATGGACTTCCGTGGATTTGTACTAGCCTGGGATTATAGTCAGTCCTTGCTGATCATCCCATGATAGCTGCCTATGTTGAAATATAGTGATAAACAGACTGTTTTTCTTATAAAGGTCATTATCCTTAGAGCAAAACATTGATGCATGGCAATGTGGCTGCTTCCCTGAATAACAGACTGGATGTAATAACAGCAAATCTCACAAGGACTCATTTAAAGACAACAATACATTCCTTGGTGTCATGGTTGAAAGGGCAATGGCTAAAAGGATGAGCAATCAGATTTTAAGTTATATTATTACAGCTTAATCAGTGTCCACTACATCAATGTCATTATTCCAGATTTTACACTGCTGTCAGTGAAAATGCGTGTGTCCTGGTACGTTTTTAACCTTTGCAGAGATGGAATGGGATTGTAAAGCCCTGTAAATTAGTATTTTTACTCAACAGAACTGCTCACACGCTTAGTGATCTTCTCCTAACTTCCAAGCATAAGGTAATCCCAGCAGATTTTGGTAGGATACAGTAAGGAGTAGTTTACTTCTGTCACTTCTGTTTTTGCCGCCAATCACCAGTATTACAGCTAATGCAATCAAGCCATGAATCATGACACTAATTCAAGAAATGCATTTCATATTCTGCTATTTTTTCCCCCACAGTGCATCTGAACACCCTCTAAAGAACAACGAGACTCCAAAGCACATTCCTCTTGAACACTTAAGGGATTAATTTTGCATACCCTGATGCGTGCTGAGTCTTTTTTAAGACACTTTTTTATTGTAGGCAAGGGTCAGTACACTTGTTTTTGGGATATACTGCCATCACTTTAGGGAAGAACTATATAATGAAAGAGGGATGGCAAGTCTTATAGTAAAAGGGCATGGTTGTAAGAAGTGATACACTCAGACATTGTTAAGTGTGTCTCCTGGAATCTGACGAGGTTATGCCCAAACCCTACCATCGGGAGGTTTGTTTTCCTTGGGCAGACAGAAAAAAATATTCCTGTTGTTTTAAATTAATGACTGAGTCTTGCTCTCAGCATGCAGCACTGGGGGTTTCATTGCAAGTTGCCCCCAAGAGCATCTTGAGTTGGCTCGGCAGTTTTATTTATGGCCTACATGAATCCACCCATTGGGAATCTGGAGCATATCACTAGATCTGAAATTGCTACATATTGGAGAGTGCAATAAAAAAAGCAAAGCAAGCCAGGTAGAGAGGGAACTTGCCCCGAGCAACAAGTTATTCCCGTCCTCCCCTTCCTGCCAAAATCTCTGAAATGTGAAGTATTGCCTCCAGGAAAGCCAGCTGGGATCCAAAGGCTGTGATGGGGCAGGGAAGAGAAGAGAGGACTTGAACTGCCGGCAGTGACAGAAAGAAGGCATGCATAGCCTTATTCTAAAAGGAACAGTCTTGCCATTTCTCTCCTGCCCAGGGGGACCCTGCAATTTTATATGCCATCAGATTCTCACAGAGCCTCCTCCAGAACATTAGAGTAGTATACTGCTATGTGATATATAGCACGCTGTATTATGATGTAATTATAGTAAGGTTACAACACAGAGAAAAACACACTGAATGAAAAATGCACGTTCATTGCTATGGTATATGAACAAACAGGGTTGCATCGTCCATATATTATGTAGTGGGATAAATATGCAGCTCTCGCCTTGTGCAGCAAACTCTTTAAGTTGATCGTAAAAGGGGAGAGGGGTGAACATACCAAGACTGGAGGCTACTTATTGAACAGGATCTAATCTGCTTGATTGCACTCTTAGACCACCGCTGCCGTGGCCCAAGTGTATAGAAGGGGAAAGGCAGAGGGGTTGTAATGAGCTGAGGGGAAAATTGGGTCCTGAAAATGATTTGCTGCTAGGGAGCGCTGGCCAGCACCGCATGGATAGACTGCATAATTTTGAATTCCCTGGAAGGAAGTAGCCGGCACAGGGATCTCTGTAGCAGGAGCAACCTAGTGAACTCAGACTGAAGAAAATAAATGACTGAAGTAGAGTCATAAGGCTGGAAAGAATTCTAATAATTCTCTCAAATCTGGAAACCAGGTCCTAGGAAAACTATGGACGAGAAAAACCTGACCCATCAGGAGACGAGCTGCAGCAGTCCGTCCTTCCCCTCGGATGCACAACCCCTGCCTCAACTTTAGAGCTGTAAAAGAGGAAAGTAGTGTCTGCCTCCCCCAGGAGAAGCATTTCCCCCAGCTGTCAGAGGCAAGCTCTTTGAGGAAGAAAAGAGAGTCTCTTTCCTACACGATTATAAAAGATGATGTTGTCTCAACCCCAACCTAGACATGTAAGAAGCAACAGTGTGTGCGTTAAATTATTGCAAGAAAGGAAATAAGTGTTTGACGTGGCAAAAAATACTCGGAATGTAAAGCGTCATTCCCTCACTCTCTGAAGCTGTGTGGATGCTCTTGTTTAGGTGGTCTTTGGGACTTGAGCCAGGGGTAAGGGACGGATGACAACCACCGTGAAATAGGTTGCGGTCTTTGTGACTGTGACTCGCAGCAGAGATCCCAGCAAAGTTGATCCAGTGCAGGAGTTAAGACTGCTTTGGGTCTATTCCATGTCTCCTTCTCAGAAGGTGCAGAGGGCTGTGGCTGAAAGCCACTTTGGCAGCAATGAGGAATGGCAGCAAAGGCTCTTCTAGGACAGGACCCACATTGTATTCAGGTTCTTTAGCTCTCTAAACCTTTCTTTTGTTGGGCTACCTTGGCAGGAAGCTCCATTTGAGGAACCTCTTTGACGTTGTACGCACCTCTCGTTGCCAGTTACTGGCAACTTTGTCATAGGATGGATGATCTGAATCAGGAGTCAACTGACTGTATTATAAGAACAAGCATGGAGTTATTAAGTTATCTCTGGACTGATACAAAAGACATTGGAGGCGACTGCTCTGAGCATCTAGAGACATGTGAAGAATCATCAGAATACAAATGTGATCAATAGGCCAGATGAGGGGTGACAACATGCAGCACTGAAAACCAGTCGGGTTGCTGATGTGATTTGTGCTTCCTGAATCCCAGAATTGATGGGATGATGCACATTGGATGGGAATTAATGCGGTCTTCACACATCATTGATATTTCTTGGTTTCAAAGAACAGTGCTGGACTGATTAGACCGAGCAGCACTGGGTACAAGGAGACTCCATCCATATTGTCTGTACTAGTCAATGCAATGGGTTATGCTAGAGGAGAAGATATGGATGGAGAGGTGCTTCATCTGCAGAAGTCATTCACCCCTGGACTGAAGCTCCAGAGGGGAAGGGTTCTCTCCCCACAATCCTTTGGTGCATATGGACAAAGAAAGCATCCATTTTTCACACATTTTGAGTCTTTTACTCAAAATGGGTTGGGCAGTGGAACAGAAATTTCAGCATCCCTTTCTCCTCCTTGTCTGACCACATCACGCTGCAGAAAGGACCTTGCTACAAGATCTCGTTACAAGGCAAGGAGAGCTCTTCACTGATGCCTTAAAAGACACTTGAGTAAGTGATCCCAGAAATCCTTGCTTCTGGGCTTCATAAGGCAGGGGTGGCTAGTTTCAAGATGGACCCTCTAGCTATTCAAACCCAGCCCCTGATGCTGCCAACAACACCTGTCAGAGGGGTTATTTTCCTCAAATCTTCAGTCTGCCCTATTTTGGAGGCATAAATCATATTTATTGTGTTCTTGTTCAAAGTACAGATGATAGGTTTGAGAGTGTGTGTTTTCATGTAATCAGATAGGCCAAAGAAACCAATTTAAACCTCCCTTGATGTTTCTTTAAGAGCTCCAAATTCTTGATTAATAAGAATGAATGTAACATTTAAGGGGAATCTAATTAGACCCTTCCCTGCCCCCCCACAAAGCAGTATTATTTCACATTGTTTTCAACCGTGTCAGCACTGAGAATGAATGGCTCTGAACTGTGAAATTATATGGAGCATTTTTCATGTCACTGACTAAACAATATTGCAGTCCTTCTTGAGAAATACAACAATGGGATGTATCAGTCGCAAGTTCTGTGCATAGTGGAAGGTAGATACTGATAATAATTCACTTTGTCATTACTTAAATTATGCTGGTTTTGGAACAGGAAGACAGGCCTCTGGAAGAGGTGGAGATTTTCTTGACTGTTAGGGATCTGCATATCATATGTAAGGATACTGTGTGAGGTGGCTGGGCCTCTGGAGAATGAGTGGGTAACACTTCATATTCCTTTGACATTGGGGAGATCCCCTGAGAAAGAGTATTAGTATAAAATTCTAAAATACTTTCATTTGCTCTGAAGGAAATGCCTTTGTGTGACAGTAAGTATAGAAGATAATACACATGGCCACTGTAATTGTGTAAGCAGAGGCAAGGCTGTGGTTGTAAAACACAAAACCTGAATACAGGTTTGCTGTAGGAACTTCCATATCAAATTAAACTAGTGATCCAATCCAGAATATTATCACCGGTTGTGTCCAGAGAAAAGCGGTAGCAGTATTATGATCCTTATTAGTAGTACTGTTGTGGTTTACACTCCTTCCTCTGACAAGAGCAGCTATTTTCATGGTATTCGTGTCCAAGAGGAAAAATGTCAGAATTTCTTCCATATATGTTTCTCCTGGTTTAAAGAATTAAGTTGTTCAGGTGATGTGGATGTACTTCAGATACAGGTGAGCTCACTCACTCCTAGCATCCATGACGAGATCAATAGTGAAATCTTGGGCTGGGGACAGAAGTTACATGTAAACTGGTTTAAGTCATCAGATTTTGGTTTAAACCAGGAAGAAAACTGAAGTTCAGTGCACATTAACCCAATTCAAAATGGCTGAAACTGGTTTAAGATAAACCTGGTTCAATGTAGTATCAGACTTAACTGATTGGGGTCAAACCAGTTAATGAAACTTCTGTCTCAGACCCTTTTCTGTTTTAAGTTAAATCAGAGTCCCCCCACAATCCCAGCATGCTTTCTAGCCCTGGGCTGGGTTGGGCTGTGCTGTGCTTTCTGTACTAACAGAGAAGGGGGGGCGGGGGCAGGAGCCAGGGAGTGGGGTTAAACACTCCTTCTCCTGGCTAAACCCTCCTTCCCCTGAGTACAGAGGTGCCCTGCTAAACTTACTGAAAGTTACTGCTGGCTGCAACTGTGGACTACATATCCCAGAGGCACCTGGAGGCAGGAAGAAGTGATAAGAAACCCTGCAGAGTCCTGTTGTTGTGATTGTGGACTGCAAATCCCAGAGACCTTGGGGGCAGCAGGAAGAGGAAATGAACACACAGACCATGCTGGCTGTGTGCCAGAGAGCCATGCTCTAGTGCTCCCTGGTTTCTCAATGTAATCTCTACACCTTAGACTAACTTGCAAGGGCTGAATCGATTCAGCCTCAGGCATTTTGACTGTCTATACTTAGCCTTGATGGCACTGGAGACAATGTCATAATCTTCATTGAATTCAGTGGGGCCAGAATCTCACCTTACCTGGGTCATATGGACCCTTTCCCAAATTCAAGTCCTCCATGATGCTATATATATTGATGTAGTGACTTGTGTTGCAGCTCGTGTTCAGCCACAAGTCTGTGCATTTCTAGGAATTAAATCAAAATCACACATGGCTATTCTTAGAATAGAATTTAAGTTCAGTTAAGGAAATTGTCAGAAGAATTTAGAACTCATTTTTCATGAAACGGAGCCCTGTAATTTTGCCATAATAGAAAAAAATCTTGTGGAGTTCAATTGGAATTTTTCTATTAACTTAGCAATAAGGAGTCCAGTTTCTGCAAAATGGTTTCTGAGTAAAAGTAAAATTACATACTTTGTTTAGCGGCAGGTAAGTCTGTAGTTTCATGATTAGTTCAAACATAAATCATCGATGGATTGAGTTGGCTTTATGACCAATATATTCTGTACCCAGGTACACAGAAGTGTGCATGCATACTCTATATCTATACAGATCATTAGTATCCATGTAATACAGGGATGGCAGATGCATAGGATGATGGTATTTATCATGCAGCTGCCCTCTAGCCACTAATCCATCTTTCACAGACTCATTTTACCATTCCGACCCCTTAAGCAATTTAAATTTCAAACATTTACTTTTTTTTTCTTTTTTTTTTTTTTAAATAAACCTGTCAGAAAAATGCTACCTGCCTAAGGCCCAGCTTAGGTGAGATTCAGCCCTGGGCCACTGACTGCTTAGCTTTTTTTCATATACACACAAAAAAATGCAGCTTTAAAGTCTCTTATCTCACAACCCTGCAGGGGTATAAACAGAAACTTTGTACTGCTGAAACAGGAGGTTTCCAGCTTCACAATGGGACATGCAGCACTTGCTTGTGGCTCTGGGAGGATCTGAGTTAACAAGCTTTCAAATTAATCTTAAAGTCTAAAAAAGCGAGTAGTTTTTAGAGGCTTCCATAGCATCCTCTGAGTTGGGTAAAGTTAGAGATGGACTTGTGGTAACTAGGAAGTTTGGCTTTATACATGGAGCAAGATATAGAGAAAGAAAGTCTAAATAAAATTGTTAAAACTCTGTTAACATTCCTAAAATAGATTTTCTGTCACATACAGCGCAGGCAGCTTGAATTCAGCCAAGTTATAAGGCCCTGAAAATTGGAGCGTGTACCTGTTCAGGACCATTCTTGGAAGATTCTAGTTGCACTGAGCATGCTCTGTCCCTATATTGTTTCTGCGCTTCACGGGGACTTGACAAGCACCAACCTCACACATCGACTGAGCATGCTCCATCACGAGTCCAGGACTCCTTCTGCATTTGCTGTTCCTGGCTGCTCAGGGTCACTATGGAACCAGATACCAGGATGCTGGGTTTTTGGTTGTAGCCGTATTGGTCTAAGGACATAGGCATAGGGCTCTGTGAAGCTTTGGGTGGTGGTTTGATTTGGAGGAGATTCAGCCCTATTTGGTGGCCGAATCTCTGAATCCAAATTGAATCAGGGGACCAATTTAAAGGTCTGAATCAATTCAAAGCTCTCCGAATCTTTGGAAAAGATTCGGAGAGCTTTAATCACTCAAATGTAGAGCTTTGGTTCGGGCAGTCCACAGTGGCTGCAGCAGGGAGCTGCAGCTGGACTCTGAGCTGGTAAGTACTAGGGGCAGGGGAAGGGGACCAGCCCCCTTGACCCTCTCCACTCCCCCAGACCCCCATGGCTGCCCGCCTGCCCCAGCTCCTGGTCCTTTAAAGAAAAGCCCCGGTGCTCACTGGGTGCTGCTGGGTGGGGGGGCAATCCCTGCTGCCTCCCACTACCCTACACTGCATGAGGGGCTCTGCCACGAGCCCTCACTCCCCCAGCCCTAACATGGGTGCCCCACCTGGGCCAGTTCCAGCCCTTTAAGAAAAAAAAATGGAGAAAAGCCCCTGGACTCACCGCTTCTGCAGTGGCCTTGGGGCTTTGTGGGGCTCGTGCAGAACCTCCCCATGCAATTCAGGGCAGCAGGGGGCAGCGGGGATTGCCCCCTGCCAGCAGGTGCGATGAGTCCTGGGGCTTTTCTTGCGGTTTTTTTGTCTTAAAGGGCCAGAGCTGGCCCGGGAGGGGCACCCATGGGGGGGCTGGGGGAGTGAGGGGGGGTCAAGGGGCTCATGCGGAGCCCCCCATGCAGTGTGGGGCATTGGGGGCAGCAGGGATTGCCTCCCCCCACCCGGCAGCACCCAGTGAGTCAGGGCTTTTTTTCCCCAAAGAGCCAGGAGCTCGGGCTGGGGGGATGGGCCTGGCTGATTCGGCAATTTGGCCGAATCAATTCGGGACAGTGATTCGAATCACCGAATCAAATCACTGTCCCCCAAATTGGCCAAATCTGGATCTGAAATGAATACTAGCCGCTTCACACAGGACTAATAGGCAGGCAAAGTTCTTTGGGGAGATGTGATATCTTTTATTAGACCAGCTGAGTAGTTGGAAAAAAATTATCTGCGAGCTTTCAGCCACAATCACCTTTCAGATACCAGGATGGGAGCTGTGCAGATGGGATCACAGTTCCAGCTGTTAGTGCCCAAGTAAGAATGGAAACAGCATCACTCAAATGTAGAGCCAGGCACAGGAGTAGGAGCTGCCAAGGGGGTGGGTTGGAGCTGAGTGAAATAGGGACAGACCCAGAGGTGCAACAGGATCAGACAAGGGGATGAGGATAGTAGTCAGCTGGTCATTTATACTCGTAGGCGGGTTGGTGGGTTTTCTAGGTTCTATCAGGATTCATCGCAAATCCAGTCCCAGCAGGAAAATGTCCCTCCTGCTTGTACCCTGGACTGAAAAAAGTACAGCCTGTACTAATTTCAGGCAACTACTATTTCTTGACTAGCTCAGCCTCTTCACTAGCTCAGCTCACTTAACTGACTAATGAAGTGAGGGAACTAGCCATGTTCATCTGAAGTTAAGCAGAAGGCAGGGCAGTGTGGCACCTTATAGACAAACTCCTTCAGAAAACCAGATAGTCTTACCAAGTGCTGCACTGCTCTGGCAAGTTGTTTAATACACTCCTAGAAGGCACTGGGTCCTGTGGTGATGATTGCTGTACGAGACTGTATACAGAATAAAACAGAATTATAGGCACTGCATCAGAGACCGGCTATCTCTATCCTTAAATGCACATAGTACTTACTCTACCAAAAATGATACTTTGTAATCTCTAGAGGGGTATTAGTGGGAAGTGTTCAGCACCCACTCACTTTTCAAGAAATAAAGGATCATTTTCTTTGTTAAAACTATCCCTTTCTTTTCTTTTCCCTTTGAAAAACACGTTTTGTGCTGTTCAATGCCTGTGTATTACAGCTGTGAAATATACAAAGGACCGTTCCCTCAGTCACATCATACTTTTGAGATTTGCCCCATTACCCATCAGAATAGCGAATAAAAATTAAATTCTATTAATATTCTTCTCTATTGATATTTTGACGTTCAGGGCAAAATTCATTTTCTATCTGAATCCAGTAAGATGATGGATGTTACTCTGAATTTATATCATAGTAACTCAGTGGAAGAATCTGGCCTTTTACTGTTTTTGTTCAGCTTGCGAGAAGCAGTATTTCATTTTCCTACAGCCCCCAAAGGCACAGGAGAAAGAGGAAAAAACAAAAACATTTCAGCCCAGCAACCAATAACAAATGTAACAAGCCAGGCTTGATGACATTATAAATAAAACAGCTAAAACATATTTACACAACCTTGAAGGTGATAAGAGCCAGTCAGGTAGGAAGTAAGAGCATGGAGTGTACTGAGTGTTTGGATGCTTTGAGTATATAGGAATCTGAATCATCCGGATCAGAAAAGGTAAATCACATTTTCCTTTCCCATTTTCATGGCCTTTAAAGGTAATGAATTAAACAAAGATAGACAGCTGGTCTAAAGCAAGAGGAGAGATATGGCATCAGGACGTTTACAGGATTGAGAATAGAGATCTAGTGCAGTTGTCATGTGTTGTTTACTGGGGGGGGGGGGAGGGGGTTGGTATGCCTGGTACAATGGACTCTGTCAGCTAAGCCTCTGATAGGATTTTGCCCTTTTCCACAAGAAGTAAATGGTTGTTTAAAACAAATATTGAGGTTTATAATCATAGACGGAGGGAGAAAAAATTGTTTTGGGGGGGCGCTGAGCATGTGCATTTATGCACACGTGTGCCCCCCGCCAGGCAGGTAAGTCTGTGGGAGGAAGGGAGAGGGCTGGTGGGGGCAGACTGAGGTCCAGCGGTGAGGGACAGAGTGGGGCACAGGCACAGGCAGGAGCAGGGGCTGGAGTGTGTGGGTCCTACTTGAGTGGGGCTGGAGCAGGGGCAGGCCCTGTACAGCTGGGGCGGAGCCATGCGTGGCTTGTCTGGGGCACTCCTGGCATGGGGACGGGGTGGCAGCTCTCTCCCTGCACACACCCTGGGAGGGCACGGGCCATGTCCCCGGGATCTGCGCTTGGGATGAGGGCAGGTTGTGGACTGGGGCTTGGCTCTTCCTAGCGGGGGCCCGGCTGTGCTGTGCTTGGGATGGGTGGTGCTGGTGCTGGGAAGAGGAGGTTGGGGGGGCTATGACATTTTGGGGTGGCTCCAGCCCCCCAACCCCATAACCCCTCCTTCCAGTGCCACAGCCACCCACCCTAAGCACAGCACAGCATGGCACAGCCCCAGCCCCAGCTCTCCTTTGCCCCACACAGATCTGGGGCACATGCCCCCCGTGCCTCCTGGGGTGCACGTAGCAACAGGAGCTGTGCCCCCCAGACACGTTGCTTGTAGCTCAATCCTGTGCCCCACCCCAGCTGTGAAGTGCCTGCACCAACCCTAGCCCCACTCCCTATTTCACCGCTCCCCACCCCCTGCTTCAGCTGCCAGAATCCCATGGCCAGGCTGCCTTGCAGCCCTCCCGTGTTTGGGGCAGCTAATCCCTGTTAGCCCCCCCCTCCACTGCCTAAGTTTATAATGCACAAGAACTGTCTGCCAGGCATTGTGCAGTACTCCCACATTGGTACCCATATAAAACCAAAAGAAGTTGAAATCCTGCTTTTTTTTGTTCTCATTTATGAACAGGCCCTATCATTTTTCTGTTATTTTACAATCAGATTGCAGGGTGAGGTTTTTCTGGAGCCATATGTTTTCATATGCCTTACAGAATACTCTACTGAATTTGTCACCTGCTCTCTTCTTTGTTACTGCAAGCTAAAAGGATAGAAAGGTTTTTATATAATTATTTAGGGTCACTTAACCTGGACATATATCAAGATGGCCTTTTTCACCTCCCCCCCTCCCCAATTTTTTTATTCATGTAATTGCAATTCATTCACAAAAAATCAAAAATCTTGTGGAGAAAGTCAGAGCTAGTGGGAACGCCACTGCTAAACATAAAAAATAATTAAACAAACAGAGCAACATCCCCATCTCAATTACTGGCATAATGTCAGTCCCTCGTATTTTCAGGAGTTGGTATACAAGTGAACCCATTTCTATGGAAACAATCTTATTAATTTGCTGGCTGTCCACTGATTCATGAAGCACTTTGAGAAGTGCCAACTCCTCTGGATAAAGCCCAGCCATTAATCAAACACCAAAAAAACTTAGCGCACACCTTTCCTGTAGTATAGACCCCAAATCCACATTATCACATTCGTGTGTTGGAAGAAAATCATGGTTGAGAACAGATACATTGATGACAACAAATTCAGTATCGGAGCATGGTTTTCATTAGAACATCTAAGTGCTGTTTTCTGGGGCTAATTCTAGATGATGGACTCCATCAACTATGCATGTAGATGATACAATTTCCATGCACAAATCCAGGTTGGATAAATGAGTATTATGCATGCAACACCCACCTCCTTCATATGTGCATACGCTTTTGCTAGAAATGAACTGGCCCCTAGAGAAGTGAAAGGCTCTGTGGATAAAATAACACAATCCACCCCTTACTTCCTGCTGATGCACTGAAAACTGGCGATTCCAAACTTCCCAGTTCCCATCTTTTCTTTGCATAGGAGCTAAAAGTCTGAACAAGTACTCCTCTTAGACTTTGGGAAAGTATGGATACTAAACTGGAGTCTGTTACACTGGCCCATGACTATTAAATAGATGCATATGTGTAAAAATGCCATAAAGCTTACAGGCACAATTAAGAAACTATTCAGAACGGTAACATGAGAGGGGAAAAGTACATTAACAATATATCAAGTGTAAGTTTTTCTGTTCTTACAGTGAGCAGAAGCTTATCCAGTAGGGCTGTGCAAAACTTCAGTCCCTGATTTGATTCGGCGGAGATTTGGCCCAATTTGGTGGCTGAATCTCCAAATCCGAATTGAATCAGGAGACCCTTACATCTCTCCAAATTGAGTCGGACCCCTCCGAATTGATTCAGAAAGATTCAGTGATTTGGGTATAGACACAGCTATAAATGTTTTTTCTACATATCTCAAGGTACCAGGCAGCTTGTGAATGCTGCAATGGTGGGGCGGATGGAGCGTCCCGCAGGAGTGAGAGGGTTCCCCAGTGTGCTTGGCAGCACACCCAGAAGTGGACCAGAAACACTTCCGGTCCGCTTCCGGATCCACCAAGGTGCATGCTGGGGTCCCCCATGCCTCCCTGGCTCGGTGACTGGTGCCTCCTGGGGCTGGGGGCCCATGTTCTCTCTAAGTTGTAGTGATTCGTGAGCCCACCGCTTCAGTCCGTGTGCTCGCCACTTCTGTCTGCGAGCACGCCACTTCGGTCCCGCCTCCCCCTTTTGGCACATGCCACTGCGGAAACCACAGGTACCTGAGGGGCACCCTGCATAGAGCCCTATAAGGGTCAGGGACCCTGGGACTATAGTGGAGGTTGAGCAGCCTTGTCTGCAGCCAGGGACCCCAGGGGACTGGGAAGGATGGATGGAGAGGAACCTTGCCTGGTCCAGGGAACCCAGGGGACTGGGACAACATGTGGAATGGGGCCAGGGCCCTGGAGCCTGAAGGGGCGGGAGAGTGGAGCAATTCCCTGGAGCTGAAAAAGCCGCACCAGCCCCCAGTCCCGCCTCACTTCAGGGGAGCAAGGAGGCACATGGCATTGGGGCTGGGGAGTGGAGCAGATCCCCAGTGCCAGCCCCGAGCCCCATCCCCCACCCTCACCTTGCCTCTCCTTGCCTAGCTTGGGGAGTAAGGAGGCACATAGCATCAGGGTTGGGGAGTGGAGCAGTTCCCCGGTGCCAGTCCTGAGCCCCATGCCCTGTCCCCACTTCACCTTGGGGAGTGAGGAGGCACTCTTCCCCAGCCTCAGTCCCCGCCCCTGCCTCACCTCGGGGAGGAGCCACTGCCTGAGGTTACCTCTGGTAAGTGTCCCATGCTGGCCCCAGTGCCTCCGCCGTGCTCTGTGCCCACCTCCTCTCTGGGAAGCCAGAGCCCAGCTCCTCTCTGGGTGGGTGCACGGCATTAATAAGTTAGTGCACAGCGAGATTTTAAATCATGCACATGCGCACACCTTGGAGCGAACCTTGCTGGGGGGGTACCCGGAGTCCCCCTGCAGCCTGTCATCGAGCTGGGGGGGCACGGGGGACCCCTCTGTGCACTTCCAGGTTTGCTGCCGAGCACGCGGGGCCCCCCGCTGCACTCCTGTGGGATGCTCCATCCGCCCCGGCATTCATGAGCCACCCCTGGTACCTCGAGGTATGTAGAAAAGACATTTAAAGCTGTGTCTATCGCCGAATCACTGATTCTCCAAATCAACATTGAATCTTCAGATTCGGCTGAATCAAATCGGCGACAGTGATCTGAATCAACTAATCAAATTACTGCCCCTGATTCGGGCCAAATCCGAATTGAAAACAGCCCATTTCGCACACAGTGAACCAGAATGGAAGGGGTTGTGCTGTTGATCAGTTTTTCTACTGGCGAGTCTGCTGGGTTCCCCCTCCATTTGGTGTAAGAGTGAAACGGAGCTACGTGGAACCCTTTTCTTAGTCAGCACAATATCATTCCTATTCCACCTCCTGCTTTACTGTCTGTTTGCCTTATAAATAGCTGATGCTTTGAAATGAGTCCCTTGTAAGTTCAGCCAACTTAGTTCCAGCTCGGTCAGCATTGGAAACTAGTTCTATTACAATTTTCCGGCAGCATCAGCTTCTTTACAGATTTTCCTCCTCAGTTATTACTTATTGTGTGTTAAATTTATTGTGTGTTAAATTCTATCCTTTTACGCAGTTGCCCTTTCTGTACTTTTGTCTGCTGAACTAAGAAAAACAGGTTGAAACAACAGAAAGTTTGCCATGGCTCACTGAAATAAGTATATGCTTATTTAATTTTTCTTGCTCGGTTTGCTATCTTTTCTTCTTTGGAAAACTTTTGTGGACTCACCTAAGATTTCAGATTATTTGGAATAGTTCAAAATACTTTCTTAGCTCTTGGAGAGAGCTGGTTTAGCTTTACCGAATGGCTGATGCATAGAAAACGAGTGCTGTGTTGATTGTTACGATGCCCCTTCTGTAGATAATAATCACTGTAATTGCCCCTATCTGTTGTCAAATGCTGAGCATGGTTGATACTTCAAATATACTCTCTCCTTGGGTTTAGCTGTGTTTTCTGCTTTATCCAAGTTTAATAATGTTTAGCCTTCGGCTTCTCACTCTTCATTCCTGAGGACCTTTCTATTTTATCTCAGCTGACCTTGCCTTGACAGACTGAACACGGATTTCCTCCACGGGATCTCTCCTGTAACTTTAAGTAATGTCTTGTGCTGATTTTGGGGATTGAGTTTGTAATTCCATCACTTATTTTCAAAGACAGGTCCATCTTGTGAATATTTTCTCTTTTCCTGGATATGATCCAGTTTTTTTGTGGTAGAATACACTTTACAGAGCTTCTAAATAAATGTTGTTTTCAAGGTCACCTTTACTTTTAAGTAATGCTCAGCTGGTTGCATTCAGTAACATTCAAAGTCCCTTTCAATTCAGAGCTAATAGCATAAAAGATGTAGGCTTCTCTCTCCTTCTAATGTACTCTTTTAGTTAGTAGATGGCTCTCAGTTCATCCAGTCTCCAGCCTCTTCTGTAATTCTTATATCTTCAACAGGTATTTGGTAAACACCAGACATGAGAATGCTGAAATCACTTAATATCTATTTTTTTTCTTCAGAAATGTTTCACTTCTTGTAAGGTAACACATCTTTTGTCATTTAAATTCAAGAGCATAATTTAGGTTTCTACTAGAGACGATTCTTTTCCATTTGGACATACATGGTAGCAGTAGTTCACACTTTGTTTTCCTGCACATCCCTGCTTTTTGTACAGGACTCTCACGCTAAGGAGAGAAATGACATACAAACTGGTATAAGTGATCAGAAACCAATTCAACTCTGTAACACAACAGTAGTTCAGTGCACATAAACTGCTTTCAGAATGGCCCAAACCAGATTCAGATAAACCTGGATGGATGTTGTGTTAGATTTAACTGATTTAGGTTGAATTTGTTTATTGAACGTCTGTCTCAGATCCCCTCCAGATTCAAATTAACTCTCAGTCCCCCAGCATCCCAAGATGCTTTGCACCTCTTTTGCAACCCTCGTCCCCACACAGGGTGGGCAGGCTAACTATGACCTAAGCTGTCTGCTCCAGCTAAGCAGGGAGGCATGCTCTAGGACCACCCCCAGCGGCTGCATTTCTGGAATCAAAAGTGAACACTTTTATTGCTTATCAATTCAATCTATGCAACATATAGATTAACTTGCAAAGATTGAATGGATTCAGCGTCAGACTTTTTGACTGTTTGTACTTAGCCTCTCTCTATAAACCAAAGCTAGGGACAGACATTCAAAAAGCCTGAACCTGAATTGATTCAGTCTTTGCAGGTTAGTCTAATCATAACCTCTCAGCATTAGCTAGCATAAGAGTGGTGCGATTGTGCCCACATGCCAACTGGGGTCCATGCCACTGGGGTCTATGCTGTGGGAAAGAGGAGGGATCCCTGCTTGAGCAGCAAGCAGCGAGAGGGAAACCAAGCAGATGCTGCAGTCTCCACCTCCTCCTCAGCAAGACGGAGCTCCAGCTAGAGGGGAGAGGGGCAGGGCCAGCCCTGTTCTTTGGACCAGACAGCCCAGCCAAGGGCTAAAAAGCATGCTGGGATACTGGGGGACTCTGATTTAACTTAAACCAGGAA
The DNA here is from genome assembly GCF_030867095.1 of Alligator mississippiensis. Taxonomy (NCBI): domain Eukaryota; kingdom Metazoa; phylum Chordata; order Crocodylia; family Alligatoridae; genus Alligator; species Alligator mississippiensis. The sequence continues at coordinate 71,579,491 of NC_081833.1, forward strand.
AGGGTCTGGGACACAAGTTCCATAAACCGGTTTGACGCAAATCAGTTAAGTCTGATACGACATTCAACCAGGTTTATCTTAAACTAGTTGTGGTCATTTTGAAGCTGGTTTATGTGCCCTGCACTTCTGTTCTGTTACAGGATTAAACCAGTTTCTGATCATTTAACCTGGTTTATATGTAACTTCTGTCTCTAGCTCAAGAGTGGAATCTAGCTTTTATTCATAAATGTTGGAAATGGTCTTAGATTCAGGAGAATCCTCTGTGTATTTTGTAGGTTTGAGGAGAGCCAGACTATTAATGGTTTTGAATGCTACAGACTTGAGAGTGGCTGGTACACATCATATGGGTGATTCCATCTAATGCTACATGTCCTCAAAAAGTGCATAAAATTTAAACTTTGCTTGCTTTTGCATTTGTTTCCCTCACTAATATTCTTCACATCCTGATGGACATCTAGGGTTAATCATTAAAGCGATGCTTATTTAAACCACAAGACTCCATTTAATGCCAGAGGAAGCCATTCAGCTATCACCCTAGGACCTCCTTTAAAAAATGTTCTCTTTGAAATTGTTGGCTCCACCGACAGTAGGAGGAATGATCTATAATAGCTGTAAACTTGATTTTGGGGGGCAGGGGCAAGTTTATTCACCTATCTCTGAGAAAAAAGAATCCCATTTCCCCCTAAATTTATAGCAGGCTGTAATTCTTTCAAAAAGTTCTGTGGAAAGAAGGACAATAGTAAACTGTAAAGAAAAAATGCAAGTGGGGGATAAAAAAATAAAAATAAATGCCCCAGTATTTATCAGGTACCTAGGAGTGGGACCTAATCTCTACTGAAAGTAGGAAATATTGCACAGATCTTAGATAAGCACCATAAATGAATATCCTGATCCATACATTGTACTTAAATGATTACTCACATTCACCAGCTACCCTTTCATCTCCACAATGATATTATACAAATATTAATTTTCCTGGAACCTTTCTGACTCCTTCTAGGAGTTTTGCCAGCGACTTCACTGGGAACAGGACCAGACATTATATTAATCAAATATCTGAGAGGCTGTGGTAGAGTTTGGGCTTTTACTGCGGCTTGTTTAAGTGGTCCCCTGCTGGTACCAACCCGATTTCTGGCAGTGTGAGCGGCTGACCAACTGAAGCTCTATTGATTGAACTGGAATAATGCTTCACAGTGGTGAGCCACTTCTTATCTATTTTCTGCCTTACTTCCACCTCCCCCCAGGAAAAAAATCTCTCACTTTTCAGTCCTAGAATTTGTCATTTAATAGGCTTATTTTGTAGCGACATTTTAGTTGTGAATCTGCCGGACTCTTATCAAAACTCATCCATCTTTCAAGACTGCCTAGCCCCATCTTAAAAGAATGGAAAAGCAGCAAATGGATATGTACGCTGGAAAAAACGGCTTCTGGTGGGAGCATGGCTATAAAGGATTGGCATATGCAGAAACTTGATAGAGGTTTTACAGCCAAAACCACCCCTAGGTGCTTCACAAAAGCACCTCCAGCTCTTGCGTTGATTAGCTTCTGTGGCACAATTGCGACAATTTAAAAACTTTTACTGATTTGCATATGTCGACAATTATTTTAACAGTAGCATCCTGATTATACTAGCGTGTTAGTCCCAGATAGGGTGTATTATTCTGTGGCTTTAGGAATAATACAGGTAGTTATAGCCTCTGGGTTCTTTCAACCAGGGCACTAATCACTTCTGATTAAAAAATATACACACACTATGTATGTATACACACACTACACATACACACGCGCGCGCGCGCGCGCGCGCGCGCGCACACACACACACACACACACACACATATATATATATATATATATATATATATAATTTCACCTTAGCCTCTGTTTTGTTTGCCCTGAAGAAAAAATGAAAATTAGATTTTGGTATGTAAGAAATGTTGGAAGGCCACATAATAAACATAAAATCCTTCTCATTACTATAGCATTTTATTTAACAACCTGATTATTACAGCTTTACTCTTTCCATTTGATTAGTTGGCAGTGTTTATATTCATCTTACCAGCTGTTTCCTGCAATGAATCTCCATTTTTTTGTTTCAAGTCTATCAGGATTTTCTGCTCTTCTTTTTCTCTACAAGCAACTAATTTTCCCAGGCCGTATTTTTCAGTGGCAAGGGAATGGAAAACTAAATTTTGTCTGCTATTTGATGCGTTTTCATCATACCACTGAAGGAAATTGTGGTGAAAGTCAGCTTGCTAAATCAATAGAATCACTACCATAATAAACCTGCAACACATTTTCCTCCCTTACATGGTAAGGCAGCATGCATAATAAACTGTATATTTGCAGTTGAAACAAAATTGTGTCCATCTGTTGCCACCTATTTTGAAAATTGGGCCATGTAGTCAGAAGGATCAGCCTACAATGGAGCAGTTTACAGGGTTGGGGCCACAAAACCAGAAGTGGTCTTTAGTTTCTAAGAGTGATCCATTTCCCTGGCAACATATAATGTGTAGTTATGTTAACATGTATTTTGTAATGCTGCCTAGAAGTAGCCATACTGCTTAGATCCATGTTTAAATCAGTAGCAGGAGCATATATTGGGTGAATATTGATGACCTGTCATTGGCAGTAAAGATGCCTAGCTGAACCTCATTTACTTGACCTTCTGTGCTAAGCGTGATATATTTCAATTTTTTCTCTATTGCCAATACTTAAATTTTACCTGAATGAAACAAAAAAGTTTATGTGCAGATAGCCCTCTTACTAAGAGCTTATTTTTGTCTTGAAATACACATGCTTCCAGTGAAGCTCAATGGAAAACCCACTCCACGGCAGAGAGCCCAGTGGTATAAATACCTAACCCTAGTCCTTGAACTTCATAAACCAATCCACCCTTTATAGAAATGCTGGTTTTGTGTAAGAAGTTACAAAGAAAGGGAATGAGCTTTGTCTCTGCACCAAAAATGTTGACCAAAAAATGTTATTGCCAAAAATGATATTTTGGGGAAATGGAAGCTTGATGAGGAAAGTCTTTTTTTATTTTTAATTCTTCACTTGACATTGAAAACATAAGCAAGAATTAAGTTTTAAAAATGCAAACATTTTTGTTTGGCTTTGGCTTTGAAGACCAAAGCATTTTCAAGCTTTTGGAGTTTGTTTTTCTGGCTGATTTTTCTTTTTTTAGTCACTGAATACAGTGGAACAAGCGATGCCAACATTTTGTATCTTAGTATTTTATTTAGCGTTACAAATTAAAATGGGGGAAAAAACCCCAGTTCCATTCTGAGTTCTGCAACAGAAAAAGGCTGTTAAATTTCAAATATTTTTGTGAAGCTCTTTTTCCATTTTGAACCAGTTCTGTCTGTAATTCTTGTTATCATGGCCTCAAACACTTGCAGGAAATTAGGTTAAGTTAGATTAAGGGATAAATCACTGTGGCATCATTCAATTCCTAGCACTGGTTGGCTGTTATGTATATAAAAACCCCCTAGAAATGATTAAAGTGGACATTAACTGAGGCAGAAGTGGATGGCAGGAGTTTAGACTGGAAGCTGTTTGGGACAAGAACCACCTTTAGACATTTTGTGTTTATATAGCACCTAGAACAACTGGGTGCTGCTCTGTGACTAAGGAGTTGGCAGGCGACAAAGGGATTGGCTGTGCCCTTTTAAGCAACGGATGCGCTCTCTGCTGTCACACCAGAGCTCTCCATGTTGTACCTCTTGTAGAACGTCTCCTAACAACCCAATATGATGGTGTGGGTTTCTACGCTCTACAATACAGACTGATATAACGTGACTTACGTCAGGGGTCGGCTGACCTTCCCCTGCCCCCCCCCCCGACCCCACGGCTGGTAAAGACTCGCCTCCTAGCAGTGGCAACAGCTCATAGTGGTGGGTTGGCATGCTGCTCAGTGTGCTACATCGTGCCCCATCTTGTGCTGGGCCAGGACTGGACAGCCACAGCAAGAGAAAGCCGGGCGGGTGGAGGGGGGGTGTAAAGGAGGCTGCACAGCCTGGCTCTAGCCTGGCCCTGTCCTGGCAGAGCAGAGTGGAGCGGTGCAGAGAGCAGCCCCCTCTCCCCAGGCTCCCAGCCGTGGCTGCTGGGCCAGCTAGGATCAATTGTCGGGCCCAATCTGGCCTGGCAGCTGCTGCTGGGAGCCTAAGGAGAGAGGGCTGCACCCTGCACCACTCTGCTCTGCCAGGGATAGGCAAGTCTGGGCAGCCTCGTCTGCGCACCCCCCCCATCCCAGCTTCCTGTTGGTGCTTGGGGGCATGATGGGGCATGATGCAGCATGCTGAGTAGCCATCCCACCTACCCACCACTGGGGGCTGCTGCCACTGCTAGGAGGTGAGCTTTTGCCAGGGGTGGGGGTGTGGCACCCAGGTCAGCCAATCATGATTTTTTTCAGTGCGGCATGACATGGGACACAGCGCTCCCTCCTCAGGCTCCCAGTGGTGGGCTGGATAGGATCAACTGGCATCTCCCAGTGGACCCCCATCCAGCCTTCAACAGCTCACCAAAACTTGTTCAGTGGCCCTGTAACCCAAAGAATTCCCCCTTCACCCCTGCCCCCAACCCACCCGACTTCTATCTATTGTGCATTTGTATTAAAATTGCAGTTCTGCTGTGTTAGTGAGTAGTGTGAACAAAAGTGGGGTGCACTATTTTTCTAGTAAAGGTGTGTGCGTTTTGAAGGGTTTTGTATCGCTAAGTTCAGAAAGATTTTGGATTGTTGTCGCAGCCAAAGCAGAATTATGCGTTTTCAGGTCGAGTTAGAATAGAGCACCTGTCTTAGCTTCTGTGAATGCATAAACCCTTGGTAAGTCATAAGCCCTTCTTCAACACACAGGAAAGGTTTGTGGCAGTGAAGTATTACACAGGTCTTCTGCACAACCTGGGGGAAAGTGTTATTGGCGCATATCTAATGCATTCACTCTGGAATATGTTCCATTTATCAAACAGCAACAAGAATATGCAGTGACCAAATCTCCACAGGATGTTTTCTGGCACAGCATGGATGGGAATTTTAATTTATTTTTGAAAATTGTACTTCAGGTTGACATTTCCAGCCAGTAAAAATACAAGGTATAACTATCAGCCCATAAATCTGTTCCAGAGAGCTGAAAAATGGATATTGGATAAATCCTGTATCTACAGCAAGTTTATAAATCCATCTGACCTGCTACTTCTTTCAGTAACATCCTCCTCTATCCAGGAAGGGCAATTTATGTCAGCATATTATTGTTAATAACAGATTTGTTTTTAGTAAAGAACGAGTAGATGTCAGTTAGTTTTGCTAATAGCATGTGAAAATTGGTGGACTTAATCCACCGAGAACAGGACAACTGGAGGTTGTATCTTCGGAATCTGTGCACTACTACAGCAGTTTTTTGGCATGCCACATATTTATCACATAACCAACCCTTTAGGAACAGCCTTTTTCTGAATGCAGAACTGTGCATTTTATACCATTAAATCAAGCTGAGAATTTAAGTTGAGTTGCTGAGCTTTCTTTATGAGCCAGAATATGCTGGAAAAGAGGGGAGATCTTTGCTTTGATTTTGAATAATCCTCCTCCGACCACTATCCAAAGCAGTGATAACATACTGTAAGGAAAAGGGGTAGGATACCTTGACCAAAGGTCCCCTTGTTATGATCCAAAATTCAATTTTCCAAGACACAGAAGGAGAATTGATGGGGATATCTTTAAATAAATCGGGTATCTGCAGAGTGCCAGGGATGGCAAAACAGTCGTGTTTCCAATGGGAGAGTAGCATTTTAAACCCCTGTGCTGAAACATTTGCTAAAAATGGGGGAAAAACATTTCTTTGGCCAGATGGGATACCTGGGCCAGGGTCTTAAAACATGATTGTCCCAGCAAAAACAGAATGTGTGTTCACCCTATTGATGTCCTGGCTTTGGCAGCATGGCTAGATAAATTAACCTGCCCTGAGTCCCCCGGTGCTGTACCCAGACTGGTACTGGTGACCAAGCAACCTGGTGTAAAGTTATGTAACCTGTGTACTTCTATGTGGCTTGTGTTCCCTGGGTAAAATAGATGCACATCATGCAATTAAAGAAGTATAAACATAACCAGCAAGTTGAATTATTGTAGGCTTAACCATATACCCTCTAGTGGGTGACCCACAGGGTAGATAATAGACCTACGAGTGCTACCTAGTAGAGCTCCCCATTAGATTGATTGGAAAAAACCTGCTTGTACAGGTCTGAAGGACCCCCAACCTGCAATTCCAACTGGTCACATATCTTATGGATATGTGACTTAGCAAGTAACCGAGTCTGGTGCGTAGAGTCCATAGATTTGCTACAAACAGCCCATTGAGCAGCCAGTATAGCTATAAATACAGCAAAATCTGCCTTTGTTCCACACGTCAATGAGCACACAGTACATAAAATGCTAGGGGGTGAAGCAGCACTATTGAGAGAAATTTGGGTTATTGGGTTTAGCAAGTGTCAGGTCAGCTGTGCACATCCAGTTGCTGACTGCTGTGCTATGCATGTATGTGCAAAGGGCAATGCTGATGCAATTTTGCCTTCATCTCTGCTAACACAAGGCCACTTAACCGTTGCCATTCTTGTGTTGTTTTAGACAGAGTTTTATTTGACTTGCTGACAAATTATGAAAAAGGCTCAAGTTAGAATTATTGCCCAAAGACACGCATTTAACAAAACAGTCTAAGCGCGAGCAGATTATGAATGATTTCAAGAGAATCCTGTCGTGACATAACGCAGCGTAATATATCATTAGAGAGCTCTGGCAGCGCTGCAACTCTCTCTGCATGTGCTCATTGAAAAAAAGGGAAAAAAGGCAAGATGGAACAGTTAGGCAGATAAAACAAGCTGCACTGGAGCCCAGCAGTTGGCATCCTCACTTTGTCTGAATACCATAATATCAGTGAATATCGAAGAGGGTAGGGATTGCATGCAGGCTTGAATCCAGACATTATCAAACTGAATAGCAAACGACCAGCCTCGGAGTTCAGCTCACTGAAAAAGGATGTAAAAACATCCTGTAATACGAATCTATAGGTTTAAAGGATGGAGCACGTAGGGAGTCATGAAGAAAGAAAAAAAATGCATATATACATATGTCCCTTTTCTATTCTATAGAGGTTATATGACTTCTTTTGAATCCTAATGGGAATGCACATCAGGCAGTGGTTTTGAAAGGCAATATGAAAGCCTTTCTGGATAACTGATTTTCTACAGAACTGCTTACAAGTAGTATCCTTTCGGCTAATGTGATAAAGTTACAATATGAGTCTTATCGGTGGCTTCCATATTTCATCACCAGTATTTCTGTTGAAATGGAGAATTCAATTATTGTCAGAACTGTGTCATCTCTTCTGGTGCAGCGTGCACAGTGCATCATACGAGACTCAGGAACCAAGAACCGGACACGTTTGTGTAGTACGCAGACAGAGCATACAGTTTAGGAAACTGGACTTTAGTGGTTTTAGACTAGGGTAAGCTAGGCAAAACAAATCTATCTATTTGCACATGTTTCACGTAACTTTGGTGGAGAAAACAAATTATGTTAGAAAATTGGGGCAACCCTCCCCCCCAACCCGTTTATTTATTGAACTTTTCCAACCACCTGTTATTTCCCACAAACCATTCTTGTAATCATATTACAGAAAGCAAATGTCAAAGTTGCATGAAAGAGTTTTCATGAGCACTTGAGTTGTTTCATGAATAAATATAGTTATTAATTACTACCCTCCTCCTCATCCTCATGTAGATTGGGGTCCCCACCAGAGGTCCCATTGAGCTTGCAGCGTAAAAGCATATAGTTAGTAACACTCCCTGCCTTAAAAAGCTTATAGTCTAAGACAGTATTGGAACACAAGTGTGTGCGCCCTCATCAAATCAGATAGCAAAAAACCTGAAAGTGTTACTTAGAAAATCAGTCAGTGTTAACCAGCCAAGATGACACAGCCAATCTAGAACACAAGTATGAGTATTATTCTGCCGCACTGCTGAGACACTTGCTTACCATGATCAGCATGGCTGAATGTTAATGATGGCACAATGGGAAGGATGTGATCTCAGGGCACGTACCTTACAAATTGAAGAGCTCTACCTTAGCACTTGAAATGTAAAGTGCATTATGTATAATTTCAACCCAAACATTCAATGTTACATACACTTTTAAAGGTGTACCCTTTAAAGGTGAGGGACATATATATTTATGCTATAATTGCCGCACTTGTCTCTCTTATGTATCAGTTAACATCTCTTGGAGGAAGTTGCCCTCTATTTTTCAAATGTACTTGATGTAATGGGGATGAAACTTTTATTGCTGTGATTCAAGGGTCATATAATGCCCATGTTTAGAGAATTTTTCATTCAAGGACAAAAAGGAATTTTCATGCTGAGTCCTTAAGTGCAGAAAATATGAAGTTATATTCCCCACTGATCGTTTTACTTGAGTTCATGAGAAGCTCATAGAATAAAAAAAAATGGAGACTGCCATTTTGCAGTATTGGCACAGCAGGTGTGAGTACAAATATAGCAGCTTCAAAATTCTGCCTAATTCTAGGTAAACCTCTAAGAGTAGAAGTTTGGCCCATCACTCAAGACCGTGAGTACTCACCTGAACTTCTAGGGTAAATATATATATACCCTATAAATATTTACCCTAGAGGTTCAGGTGAGTACTCACGGTGTTGGGTGATGGGCCAAACTTAGCTGAGTACTCACAGGGTTGGGTGTGTATATGTGTATATATGTATGTGTACACACACACACACACACACTTAAAAAAAAAAAAGAAAAGTAGTGCTGGAAGCACCTCCAGAGGTCTTCTAGTCCTACCCCCTGCTGAGGCAGGATCATCTCTATCCAAACCACCCTATATAATGATGATCTAACTTCTACATAAGACTACCCTGAACCCTGCCACAACGTAGACCTAACACCTGAACCTGCCACAGGTAAAGCAGAGGAACCATGGCAGCCAATGTCCTGCTTCTATGAAATGTTGTCAATATATGCTCAAGAGATCCTGGGTAGAGGGTCATGTCCCCCACTACAAAGGAGGGCAAAAACCCATGCAGTCCAGACCAATCTGACCATAGGGTAAAATTCCCCCAAATATGGTGATTGGTCTGACCCTGACCAGAACGGCAAGACCATTTAGCCAGAAACCTCCAGCTTTAGTCCCAGCAGGAGCATTGGGCATAGTCCAGTCGAAGGCCTCAGCCTTGGCTAAAGCCAAGACTCAATGCCTCTGGGAAGTCTTAAAAACACCCTGATACACATAGCAGAAAAGGTGACTGGGGAGGAGGGTGGGGATGCGAGGGGGAGGCAACCAACAAAATATTGGTCCCAGCAAACTCAATGGGGGTTTTTCCAGTGATTTCAGTGGTACCAAGATTTGACCCAAAAATCCTGCAAATGGGATCTGAAAATCGAATGTGTTAACAGGCCTTGAAAAAGTATTTTTGGAACTTCTTGTTGCTACTCAGACTGGAAATAGTACAAAATAGTTGTATTCATGACACGTTGTCACCTTCAGTTCCACTTGGAACCAGCAAGCTTGTGTTTGAATGGGTAAAATATTGAAAATTTAACTCAGCTGTGTTTATCCATGTTTTAAAGGTACTTCAAATTCGAAGTGGAGTTAAGCAACTCTGTGCTTTTGAAAATACCAGTAAGTGCCCATCTGCATCTTTTAAAAGCTGGCCCAACTTATTATAACCAGTGCTTTCTATGTAATGTTCCCAACTGCTGTGATACCTGAGTGCCTCGTACAAACACGTGCGTTCACACACAAGTGTGTGTGGGGAGGGGGCGCATCTGCATGAGACGCTGACTGTGCAGTAGCTGAAAAATACTGCACAGTAGTGCGTCAAAGCACAGATAGTGCTAATATGCTACTTCACAGTACTATTAGGCTACTGCATAGTTGCGTCACCTAAAAGACGTTCACCAGCACTGCTGCACAGTAACTCCTGCACAGTAGGGCAATAACTACCGTAGTAGCTAAATAAATGCGCAGTAACGACTGCACAGTAGCATCTCGTTTAGACACGACCAGTTTGTGTGTATGAGGCACTCGGGTATCACATCAGCGGGGAACATTAAATAGGAAGCACTGGATATAATAATATGATAATAAAATGGGAAGGCTACTCTTTCTTTCCTTTGTTGCAAGGGTAACACTTATGTGGTTGTGTATGTATGTATATGTGTATATATATTTATATATAGGTGTATATACGGTGTATATATAGATATATACCCTTGCAACAAAGGAAAGGAAGAGTAGCTTCCCCATTTTGGAGATAGGGATCCCAGATACAGACTAGGTTTCCATTGCCTAAAGTTGTAGGTGGTTGTAACCCTCATCTGTTGTCAAAGAGTGTGAAGAGAGCCCTTTAGTGCTCAGGCATGTTCATCAAGTGACCTGCAGTTAACTTTAATTTGCCTGATCCCGTACTGCTACAGTGGAGCTCAACTCCTCTAACTTTAAACCTAAGTAAAACGAGTTTGAAATTACAACCGTTTAAAAGCAGAATAGAATGGACAGCCAAACGGTTAGAGCAGATGCTAGAAAATGCTTTAACTGTTGGTCTGTCCCCAGCCTCACCCCCCACAGAACAGCTATAGGAGAGGCAAGACATGAACCCAGTTCCCTTCAGTCCCAATCAAGCAGCTTATGCAGTAGATGAGCCTGACTCAGGCTGTGCCACCCCCTCACTCTGAGCTCAAGGCTGCAGTTCTCTAACTTGGAACGCAGTCACAGTTGAGCTGAATTGCTCAGCAAAACTGTTCTGCTTGTTCCCGTGTCCTTGCACCAGGCGCATCTTGTCGGTCAGACAGGCTTTGTACAAAACAATTTGCGATACAATCTCCATTGTATCTTCAAGTGCCTGTAAGAGAAAAATGCGCGTGGCAGCGTGTCAACACAAATCGGTAACCTGGCCTGTTGGTGCCGTTGCGAAAGCGCAGCACAGCAAACTGCCACGCGTATGGTTTCAGCGCGGATTTGGCACTGCTTGCTCCTGTTGCTGGTGGTGCTCAATATGCTTCATTTTTGCCTTCCTCCTCTTTGTGTTCAAGCATAAGAGCCAAGACCCTTTGACTCCACATGGGATATGTCTGGCAGCCCCCAAGCTCTGAAATGCTTTGCCAACCGCAGCATCTGGGTCTGTGCCTAGATGCCTGGCTGCTCTCCTATGCTCCCCTTGGCTATTCCACTTCTGGCTCTGAAACTGTGTGTGGGGCTAGTGGAGGGTAGTGGCACTGATTAGATTTTCATGTCCTTATTGCCTCCATTGTTCTGTGTAATGATCTGCTTCACTAATCCGGGCTGCCAGACACAGTATACATGTGCTAACAATCCAGGGTGGCATTCTTTGAAATATTTCAATGTGTGTTGACTAAAAAAGTCTGCTCTATAAATTAAAGATGAAGCCATTTACAAGAAATAAATAAATACGTAAAACAACAGCTTTTACTTTCAACCCAACTACGCCAAGTGCACGTTATAAGGCACGAGCATGTGCAATTAATCACCAGAGTCCTCTTTGCTGAGGATTTTCCAGCAAACAGAAGTATCCTCCTGGAATTCTTGGTCTAAGGCAGTGATTCTCAACCAGGGTGCCACAGCAGGGTGTCTTGAGATCCTTTCAAGGGCCAAGCACTGTTTGCACTGTTAGGTGGGCAAACGCTATTCACAAGATAAACCCAGAGATTTCCAATAGGAATCCGTGGTGTTAAAAACATTTGGTCCTGTTGTGGTCTGAGTTATTTGCAGCAGCAGATTTGCTCCATTACTTTTCTGCAGTCAAAATATGGCTGAAAACTAAGAGCCATCATTTTCCAAGGAGTGCCTCTAGCCTTGAGTCTATTTAAGGGTACCTGGAGTCTAACAAGGGGTCCCTTGAGCTGAAAAAGTTTGAGACTCATTGATCTAAGGGATGCATTGATATATGCTCCTAGGAGAGATGGACAAAAGGGGCTACATTTTGTCACTCACCAGTTGGTCATAGTGGCTTGACATTCGGTAGAACAAAACGAGACTGCTCTAAACATCACTGCTGCTCATGTACAACAGACCCAAGTGTAAGCTATGATTGTTTCTTGGGATAAAGGAGAATAGCAATCTCAATGTCAGCGTGTAGATGCATCGACCTACACATGTCTATGACCTTCAAAACTGCTTCTGGAAGTTAGGCTCAGTCCATATTTAGGCACCAAGAAAAAAAAGTAGCCTTATTTTCAAAACTGCTGAGCTGCCAGTAGCTGCCATTGAGCTCAATAGAGGAAGAGAAAGTCCTTGTATTTTATATTGCTGTGGTTTCGTATAATGCTTTTCTTAATGAGTCTATTTTAAGCCTTTTTGCTGGTAGAACCCTCATTTGAACAAAAAAAAAAGGGAACAAAGAACAATCATCTTAACTATACAGCAATGTACTCTTACAATAAGTAAAAAATGCAGTGGGAAAGACAAAGTACTACTTTTACAAAACCCTGTGCCAAATCACAGGTTATACAATTTAGCTTTTTATTTGTACAGCCAACAGTGCTTTGTAGAGCAATCAGGGAAGATAATACAATCCATTTTAAATTCTCATTACTTTAAAAGTGTTGAATCTTCTTAAATTGTTTCAGGGTTAATTGAGAATTTGCTGTGTTACAATAGCCTGGGAATTGTTTAGACTGCCCTTGTTTCATATTTTTGCACATACCTTTGTTACGAAGTTATAAAACAACAATAAAAAAGAAACAAAGACGTGAAATGAAATAATTATCAGCGTCGTTACTTGCTATTCTAGCAACTCATTTTTATGGGAGATAATGCTCATCTATTGATTAATGTTTAAATGATTCCTATAGAGGAAGTGTATGCTGGGTTGATGGACTGTATCACTCACTATTCATTAGTGTCTACCTACATCTCTTTGTTTGCATTTCCCCTAAGAGGCTAATCCTGTGGAAGCCAGTGGTGAAAATCCTGGTGAAGTTACCAGAAGCAGGCTAGAGATAATTAGGCTGAATGAATGAATGACTGATAGTAAATATATTATCCATCAACTGTTTTCTTATTTTTTGCAGCGGGAAGTTCCAGAATGTATTTGGTTTCTTAAATTATTTGCAAGGGTTTTTTTTTTTTAATGTGTTTCAGTGTAGAGTGACTCAAAAAGAGTTAGTTGGGAATCTGAGGTTGCACTTCAACATTTTCACCCTCCTACGCTCTGATTTTCTAACTGGATGTCTGTGAACAATCCTGTGTCCTTACATGGACCCAATGAGGCTGGTATGGTTCCACAACGGTGAAAAGATCATCCTCTTGGAGAATGTTACAGGACTATGATCTTGGTGAAGAACATGAAACCCAGTCAAATTTGTACCTCAAGTTCATTTGTGATTACGAGTGAACTTAGCTGTGGTTTCAAGGGCCCTTAGTTATCATTGACAGCAATCGCCAATCACCTACCCACCCAGCCGCTACTCTAGGATATCATAGCTGTTATCATAGCAGCTATAGTAAATGAAAACCCCTCCCCACATATATTTGTAACATGGTGGGATGGGAAGGGAAAGGAAAAGGGGAGGACTGGGATGGGGTCTTTCAGATTGCGTACTGACGGAGAGAGACCAGACCAACCAAGCATAGGCAGGTGCAAGTGACAAGGATTTTGGGGTGACCATGACCGTGCCCAGGGGAGACTCCCAGTGAGAGTCGGGACTGCCCAGTGGGGGCGGGGACTGGGGAGCCCGGATGGTTTACATGTGCCTCCTGCTGTAATACATTAGGAAAGACATTCTAGGGCAGCGGTTCTGAACCTTTTTCAGTCAATGTATCCCTTGGTCTCAAAGTGAGACTTCACGTACCCCCTTTCAATGGGAAATTGATTTTTATGTCAAACTACATGTAATCGTGTATTATAAAAATGGCAAGATACTCATACAAAGACTTTTTCATTTTAAACAAACTTACCCCCTGACGAGGCTTCACGTACCCCTTGGGGGTACGTGTACCCCAGGTTCAGAACCGCTATTCTAGGGGGTAAATTGGTATTTGACTCCCCCTACTGAAATCTGCAGGGAATGACACGAGGCTTACCTCACTTGAAAGTGCCAGTCATGCAAACACCAACGCCGTGTCATGCGCTGCACCCAAAAAAGGCATGTTAAAATTCTCAGGCGCTCTACATTAATGCCCATGTCATCTACACATGCCCTTAGGATATGAGTAACTCTCCTGGGGATTGTGGGAGTTCCCTTTTCTGCAAATGGGTGGTTGTGAAGACCAGATGAACTCGTAGGTGCTCATATTAAAGTAGAATTTGGGCCTAAGAATTGCATTTTAATAGAACCCTCATCCTCCTTCTTTCTTTGCACGTCCTTTAGTTTCTGCTTTCTTCATTAAGAGTTTCTTCTGTTAAAATCTCAAGTAGGGCAAGGCCTTTGTGTCTGAACAGTTTTTTTTCTCTCTTTTCTTGTGTTTTTATATTTCCTTCAGTTTTCTGCTGAGCTAGAAACAGGTTATTTTCTGGAGGAGAAAAAAATACCATAACAAGTCTTCCTAAACCCAATATTAAGAACAGTGAATCAGGTTTCACCTGAAATATTCATCTCTAGTTTTGTTTTTACCTGAAGAGGCACAAATCCTGAAATTCAATTTTTTACTTTTTCCTTCTGAGGCAAACATTGCTGAAATCAATGAGCATTTCCCTCTCTAAGGTACAAACAAAAGCTGAGTAAGGCATAAGGGTTTGGCCTATGGATGGTTTTAAGTAAAATGTAAAGGGAGTTTTGTCCAGTATAATATCTTTGCACATAAGTAAAATTCAACTTACTTACATTGAAGAAGCAGAATCTGGAGCCCAGAAACAAGAATCTGCTTTCAGATCTACCAGGTTATGACTAGAGCTGGGTAAATAATGGGCATTGGGTTCTGTCATCAAACCATAGTCAGGAAATTATTTCAGGTCAAACTGAATGTTTTAGAGGGCTTCAGTTAAATTGGGTTAACCCAAAACATTTTGTGTGACTCCAGATGAAATATTTATTTCTATTTTCAGGTAATTTAACACTTTTTGTTTACTTATTGATTTAAAAATAAATTGTCGTTGCGGTCATTGAAAACAAAATGAGACTTCAAAAGCAAAAGTAAAGTTTCATTTGAAAATGTTTACATGCCACATTTTAGCATTTCAGAAGTGAAATGTGTTTTGGTATTTTGAATTTTTACACCACTTTTTTTGGCTGATACGATACGTCATTTTTGACCCAAATTCACAAGAGTTTGGGTCCCCTAGAACATGAGTCTACAACATTTTTCTGGTACTGAATGACCTTGCTCAGGTCTGAGGTGGGTCAATGCAAGGACCCAGCTACTGTTTCCGCCACTTCTCTCTCCCTTTTGGCCACAGTGCAGCGAGGGCAAAGCTCCCCTCCTGAATGCTGCTGAAATCCTCGGCTCTGTGGGCTGGATCCAGTGGCTTTGTGGGCTCAACCTGGCCTGTGGGCCATAGGTTGCCACAACCCGTGCTCTAAAAGCTCCAGTTTCCTCCCATCTGTAGCCATGACCTAATGGAGGCTAACAGTCTGATTCTGGTCTCATTTATGTCAGCTTATGAATCTCCTCCTGAAGACAATACAGTTAACTAGGGTTAAATGCAATTTAGACTATGGCTTCACGGCTCTAGCTCAGCAGGAATAATCCATCACCTCTGGAGGCCAGTGATCATTTTTCCATTGACTTGATTTGTGATTTAATTTGGCCTGTTCACCTCATCCAAAGTCCACTGTGAGAATAAATATATTAATGATTTTGAGGTGTCCAGACAGTGTGGTAATGAGGACCAAGCAGGTATTCTGAGGTAGATGGAATATCTCAGTTACATGATACCAAGAGGCTGCTTTGAAACTAGCCTTCAGAATGATCTCTCTTTTAAGCTGGTGATTCACAGTTCATTTTTTTTTCCCTTTCCTGGCCATTTTATTTATTTTCTTGCTAACAATCTGCTGCTTTTGATTACTGCCTTTGGGAGGTGGTTGCAATGGTAAGTTTTTTTTGACAGCGCTGCCTGCCTAGCTCACCTTTTAAATGGAGGCTTCTCCGAGTCCCTGGGATATTGGCAGATACTCATAAAACAATAAACAGGCTTCATGTCAATTGCCTATAATTCAGAATGTCTATGGAAGGCTTTATGGCAATTTATGACCTGTAAAGCAATGCATTGCAAAAAGATAAGTATCTTGCTAAAGTGTATATTGATTGTGTGATTGGAGCATCAGTTGGAGAGTTGATGCATTAAAACCTTTCATTAAAGAGGAAACTTGAGCCAGTTGCTTCAAGTTTCTTAGGCACCTTTGACTGTGAACAGAAATAGGCCCCGAGCCTGCAAATAAATATGCACATAACTTTACCCCATTGAGATTATGTACGATAGATAGGCTAACCATATGTGTATGTCAAGACCTAAATCAGTGAAGGCCAACCTTATTGGCAGGTGTGCCACAAATTAGCTCTGTACCGTCCCTGAGTGCCACTATGTTCCCCTTCCTCTACCTGATCTGCTGCTCTGTTTTCCACTTCCTGCTCTGTGCTCACTGCCCAGTCTGTTGCTCTGCTTTTTGCCTAATTCCTCCCCGATCAACCGCATGTCACATACAGAGGTTATCTGTATCTCTTTTGGCACACGTGCCACAGGTTGACCACCCGTGACCTAAATGATCATGAGGCCGAAGGTTCTGTCTATAACAGCAGAGTAGGTGTCAGGGCCCCTAGAAAACATCTTACAAATCTCTATTTAGACAGCTATCTAGGTGGCCTAAGGGTTTGGCAATTGTGGTTATGAAACAGAATTCCAGATGAAATCAAACCTATACAAAGATTTCATCATCTTTAAGGAACATTATCCATTGCTATGACAGGTAGTAGAATAAAAGTCCAGAGATGACCAACAGAAGGCAGTCAGCATATGAGAGAACCGGCCTGCCTTTTTTTTTAGTGCTTTGGAGATGAATTTAGGTTTCTAACTTTAAGCACAGATGTTTAAAAATGCCAACCTTAACTTCCTCATGTATGTTACTCCGCTTGTAAAAAGATTCTAACAATAATGACCTATCTCAAAAGCATAAGGTAGGTTTTAATTTATATTTAGGATGTAGAGATCTGCCTGTGAAAAGGGCAAAGCATTGTAATCTACTCATGTCTCAGTGTATGATCTGGGGATGGTTTTTTTTCTCTCTCTGCCTAGGTATTCTGTTTACAAGGATCCAGCAGGTTGGCTGGAAATTAACCCTACAAATGGTACCATTGGCACCACTGCCATCCTGGATCGTGAATCATCATATGTCACAAACAACATCTATACTGCAGAGTTTCTGGCAATAGACAGCGGTAAGTAGTGATTTTTGGTAGTACTCAGTGGAATGGAAATATATTTCATATATTTTTTTCCCCTCCTGAAGACCCCTATTCCAATAATGTAAGCATGTGCTTAAATCCATTGTCACGTCATGCCATACAGTTAGGGACCTACCAAATTCATGGCAAAAGTAGGCTGCGCGCAGCAGCTCCTTTAATCTTACAGGTTCCCTTATGTGCCCCCCCATACCAATTGGCGGAGGCCACCCCCCCCACTCCTGATTGGCAGGGAGGCAAAAACTGTGGTTTTATGTATGGCGCCATTTTTGCCTCCCAGCCAGTGAGCAAGAAACAGCAAGGCCACCAGGGCCTTTCAGCCAATTAGGAATGGGGGTGCATGGGGGAACCTGCAAGATTTGGTAGGTCCCTCCATATAATCCGTATAAGCCCATGCTTGAATCTACTGCCAAATGGGCAGCTATGAGTCTAAGAAATAATTGTGGACAAAAAAATGGACAGGAAGGAAGTAGGGGAAAAGTTAGACTTCAAACTAAGAAGGCATAGGTTTGTGGCTAGGGTTTGGTCATTCGTTCCTACACTAAGATTTCACCACTAGTAGTAAACCCTGCATAAATAGTTTTGGTAGCAATAAATCATCTTTATCAGAGTTAATTTCTTTATAATATTTGAGCTGTTATTAAGCCTAAGGCACCAAAATACCAGTAACAACTCATCCTTGATATGCTGCACTCTATCCTATTAAACATATAATGACAATGACAATAAAAACATAATTAAAAACCCTTGTTAAAATGCTATATTTTTACATCTTATGTGGATTAAAGTTCCTTCTGTCAAGCATAATCTAAATTAAAGGATCATGTGAAAATTCACAAGTGGCTTTCGTAGCACATAAAAATGTAGAGAAAACCCTGAACATTCCTCCAAGTCTCCAGAGCTGAAGGCATCAAATAAATAAAGGCTTTGTGTGTAATACAACAGCTAATGTGCTAACACTTTTCTACAGCTGCAGCTGCTTTAGCCCTGGTGATGAATTGTAAAGTCCTCCTTTTAGGAGGGGTAATTTTACTTTTCTGTGCTGCCTGACTCAGCACAGGGAACATTTGCAGGTTTTGACAAGAAAAGGGAAACAGGTCCTGAAATGCAAAAGAAAAAACCCACTGAAGTGATTTACTTTATATGCTCATAAATACATTTTTTTGTAGGCAATTTCCACATTAAAAATATCACATGAAACGTATTCTTTACCCAACATCTGCTGGTATTACATAATTTGTCAGAAATGGATCTTAATGAAGTGAAAGAGCATTGGAAATGGAATCTTATGTTGCTAGTGGGAAAATTGGGATTGTACGTCTCAGGGCCCGTGATAAGCTGCAGGGCAAAGCCACAGATGTTCCTGGGACAGAAAGCAGCAACAGAGAGTTGTAATTGGAGTGGGAAGCAGGGGGCAGTTGTCTCACCAGCTATCAGAGAGAAACGAGAGAACAGAAAGTTCGTGTGTCCAGCTGCAGGTAGCATCAAGGGAGGACACAGGCACCGTGAGCGTCCTATTCCATATAGACTGACCACAGCATTTGTACACCTTAGTTTGTTGTGAACAGAACTGGATGGACCACCGTGCCAGGAACATTTTCAAGTGTATTAGCACACTATTAGCAGCAAACAGTAACTGAAGTTTAAGCCATGAAGCAGGCTGATGACTAGAAAAATGTCTACCGGTCTATAAAACGATGTGAAACTAGAGGGTCCCATGGGATTTCAGTAGAACCACAAGGCTGCTCCGAAGGAGTTCCTAACCTATTATTAAAGGGAATATGGTCTATCCTAATCTATCTTCTGCCTTATACTTGAACCTCACTGGTGAACTCCAGACTCATTATAATGTGCACGTCTGCCTCATTAGTTGCATGCCAATACCTCCATAATAACTTATATGTCTAACCTTTTGTTTCTCTTCTTGATTTGTGCAAATATGTCAACAAAAGCATCCCAGAGCAAACAGTTACTTTATAATGTTCAGTGCATGAATATGAATATGGCTACACAGAGGATACTTTGACTGAAACCATTCTTACCATCAGTAAGATACTATCCATCCTCACACTGAGTTTACTGGATAACGGTCTTCTCCTGTGGAGCGTGGTTTGGTTCTACAATGCCTGTGGTACCAGTGACACTGCTCCTCCTCTCGTCCCATATAGACTGGCTGCTAACAACGGTAACCAGAGAAATATAATTCTTCTCAAATTTTCTAGATAATCATCAGTGGTGCCAAATTTGAAAAGAAATATTACATTCCTGGCAAGCTAAACTATGTGTAGCAGGGTGGTAAAATAATCTATTATAAATACAAAGCTCTTCCAGGACTTTAAAAATGGGTTAAATTAACTGGAAAAAAAAATCAAATGAAAATAGCCTGCATATATTTTGTAGAGTCACAGCCTCCACAAACTGAAATGTAAAGGTCATTTTTCTTTTCCAGTTAAAGAGGTAGTTCTAGTTAATATCAGTGAATATGGTTAGATTTTTACATGGTAGACACTGCTAGGGGAAGATTTAAAGAGGCCCCAAATGGATAGGGTGGTAAATTGAAAGCAGTGACATTTCAGATAGTCCAAATCATGCATGTGCCCAATAGTCTTGGCACAAGAAGAGAGAGAAAGCAACTCTCAAAATAAATCGGAGAGATTTTTATTCAAAGTCTGTGCTTTGGCACTCACTGTATGTTTTCTTTTTCTGCAACCATTACACGTGGCCACTGGCCAGCAAACCAGAGCAGATATTTATTTGATGGTCATTAAATGTGGATTTAATTTTGGCTAGAGCAAACAAGTTCTTTATTCATTAATGGCACATAACAAGGGCCTACTTTTCCTGTGATTAATATGGCCATTTAATTTGCCTTTGAAAAGGTAATGGACGGAGCTTGAACCATCTTCTCACCTCCAAGTCAAGGTGGAGGCCTCTGTGTTGGGGAACGGAGGTTGTCAATAGGCAGAGCTCCCTTCATTTCCATAAGAATTGGCTCTGGCATCAAGCTTGTAAAAATAAAAGACTGAAAAATGAAATGCATGTGGTGAGAAGGGACCTGTACTCTGATTTAGTGATGGTATATTATACCAATAAATATATAATATTTATACCATCCCCTTGGGGCTTATTGAAACAGTATGTGTAACAGCCAATTTGATGGACAGGCTCTTTAATTTTATGCATAATAAAATATGACCTTTTATATGGAGGAAAATTCAGTTTTAAAATCCATTTTGGAATATAATGTTATATTATATATAATACCAGTAAATATATCATATTTAGTGATGGTATATAATAGACCCATGCTACAGGTTGTCCATCTGCCTTTAAATCATTGATATACAAGTAACTTTGTTTCTGCCCTTTTTTACAAAAGGAGGCTAATTAAAGAGGCAACTATAGTCCCACAGCACTTCAGAGTCATCAAGCCTGGGATTACAATGCTTTAAATCAGGGCTGGTTCCTGCATGGGGGGAGCTGGGCTGCCCACACTGTGCATGCCAAGTGTGGGAATGCCCAGGGGATATCTTCATGGCGAGCAGCCTCTAGGTCTGCAAACCATATGGCATTTGGCCTGACTGCCCAGAAGTTGGACAGCCCTCCTCTCAATCACAAAGTTGGTCAATAAAAGGGTGAGGAGTCTAACCGTTCCCACTGATAATCATGGTACTGAAGACACCTTTAGCTACAGAAAAGGTGTTACCTAGAATGGGTTACAGTTGTCTCAGCTTATTTTCTTAGAGATGGACAGCCCTTTCCGTATATAGTATGGACAAGGGAAGAAGACAGGAAGCAAATTCAAAGCAATCAGTGGGTGTTTATAGACATGCTCCAGGAGGCTGAGGGGAGGGAGGGCATTAATTAGCAAACCACGCTAATTGAAAGCTCCCAATTGTCATGTGTATCAGCGTCCCTGTGCTGAAAAAATGGTGGTGGGGTGCTTTGAACTTAAAGCTTGTTCTACAAGCTTTAGTTCAAAGCACCCCGCCGTCATTTTTCAGGGTGGGGATGCTGATACACGACATTAGAGGCTGCTGGAGTGAGCTAATTTCCACGCTCTAGCAGACTCGATTAATCGAGTCTGCTCCAACGCATTGGATTTACAGTGCGTCGGAGCAGCCTCCCTGCATGTGTGTAAGTGCCAAGTGTCTTTGTTTTACCCCCCCTCCCCCCCCGATTATAACCTGATTAAAAGCTCATTGAACTCTGTAGAATTCAATGGGCTTCACGTTGTTTTGGGCTATGGCACTTCAGTGCAAGGAGCCAATCGAACAGCATTTTGTGTATCTGTTTAATGTCACAAGTTCCAGTGGGGGAAGAAGCTCTGGACTTTCTGCTGGGCAGTTGTCTTTATATGCCAGGGGGCAATATTTCAGATTCCTTTATTTCTCTTCAGTGCACAAGTGTCCTTCCCAATAGAATGCTGCTATTTTCACTGCAAGAAATGACAATTAGTAGCTGTGTTAGATAACTATATGCTAGTCTCCTTCAGCATAGCCAATTTACCTGGAGGGAAATGTAGCCAGAGTGAATTGTTTTGTTTCCACCGCATACAATCCCCTTGGGGCTTATCGAAACAGTATGTGTAACGGCCAATTTGATGGACAGGTTCTTTAATTTTATGGATAATAAAAAATGACCTTTTATATGGAAGAAAATTCAGTTTTAAAATCCATTTTGGAATGAACATTCTAATTTGCTTCGTATTCCCTTGATTTCTATAAAGGTCAAGACAGCATCTTTGGAGCTGGAAAAATCTTTATTAAAAGCTTGTGTGGATGTGGATGTAAAATCTCTGGTCTGTTAGAAAAGAAATTAAATATTGGCGGGAAATATGGAGCAGAGTTAACATATTTAAGTGCCATGAACTGTGTTTAATCGGAGAATGGGGCATATAGCGGTTTAAGCAGATTTGAAAACCTTGAGAGGTTTCCTTCCATTAAAGGAACTGGCCATTTTTTCATCCTTCTCTGCCTTATTAAAAAGTGCTAATCACCAGAAGACAGCATCGCTACTGCACAATGTAGTAGTCTGCAGGATACACGATACTTTTAGGGCATGGTATCAACTGATTTCACAAAACTGAGCTAGAACAAGCTTCCCAGGAAATTGTAATGCTGAATATATTTCAGTATTTTTCAGTAATAAACTGAAGTATTACAGCAGTTATAAACTGACTCATTCTGGGTGATTACCATAAAATAGAGCAGCTAGCTGTTTTAATTTCTCCTGTCAGGTCAGTCATGCTGAAACCTCTGCAGAACAGGCTTTCTTACTGGATTTTGAAATTTCTGTTTATAGTTCAGAACAGAAGCAGGAAGCGAGGGGTTGGAAAGCAGAGAAAGGAGCTTAACTTGAGACCTGGGAATGCCTCCTGGCATTTGGTGGTATCAGGGTATTGTGGAATGGCTCGGGTCCCTGCTTTTTCTGTTGCCTGAACTCAACAGTTATGGAAATTGTTTGTTGTCTCTTGAAAAAAGCCATTGGTGGCAGCTTGATCCCTGGAAAATAGCATGGGCTACTCAGGGATGCTGATAGTAGACACTACGGCTCAGCTCTGACTTCTTGGCACCACTTAAGCATGCTGCTTAGTGGGAGCAAAGAGGATGAAAGGTGCCCGGCTTTCTCCAGCAGAGAAATTCCCTTGTTGTAGAGAAACTTCTTTTTGGTACAGTTGTCAGCTGTTGGCCCTTCTCCTCTCAGCATGGAGGCCTGTTGGGAGTGGGTTTGGGAATGGCCAGAGACCCACGTTCAACCTACACTTTGCCAGCGCAGTCTCCATGAAAGAGTCAGCATCACCGGCAGAGCTCACCCCAGCCTTTTGGCCTTGGGATCAGAGCTACAACCTGATGTCTCTATCCCTCCTGTGCCTAGCAGTACAGTGAAACACTGCCTAATCAAGTCCATAGTGATGAGTCTTCAGGAACTCCAGATAGCACTGGATCAGAAACAATCCCAGGTCTGTGAGATGCTGAAAGCCCTCCGTTCCTATTCTTCCATGCAGCGGAGCGTGTGTAAAATCTCACTGGAGGTCGCCAGCACCCCAGACGATCACATCATTATCCAGGTTATATCTCGTTAAACTACTCTACTTATAAATGGACCAAATCCCAGCCGCTTAGGTGACACATTTGTACAGCTGGCATATGTGAACGGATACAATCTCTTTGGATTCAGAAAAATTGCTGATTTGTAGTATTCGTGCCCTACCTGACACCATAATCCTAATTTTTTTACATGATAAACATTTTCATGGCAATTTAACACACAGTTACGAAGAAGAATATGATTCCTAGCAAAACATTAACTGTAGGAACTGGCACTCTTTTAGAAACAAAGATCTCGGGTTTATTTTAGCAGTACAAGGGGAAAAGAAAATGTAAGTCTTCAAAGATTGGTTTGCCTGGGGGTTGTTTTTTTCTTCTTTTAAATGGCTTATTCATTGTGACCAGTTCCACATGTGCGTATTGGTCATTTGAATAGCATTAATACAATTCCCCTGTTGGACGCTCCAAACTAAAATGAGCAAGGACTGAGGCAAGTGTTGACAGCGGCCTTTAACTACCTGAAGCGGGGTTCGAAAGAGGATGGGCAACTTGAGCCCATTGCTCCTTGTTCTGTCTCAGTGGTGACAGGTGACAGAACAAGGAGCAATGGGCTCAAGTTGTACCAGGGGAGGTTTAGGCTGGATATTAGAAAAAAACCTTTCTCACTAGGAGGGTGGTGAAGCACTGGAACAGGTCACCCAGAGAGGTGGTGCACTCTCCATCCTTGGAGGTGTTTAAGACCCAGCTAGACAAAGCTTTGGTTGGGATGATGTAGTTGGGGATGTTCCTGCTTTGTGCAGGGGGTTGGACTAGATGTGACCCTTGAGGTCCCTTCCAACCCTCATCTTCTATGAATCTTAGTTCTAATTTTAGTGTTTTCATTGTTTTTAGCAGCTAATTTAACTAACTCCAATCTTTTCAATATCTTATTTGTTGCACAAGCCTCAACATTCCCATTCATTAAGAAGAAAAATTATCATTCGATACTATGCCTAATAATGAACAGAAACAGACAACGACTAGGCAAGAGGAAACCGGGAGTAACAAAGAGATGCATAACAATTTCCAATTAGAATTTCTCTTTACATGTATCTAACCTGTCTTCTTGCTTCATGATGTATATAATTAAATTACCACAGATTTGATTCCACCGAAAACATGTTATTTTGGAAGAAATCGGGCAATTAGTTGCTATGGCAACCCAATTAAGCCAGTTTTACACCCCTTATCTTAATTGCTGTATTAATTGAGAAGGGAAAATAAATGGAATACTCATCCTTTTCCTGCCATTTTAAATTTCAGTAAAATATGAAATGCACACAAAATATTCTTTAAATTTATCATCATGGACTGATGATTAGAAAAAGAAATTAAAATACTGAAAACAGTATTTAAGACAGATAGCATATGTCAGTAGCAGTTTGATACAGTGAAAGAACTGTGCTTTTTTTAAATGTAATTACTCAAAAAGATGATCTGCATATATTATTTGAAGGAAGGAGTATAACCATTTAGGACTATTTGTTTTTATTCATTGTGAAACAAGATGTCTGGCTACTTAATACTTGAAAATAATAAATTATGAATTTTGGTTTATGGAAAAATTGGGAGTCATCTCTTGCAAAGTGTTAGAGGATTTCATTAACAGCTTCTCAGGGTCATACTCTAATTCATGATTAGCAACGTTTCCTGTCTCCATCCCACTGACTTCAGTGGGACCAGTTGTAGGTCTGAGCATGTACACAGCAATAACTGGAACACGTTCAATGATAGTATACCTCTAAATTGCGTAGGGCAATATCGAAGCACCACCTCCTGTTTAGTAAAACAATTTGAGGAGAGTCCCTTTTGTTATCATGGGGGGGGGGGGGGGGGGGGCAGGTCTAGCTGAACGTTGGTAAAAGAGATGGTTAAAGCCTTGGAGCAGGAAAAGAGTCTGAAAATTCAGCATAGATTGTTAAAATCATCTGATCATACAGCGTGAAATATTGCTTTCAAAAGCAGAGTCTGCTGCATACCTATTTCCGGAGAACATATGCTGCTCAGCTCTTCAGTGGTTGCATTGTGTCACCACGTGGCTCACCCCAAATGCTTTTGGATTTTTGAAGTGTTCCTTTCATTCCTCTCTGCCCTTCCTTTCTTGACAACATTAAGTACAACAAACGAATACAATAAAGCCATGCGGAGAGCATGCCTTACAGCAGGTAAGCCCTTGTCTCTTTTTGAGGCCAAGCTGAAACTAAGAATTCATGAGCGAGTGAGTGAAAAATCCAAATCAAGGCCAGAGGTCAAGAAGGCCAACTCAGTCCCATGTTGTGCTCTTAGTTATTTGGATATAAATCCAAAATAACTGGATTTCTTCTGTGGAGTTGCTTCAGATTTGAATCGATGTAACTGAGATAAAAATTCTGGCTCCTAGATGTATAAGTATCAACTTGCAGTGACCTTATTAATGACAGGGTGATAAAAAAAAATGAATAATGGCAAGATTTCCTGAATCCAAATTCATTTGCTGAAAATGTGAAAAAAAAATTTTTTTTCCTTAATACGCCAAGTAGACAAACAGCAAACGCCAGACTCAATGCTTTGTTTTATGGCCATACAACTCCATCGACATCGGTGGAGTTAAACTGGTCTCACACTGTTAGAACCAAGTACCTTGTGGGATTATTTGAAGCAAGTTGTGGGTCGACACAACTATTTGCAAAGAAAGCAATGGAAATATTCTAATTTCCAGGAAAGAAACAGTGGTTTGTAGACATGACAGAGTTCTGAGCCCTGTTGGCTTGACAAGAAATCTATGTTGAAAGCCAAACTCTCTCTTTACGTGCCTGCGACTGGCTTCCACTGACTGCAGCGGAAATCTGGCACGTACATACAGCAGAGGGCAAAATACTGCCTTAAGTTTTAAATGGCTTTGTAATTTCTGCCTAGTGCACACAATGACTTCGATAATATATTAACTTGATAACTCTGGAAGTGTAATTTAATAGGAAGAAATACATGCTGAAATCTTTCTACCATTTGTAATTGGTGTGCGATAGAGGCCAGTTCACGTGCCATCCATTCTTCTTGATACTGCTCTGGCTTCAAGCGAAACTGTGCCTTAGATCTCTATAACAGTTGGATCCTCTGAAGCGGCTGAAGTTTCATCTTTAGGAATTTGATAAATAGTGCCAGAGCAACAGGCCTGCTTCAAAAATAAGTCAGTAATTCTGATTAAAGTTGCCTTGTTCCTAATTGTCACTGATAAGAAATTGTTATATAGAAGGGATTTAGATAAATGTTCCACAGCTCTAATGACAGAAATGTAGGCTATAAAACACTCCAGACTTAAACACCAAAAACTGCATGTACGTGAATCTTTGATACTACAAGTTTCTAAATCTAAGCAAAAATATGCAGCCTCGTTAATGATCTTGTCTCCCACTCTTAACACTTTCTGATTTGTCTGTATGGTATTTCCCTCATTAGTTGATTATGTTTTGATTATCAGTGCTTTGTTCCCCTGCTATGCCACTAAACAAATTATGTTATTTACAGGATACCTGACTTTTCATCTGATTTAGTCAAAGCCTGTTACCATGTGACATGGTCAAGCATCTTCTGTATTTTGCAATTCCTGCTTCTCCAGTGCACAGTTTGCTTCTCTCGTCTTTAATCAGGAGCTGATAGAGACATTTCAGGTTTCACTTAATTTTTTTAGGAACCTAAATGGGACTTAGATGGAAAGAAGGAGGCTGACTTCCAAAGAGCATGACAGCAGGCACAAAGCTCATTAAAGGCCTTTGTTTGTGGCTGCAGAATTCACTAGTTCTTTACAGAAAGACTTCTGTGCAGTGACATAGCAAGGCAGGGTTGGGGGGGGGGGTGGCAACTGTCCTGGGCACCGAAGCAAAGGGGTGCCAACAGACATTGCCCAGCTCAGGTGGGGCATGGGATGGACCTGCGAGCAGCTTGTTTGGGGTGGCATGGGGATGGGGGAAAGACAGCTCCTGCTTCTGCATGCGTTCCCAGGCAAGCATGGAGGGGGGCATGTGCCCCCCCCGCCCCATCCGGGATCTGTGCACAGGGCGAGGGTGGGCTGCTGCTGCACGCTTTGTCCTGGGCACCAAACTTCCTTGCCACGGTACTGAGTCTATATATTCTCAAAACAAATGCCCATGGGGCACTGAGGTAGACCACAGTGCCTAACTCCCTGCAGAGAACCACTGTGTTTCAAATTGTTGCTGGGAGCCACCCAAACTCTGTTAAGACTCTAGAAAATAACTGGATAAAAACCAGAGCTAACTCATAGATAGCACTGACTTTGGCTCATATCCGGTGCTAGAAGTGCTGCCCACCTGTTGCTCAGTAGCCTTGCGGTTAGGCTGCTTGTTCAGGATGTAGGGAACATGAGATCTAGGCCTGCCAGGTATTTGGAGTCCTCTCCTCCACCTCACCATTTTGACTTTTTGGACTTTTGAGCAAACACAGCCTGGTTTTGACTTCTCCTTTCTTCTTAGAGCAGGGTGCTAATTGGAAAATCCCTCTCGTAGGAAAGTCTAGTATTCCAGCCCTTGTCTTGACCCCACACTGGGGCAAAGAGTCGAAATACTGTACCGCGCTCTTTCTCGCAATTCAAAGTTCTGGAAAAATTCAACAGGGAAATAGTACAACGTTTCATTTCGAGTCAGTGCAGTATTAGGTGCATTCTCCCATGGTGGCCTGTTGCTTCATGGGATTGTAGTCTATATGTTCTTGTGGGCCAGGTTCCCTGTGTAGGTTAATAAGGAAGTCAACAAGATGTTGTCCACCAGGGGACCTCGCCTCTAGGAGAGAATGGGATACTGGAAGCCCCCCAGCTACAATTTCCACACGGCAGCAAATCACAAGGGGGCGCAACAAAGTGACATTGTGGTTCTGTTTAGTGGAGTGAACTGTTTTGGTTTCAGAAACTGCATTTCTTTTCAGATTACTGATGTAACATAGGTATTTTCTTGTATTATTAGATTTCTGTCCTGTTGCTATCTCTTTAAAATATGCCATCAAAAAGCAGAATCTCATCTCAGAATAATGATCCCCTGCTGCTTCGTAAACACCGAAGCAAATCCAAAGCATTTGTCTTCCAAGCAGGAGATGACGATCATGTGACAATGTTGCATTGCAATAACTTCATTTCAATTAGAGCAAATGATTTATGTAGATTTATTATTTTTGATGGATGTTCGCACGGCGGAGTGGCATTTGCTGATGATGTCATTATTTACTCTGTGTTGCAGATTGGTTTTGTGAGCTGAGCTGCTGTATCAGCTAATCATGGACCAACTTGACAGAAAGCTATTTTCAAGAAAGAAAAAGGGGATGCTATGCTCTTATTAATGTATTGATCAGGAATTCAGTCATGATTAGCTGGTGAACATGCTGTTTTGTGTAAGGCTTGATGTTTTGCAAAATGTTTTCCCAGTCCATGCCCATCATTTTTATGTACAGGCATAACTGATGCATTTGAGGCATCCTGATAACTAACTGGTGGTTCTCATGCAGCTGTTAGGACTCTAACTACCTTTAACTGTCTAGCTGGAAGTCTGTTTTCAAATCCATCGCCACATACTTAAATTGAATAGAAAACATTTCTGCAGCTGAATTATACTTTCATAAGAATCGCAGTTTCTTAAGAAGCACCATATGATCCCACATGACATTAAATTAAAATATCAATATACAGCAACATCCAAAGGGTCTATTTTCAGAACATTCATTTTCAAACCACTTATTTTTCTGTAACCACATTCATTTGCACTCGATAGAGCTGGAATAAAATGTTATGCTGTTTTCTTATCGTAACAGCCCCTTTCATTCTAGGCTCTAGCTCCCAGACAATGGACCTTGTCGTGCAATATGTAGTCTGCACCTTCAAGCCAGGACGCATACCCACCAATCCTTTTCCATTCTCTGATGGTTGCATCTTGCAACTACGCTGGCTATTGCTTAAGTGACAAGTGATTGCAGAAGCCTTTTATGTCCTTCAGTGCTGGGACATAAAAGATACTACCATACATCATGCATTTCAAAGGTATAAAGCATAAGCTTCCCATTGTGGTATGATTTGGTATTCTCTGGAATTACTGACAGAGGGTCCAAACTCACGAGCCTTACTTAATTTGGATAATCTTTACTCACACAAGTATTCCCACTACTGCTAAGGATCACTTAGAACAGTTGCAAGGATATGGCTCCAAATCAGTAATGCCCATAGCTGATGCATGCTCTCTCATCTTTCATGTGTAATTAAACTAACTTGGGGGTGAACCCTGAGGATCCTTATACTAATAGCCCTTACTCACATGAGTAGTGCCATTAAATTGAATTTTGTATCTTGTATGCTGACCAGCAGGAATTTCAGATGGTTTCACTATTCATCAGGCCCTATGCAGACACCTAAACGTTCAAAGTGTTCAGCACCAGCAGTCATTTCAGTGATTAAACGGGACCTGAGCTCTTTTGCAAAGCTGTTCCCAAGGGTTTGGTAGGACTGAGACCTTTAAATCCTGGTTTATGCATTAATTCAACTTCTAACAGCAAAGTTTTACAATATCTATTGAAAGGAATCTTATTTTAGAATTAAAATATGCTAGTGAGAGGCGTTCATTTCAAAACTGTCGCCGACTGGAGATCATGGGGTTTTGAATGGTTTTTATATCAAAGGCATAATAGTGTCAAATATATAAAAGCCGTATATTCCCAGTGGATATGTTGTGACCATTTTTCTTTGACTCACTTTTTGTTGCATTTTTATGGCAGGCTTGTTAACAAGCTTCAATTTATGGCTTTGACATTTGCTTATTTTTCTTTTGAAAGTCTTTATAAATCAGGAAAACATTTTGTTTAAGTCATTATAAGTAAAACACTCTGAGAGTAACTCATTGAAGTGGACAAAAGCAATTTTCTTCCTCTCTATTTGAGCATATTAGTTGCCTGGTCCATAAGCTGTACACAAATAGTGATGCATAAGCAAGGCAAAGAAGTATATGGCCATATCTGCATTTGACCAAAGAAAAGTATATTTATAATACCGCTGGGTTCTTAATTTCAAAAAGCAGATTTCTATATTACTGACTTCAGAGGCAGATAAGGAGGGCAGTGCACAAGACATTATCAGTCCAGTGTGGAAATAATGCATTCAAAATTAAAGACAGCAGTTTAATTAAGTGCATGAAAGGCTGACTTTTATGATCATATTTCAAATACTCAAATGTCTTTTCATCCATTCTGCCGTACAACTTTACTTAATAACATATCAAGAACAAAAAATGTATTTGAGTCTTTCTGCAAATTCAATTAGTTCAATAAAAAGTGAAAAATAATTTATTTTTCATTAAAAAGAACTCAACCCTCACCCTTGTGATGACAAAGAGAAGGGGAAAAAAAACCACGGGACTGAAAATTCTGCTTTTGTTATGCATTTGTGTTTCTGAAACAAATGAAGTGTCACTATTAGTAACATTTGTCATAACGACTAATCACATTATGTTACAGTGAGTAGTCTGTCGAGCCAGACTACAGGGTGTTTACTTTCTTCCTTCAAATGTACTGCCACAATCAATTGGTGATTTTGAAGTTGATCCTGCCATTATATGCAGATTAATTATCCTAAAGAGTACCACTTTTCCTGCTGAATTTTAAAATATCGTGAAACATCACACTAGAAGTTCAAAGGTTAAACATAGCCTCCTGCTTCCTTTCTGCATACTGAGGGGGTCTGAAGTTGAACAGAACCCAGAAATCACAGATTTTTGCTACGGAGAAAATGCTAGGTGTCGGAGGTAGGTAAGAAAACCTGGATCCGAAGAAATGTTTGATTTCGGTTGGGGACAGCCTTATTAGGTATCACAGCATCTGAAAGAGGAAAGGTGTTTTTAAAAACTTGAGACTGGCTGTCAAGGGGAGCCGGATTTCAAAGGGACTGGAAATGAGATATTGAGCTTTTAACTGGTATAGCAGGTCACGGTTCAACCATGGCATGCATCAGTAGTGACTGGAAGTTATTACCACTTGTCAGCTCTTCGCTGACCTCTGCGAAATGAGATGGTGGTCTTCGTCCTGTTCCCAGTGGGTGGACGTCTGCATTACGAACGCTTCCAGCACCACGGCCGCTGCGTCGGTCACTGAATGGAAGCTCAGGCTGGTTTGGGGGGCATGGTGAATAAACAGCTCTCGTGCCTGAAACAGCTTTGTCCAGTCAAGACTGAGATAGGCTGGCAGATAATTTGTAGAAGCTTGAACGGCCGCTGCTCGTTCTGTACTACTCTGGGTAAATAAAGGAAATCATTCAGCTGACAAGTGCACTTCTGCTAAGTTAACTAAAAATGGTCCAGAATTGAAGGCCCTGGCATGGATTTAAAATAACTAGGATCTAGTTCCAGGAAAAGCTCCCCAGGGGCATGAACTGCCTCTCACTGTATGTCTATGTACAGGAATTTTTCCTTTAGGCTTGGATCTCACTTATACCTTCATCTGATTTTGACCCCGTAGAAGAGATTGAGTTTTATTAGTGGAGGTTAAGAGTCATGAACCAAAAAGATGACAAAGTCAGTAGGGAAACACAGAGCGCCTGAGTGAGGGATGGGGGTGAGGAGGGGATGCAACTCGGTTATAGAGAATACAATGTTAGCCAACTAACCCCGGGAGGTGGGGAATGGCACACTTGATCTTAGCCAACAGGCTGAGAAGCTATTACACAGCTGGCATATTTACACATGCAAATGCTGTGGGGTGGGTTAACTCTAGAGGAAATTAATCTAGACCAGGGGTGAGTAATTATTTTGGGGAGAGGGCTGCTTACTGAGTTTTGGCAAGCCACCAAGGGCCGCATGACAGGCAGCCCAGGGCAGATGAACATTTATTTTCTTAATTTTTTAGAGGCCCCTTGGGCCAGATAGAATGGCCTGGTGGGCCGCATCTGGCCCCCCAGGCTGCATTTTGCTCCCCCCGCTCTAGAGTAAAACCATCCTGGGCAGGTGTCTACACGTGCTGGGATTCAGGAGAAAATTTGCTGCTCCTGGCAGTAGTCTGCTCCTGCTCCCTCCAACACTGCACTGGCCCCCTATGTAGACGGTGACACTTACTACGCGGTGATTAGCAATACTGTGCAAAGCGTTTCTCGTGGCCCAGCAGTCACCTTAAAGGAGGTTTGCTTAGATTAATGCTCCTCCCCGTGGTCCATGCACACCAGATACTGAAAATACAGCATTATCTTGTAAAAGTGACTCTTGGGCTTATTATGTCAATAGCATTGCTGTCCTTTTGTGAGCACCCAGGTATGTACCAGTGGCAGTAAGTCCTCTGAAAGCTTGGATTCATTAGCATACGTTTGTTTTTTCACACAGGCAACCCTCCTGCGACTGGTACAGGGACTCTGCAGATTACCCTGGAAGATGTCAATGACAATGCCCCGTACATTAAGCCAACTCTGGCAAAAGTCTGTGATGATGCAAAGGATCTCAGGGTAGTGGTTTTGGAAGCAAAAGATGATGACCTGCACCCTAATACAGATCCATTCAAATTTGAACTGAGCAAACAGGCTGTCCCAGATAAAGTGTGGAAAATCACCAAGATTAACAGTAAGTCTTGCATCATTATCCAGTTTTTGGGTCTTGTGTCTCCTTTTTCCTTTACTATTTTGGGAGGGGTTCTGAGTTTGCTTTGTTTTAAACCCTCAACAAGCACAATTCAGCAAGAGTTCTGCAGATGCGGGTCTCACCGGACTAGCCCCTCTCCGATCTTTACAGCTGTCGGGGCTGGTGGGCGAGCAGTTTTCGATGAAGTGCCTTTTAGAAATGATGGCTTGATAGGACATTGATGACATGGCAACAGACTCTGTCTCCCTTGCTGAAATCACAATTCTTTTTCTTCCCAGAGACTTAACCACACGTGCCTCCTTAAGTATTTCTTTAAGCAGTAATGGGGCCCTGTAGTTTTATAGGACCACTGCCATATGTAAGACGTGCAGGCCAATTTTACAATGTAGCAGTCTTATCCTGTGATTTAATTGGCCTTAATTCAGCAAGGGACTGTAGAGTGTGCCTAACTTCATGCATTAGAGTGGTCCCCACCGGAGTCTCTGGAACTAATGACATGTCAGACGGTATCATGCAGATCAGGGATGATATTGCAGGAGGAGAAATCCAAGCACGTGCCAGAGAACTGCAGAATATTTCTAAGGCAAAAAGCAAGCATGAAGATTTGTGCTTCTGGGGGTTATTGTTTTTCATTTAGATTATTTCTATTGCTTTTTGTTTTGCTGAGCAAACTATTTAGCTCCATCAGCATTCTCCATCCCTTTCCCAAGTATGAACTGTTCTAGCAGTTTACTGAAAAATCTTTTCCCATCAGTATAAACCTCCAAGCCCCAAATATTATTCCAAATATTAGATTCTTCAGACCTGAACTCATCTTGACTGCCTTATGCTGTACAGCCTTACCAGGAACCGGGCAACAGTGTCTTTTCTGCAATATGGTAGTTGATACCACAAAAAAATGAGGCCACAAACTATCTGAGATCACGTAGCAAAATAACGTGCTAACTGTATATGCAAGCACCTTGCTGATTTTAATTCATAGCCACTGATTTCTATGGTGCCATATATGACTTCTGAGTTTTGTTTTCAACCCTGCAAACTGAAAGCAAAAGCTGAGGCAAATGAGCAGGCTTCACCCAGTTTAACAGTTTTGCTAGATAATTTTTCAAAGCTTTAAATTGTCCCAGGGTCACTGAGAGGGTTGGTGGACCAGCTGAACATGGCAGAAATTTGTTTTTCGCAATGAGAATCTAATCTGGTTGAGATTTATGTGTTTTTGAGAGTCTGTTGCGAACATTTCTCCAAGATGAGCCTAGATATTCTTAATTAATCACTCCAATCAGCTTTTCTCTCTAAAACATTAGCCAGCACTGTAGCTTCTTCAGAAGCAATTAAGTTAGGAATTCATAAAGCTAAGGACGGTAAGAAGTCTACAGCCTGCTGTTAAAAACGAAAATCAGGTCCAGTCAAACCCAGGGCCATTTTTACTGGCATCTTAATTTCTGACAGGCACCTGTGGATTTGATACTGCTGCTGTTTGTGAGCATCTTGCCCTGGACTTCTCGAATGTAGGAGGATGAAAATCTTAATTAAAACAACTGCAGAGTTATAAATTCACTTTAGTATATTTAGACTGTTCCAGATAATGGAAGAAATGGTCTGACTCCTGTTTCTTATTCACAGCATGTTGCAGGAGTGTTCACTGGTGTTTTCTGGCCTGGTTCCTGCTGTTGCGATTCCTGCAGCTGTTTTACTGTGTGTGATAAACTTGAATATGTTATCTAACCCGAGCTTTTAACATGGCTTAAGACTTCTATTTATTTTTTTTTTGGTGTGTCCACTTTCAGAACAGGCTATGAAATATGTGCAAATAGCTCCCAGCACATGAACTTCTATGAGCATTCAGGTAGAGTGTCTTGAGGACCCAACCCTCAGCCCATTAAGGAGATGTAGAAGATGGACCAGGTCCACAGAAACAATGTCAAAGCTTTCTGTCCTGTATTCACAGTCTTTATACTTACCTGATTGCTAACAAACAGCCAACTCTGCTGACCATTGTATGAGAGCAGTGATTGGTTTACCCTCTGCTTTCCCTTACCCTTTATAACAACTCGGGTTAGGGAAGCACCATGTCCCCTCCCAGCTTGCAGACCATAACTTTGGGTAGAAGGCTTCTTATTACCTCCTTCCTCACTGGGTGCATCTACACATTCATTAACATGCCGTAATTACAGCACATTAAGTTTAGTACCTTTGGGTATTTATACACGCGGCTTTCTGTCCCCGGCCCGCCGGAGAACTGCTACTTTGGAGCAGACTCCATTAATTGAGTCGTGTACGAAATCCAGACTCAATGGATCGAGTCTGCTCCACCCACGAGCTGATGTGCACTGTGCCGTGCAGTTGTCTAAGCAGCGAAATGTGAATCAACGTGCAGAGAGTATGGCGGCAGCGCACTTTTGAACTAAAGCACTTCCGAGGTGTTTTAGTTCAAAAACACACCGTCCCCATTTTCTTCATGCTAACATGAATCTTGCACCTTATACAGCTGCATGCATTGCAGCGCCGGGTGCTTTTCAAGGCACCCAGTGCTGCGGCACTTGCACGTGTGAAAAAGCCCTGTAACTACAGGTATTACCTTAATGTGCCGTAATCGGCACTACTGCGCATTAGCTCCGGTGCATGCTTTTTTGGTGACTAAAGCACGCTTTTTTGGTAGACAAGGTTCCTTGGGTGAATTTGATATCTTTTATTAGACCAACCCAAATGGTTGGTGACACTAATGCACAGTAGACTAATTCTACTGCATATTAGTACATCAGCATGGGTTTTGCCTGCCATGCTACTGTGCAATAGAATTAGCCTACTGCATTTCTTGTGGACATGCCCACTGTGTGAGTGATGTGATCTAGCTGCTAGCTGGTACACTTATTTCCACTGGAATTTGCCTGCTGACATGCTTTGACTAGAGAAATCATACTTGTGTAAAAGTCCTGAAACTTGTGAAAGCCCTTGCTTTCCTGGCATCATGGAAGGTATTGACCATTATCCCTCAACTCTGTTTGATGAATTCCTGTGACTGAATTTGTTACCAAATTCTCTACGCTATGTATAATACTCCTTTTCCCCTTTAGTTTCCATGGGTAAGTGTGGTATGTGTTGTGTGGCTTGTTTGTTGGTCCTTCTTATTTCCCCTTCCACCCCACCCTCAGTTGAGGCTCTCTAATTCTTGTGTCCTCATTCTTTGCAGACACTCATGCCCAGGTCAGCCTGCTTCAAAACCTGAAAAAGGCCAATTACAACATCCCCATCTTGGTGACAGATTCTGGAAAACCACCTCTGACTAATAATACAGAACTGAAAGTACAAGTGTGTTCCTGCAAGAAATCCAAAATGGACTGCAGTGCAGCCGATGCCCTTCACATCAGCATGACCCTAATCCTCTTTTCAATCTTCAGTTTATTTTGTAAGTTTTTCTAAATTACACTGAAGTCATATTTAGCTGCTGGTTCTTGCAGTTGATTCTGTTATGCATTCTTATAAGAAAACTCACCCAAGAGAGAAGTTAATTCATAAAGCCAGCTATGAGCCCAAAGTATGACAACCACATTTGTTGAGGAAGTGTACCTATATGAATGAGGAGGGGAGATTTCTTTTATTAATAAGGATAGAAAGGCAAGGAAATGCCTCGTTTTCACATTAGCAGTTGATTGGAAATTGAGGCAATAGTTTTTAAGTAAAATCAAAGAAAAAAGAAAACTGGGATATAATAAACTAAGAAGTAGCAGCATTTTTAACTGAAGTGTGAGACATTTTCTTTCATCTCTTCCCTAAATTCAATTCAGAAACAGAAACGGGAGATTAAAGGTGTTCTTGTAACTATAGCTGTTCTGGGTCACCATGAAAATGAGTACTGTCTGCTTCAATCTATTCCTCTGTACAAAGTGTGCAAGCAACTGGAACACAGGGAACTTATTCAAGGATCTGAGCCTATAGACATCTAAGATTGATAGTCTGGAGAATTGCAAGTCAAAAAAAGAAGGGGAGAGCTGATGTGTTAGAGTAAATTTCAAGGGATTGTCTCTTTTTGATGCTCCTGAGCAGACCTTTCTCAAACAGCCTTGACAAACACACAATTTAAAGTGGGAGACAAAAGAATAAAACATATTTAACAAACAAAATGACTCGGGGAGTGAGATGCCCAAATCCTAGTCGTAGACTGCCCTGGGGAAGCTGCCTTATATTCTTAGGGCTAAATCCCATTTTACTTTATGAATCTAACTGGCATGTACACAGCTGCATAGCTGCAATTTTGGGCATTTAAATGCAGTTTGGGACTCAGTGGGCATGTCTACACATGTCCAAACTTGACGCACCTTTGTTTAAGGTACATTAAGGCAATTTAGATATGCATCTACACGTGTACACATGCTAGTGCACATTAAGGTGCATTAGATTTAGGCTGGTTTAGTAAATCGCATTAGCGCATGTGTAGCCATGCTAATGTGATTAACGCGATGTGTGTCCTTTGATGCACACCACATTAATTAATGCTCATTAAACATTTACACATGTGCTTAGCTATCCCATCTTAGATTTGGTACTCAAGCAGGTATCATGTTTAGGTGCAACTAGCCTAAAATTACTATTTTTAAGGCAGGGCATGCACGTGTGAACATGCATCTTTAACGTACCTTTAAAAATGGTGATTTTAGGCTAATTCCACTTAAAAGGGCCACGTGTAGACAAGCCCAGTTTTTCCAGAAGTGAGGGAGGAGAGCTAGCCTACCAGTTTGCCCAAGTTCTAGGTTCCTCCTTGCCTCACCAAGGAAGGGTTTGAATCTCCTCTCCACCCTACCTCTTGAGGCTTATTTGGCGCATCTTGTATGTAATATCCATTGTCTAAAATGGATAAAAACCACTAAGAAAGTTTGGGGAGGTGATGCCAGGCTAGAACCCAGGGCCACCTCTATTCTAGGGTGGTATCAATCTCACTGGACTATCCCCTCTAACTTATGCTTGTCCTCTTAGCCCTACACAATTTCCTCTCTTGGCTGGCTCTAGTAGGCCAGCTTCAAGAGGAGGGCTGGAGAATGACTTAAATCATGTCTTGCCTTTGGCATGGTTGTTAACGCAATTAGAGCAAGGAAGCAGAAGATGCGTGTGTTCAAATCCCCTCTGGGATCTTGGGTTTCTTGTTTTCTACATTCACCACTAGAGTGTTTAGGCTGAAATATGGGAAGGTCTCGCCTAACACCTGCTAATCATGTTCGTTGCCCTACTACAATTTCCGACCTTACACACACACATCCTCTGTGTGAGTATATTTATTTCACTGAGCGTGCTCACTGGGCACAGGCAGAGCTAAATCGCCATGTGCCAAAACCTGCTGGGTAGTGGCTGTGTACTTGCTGTTTAGGCAAACAAAGCAAAATAAGATTTAGCCCTTAGTGTTTCAGTGTCCTCCTCCAGAAAACGGGATAGTAAAGTATCTCTGATGATAAATAGGCGATTTAAGTATTATTGCCATCAGTCATTATAAAGTCTCATGTGCATGTATTGCACTGTATGGGTGAATCAATGCCTCTTTGGTCTCTCAGGGTCTTACAGTGTTGGCAAGAGACACCATGATAAGATTCAGATCTAAAGACTGGGGGAAAGGGAAGGCTTATACATGTCCCAAAGCTGGGTGAGGCAGTCTGTGCAGAGATTAGAACTAGCTACTCTCTGTGAAGCTCCTTGAAGGTGAAAAGGGCTATATAAATGCTAAGTGCAAATACCTCCTCTGTTGTTCCCTAAGGCTGCACACAGGTGCCTCATTTATCTCAGGATAAACCATGTCCACTATCCCAGGATAAATTCAAAAGAAGTTTCTTAGATAAAAGGTAGTGACAGTTTATCCCAGGTTATTGCAAAGTATGTCTGTACAGTTATCCGGGGATTGCATCCTTGAGCCAATGGCAGAAAAAGCAGCACTGTAGTCAGCCACTCAATAAATCCTGGTTAGAAGGGCGATGTGTGTGTGTATATGCCAATCCTGGGATATTTTTGTTCCAGAACAAAACACAGGCACAACCTATCCAGGGACAAATGCAGCATATGTTCATAGCATCAGTGAGATCTGAAGTGACTCCCTTTACTTCAGCATAATTGCTCTGGATTTATTTACTCTGCTCAGACCGAAAGCAGAACTTGCCCTAAGTAGTAGTAGTAGTAGTAGTACAGTTGTTAAACATTCAAGGATTCTGATTTCTTTCCCCGCTCCACACACCCTTTGAAAGCAGTATAGTGAGAAAGGGGATGGGGAGGAGATAGTTATTTACCTGTGCTACCAAGTCATAGCATTGGCCCAAGACACCTAGTGGAGTAGCATACTGCTCAGCTGTGGTCTACACGATATAGCAGTCAAGACTTTTACTTGTGTGAGGTACAGTGTTGCAGGTGTTCTTCCTGGAAAAATGCCTGGCCGTACCACAGCGCATGCGAGCCTATAGCGAAAAGAGTCATAAATATGCATATTAGCTCTACCGGAAAAAAAAAAAAAAAAAAGACGTGCCTGTAAGAAAATAGTAAGATGGTAGGCTCGTTCTGCTCGCTCGTTTTATAAAACAAGAGGCACAAATGATGTATGCTTGCATGATTTGCAGGTGCAGTTTATTTTGTGTAAGTGGAGCGATTCACTCTGTTGTCTGAGCAACTGATGAAAAGACAGGGAAACACCAGCTGTATGGAACATGCACATGGCAAGATCTCCCTTTGCCAGATGTGGGTTATTTTATACACAGTTGTTCTGAGTGATATCATGAATTTGACAAATATGCTTCAACAGACAGAGGGGCCTGACATTGAGCATTCAGCCTTTTTCCTAAATTTCTGTGATGCCGGGAGCTCGGGGCTATTGATTTAATTCATTTTAGAGAGAAAGGGGCCAGATACTCCATTGTTTTGTATCTCGCATCACTATTTATGCTGTGGAAAGTGGCTGGCAACCGCTGTCAAATCATCTGGGAGAGTTTCATAATGGCTTTCCACAGGTGGAAATGACTATACAGAGCAGGACAGACCAGGGCCAGGATCTAGCTGAGAAGTTTGGCTGTGGATCTGAAGTCTTCCAAAATATGCTGGTGTCACGTCGGGGGTTTGGTTCTCGTCCAGCTGCACAACTAGTTGTTCTTTTTATAACTGCTATTAGTTTCATCACAATCTCTCCTATAGTCCAAATATTTATCAGAGTAATCAAAGATTATAGTGTCATAAAAACTATGGGAACTTTAATGCTTATTGAACAGATGAAATATCCCATTGCTAGTGGCAAGTTATGGGTTTAATCTTTGCAAAACCCCTTACGTGGCTCACTTTGCTCCCAGTGCTTATCTTTTATGAGGCTCTTATTCCTAGGAGGTAAATCCTTCAGTCAAGGGAACTTTGCTGTTCGTGCCAAAATCTTTCTTTTTTATATTTGACATCTGGAGTGAGGATGGATAGACCCATGAAAGAGCTGCTAGGTATAAAAATGTCTTGCATGAATCTCTTGCCAGCCCAAAACATCTTGATATTATCATTTAAATGGAGCAATTACGATTGAACTTAGAATATGGACCTCTTCTTTAAGTCATAGAAGAAGGCATATGTGGCAGCTTTCTGAATGAATTAAACACAGTATTGAAGACCTTCCTTCAAACTGCAATGCAAGCAAAAGGAAATAATTTGGCTAATTCAGCTACTGTCCTACCACTCACAACTGTCAGCAGTAGCAAGCTAGGGAATACACAGTTGGCTAGAAGTGCAAAATAAGTAGGTGTGCAGTTGGAGCACAAGACTTACAGATTGCTGAGGACTGTGCTGAGTGTCATTGCCCTAGAACACAAGGACAAGTGTGTATTCACTGCAGTATAAAGAGGGAAAACGCAAACATGATAGAGCAAAATGCTGTCTCTTGCAGCACATAATTAGGAAATGGATCTCATTACCATAGGAAGCCACCAAGGCCAAGAACTGAGGAAGAGAGGGACTAGATGTTTAGATGGATAACAAGAATATCCAGAGTTACAGCAGTTAATGCGAATCAGTTGTGGAAGGGATATTAGAACTCATGCTTTGGCCTTAGGCTAATATCAAGCTGCTAGTCTAGGGGCAGATATTATTTATAAACTGGTTTAGGTGATCAGAAACTGGTTTAGACCTGTAGCAGAACAGATGTTCAGTG
Source organism: Alligator mississippiensis (assembly GCF_030867095.1). Lineage (NCBI taxonomy): Eukaryota > Metazoa > Chordata > Crocodylia > Alligatoridae > Alligator > Alligator mississippiensis. The sequence continues at coordinate 71,620,720 of NC_081833.1, forward strand.
TACATAAACCAGTTTGAAAATGGCTGAAACCGGTTTGAGACAAACCTGGTTGAATGTAGTATCAGACTTACGTGATTTGGGTCAAACTGGCTTATGCAGTGTCTGTCCTGGGCTCCTTGCTTGTTTAAGTTAAATCAGACTCCCCCAGCATGCTCTCTGGGCTGAGTGGAGCTTTCTGCTCCACAGCAGAGCTGGCCCCTCCCCTCTGCTCCCTGGATGCAGCTCCAGCAGAGACTGCAGGTGTCTGCCTGACTTCCCCTAGCATACCACGTGCTGGCTGTGGTCTGTGCTGTGGGAGACCGGTTCCTTCTTTGAAAAAGCTGTTTAAGAAGAGCTTGAACTAATAGAGAGAGGCTTTGTTTTCTGATGGGGTGATAAACACTGAGTTAATGGTGATAAATACTGTTATCAATTCCCTGCTGGGCTGCTCAGAAGTGGAGGAACCCCTCCCTAATCAGAGTCTCCTGCCAGGTCCTGGCCATGCCTCCCCTCAGCTCAGCATTGTGGAAGGGGAGGGAGGGCTGCTCTAGTGCCCCCCTCCCACCCCACTACCTCCTAGCCTGAGCCACTGCAGGCATGCCTTTCTGGTTACAAACCTAGCCTAGCCAGGTTAGACTAACCTGCAAAGATTGAAGCAATTCAGGCTTTTTGAATATCTATCCCTAGCCTTAGAGACCAGGAGGAAATCTTGTATGGGAAGCTGGTTATCCTTCATCTGCCTACTTGAGGAATCCTTAGGCCTTACTTCAGAAGAGTTGGCCACTACTGATGATACAGTATTGGACTGCAACACTGTGACATCAGGCCCAGCCTGCCTGCCATGGAGGAGCTGCTGAATGAGATCAGGGCAAAGAGAGCAGTAGGTGTAAGAGAAGCAGCTTAGCAAAGAAATAGATCTGAGATGAAACTGGTAGAGGATAAGTTGACTGGATGTCAGCCACACAATGGAGAGAAAGAGGTAGGACAAAGAAAAAGTGCATGATGGAGCTTGTCCTTGAAGCTATAGTTGGCTGGTTATTTTGTGCAAGGAAAGAAATCAAGCCAAAATAAGCTATTTTGGAGGTATCTTTTCTGAATGCTGGGTTGTTAGGGTTTTCACAGTCAAAACCAGTCATTTTACCATGACGCAGTTAAAGCATCTGAGCTCAGGAGCTGATATAGCCCAAGGAACAGACGTTCTTAAAGCACTCAGGAAAACAAACATATTGGCATATTGTATTTTGTAAGGCAGTTCATCACCATTGCAACCAAAATCCTCCATAGTTTTCACTAAGAGAATATCACAAAATGGTCTATTGATTTTAAATAATAATAACCAGATGAAGTCCAAAAGAGAAAAAGAATTGATCTATTGACCTGAAAACGTACAAGCTTTTAACCTGGTAAGATCTCTTGACATAGGTCGGGTGTGAATAGTAATTAGAGAGTGATTGCCTTTTCAAACTGTATTTAAATGCCATCAAATTCACAACAAATGACAGTGTACATATATGTTTTAGCAGACTACTAGCCTTTTAAGATATATTGGCCTTGGTGGGGAAAAAAATGGCTTGCCCTTCACTACCTTGGAATAATTAATTTCCACAACGAACTTAATCATAATAGGTCAATGCACAGACATGCATCAAAGAACTCTTAGGACTTGGAATACATACAAGTGACTGGACAAAGTGGAAATGCTTCCCAGAGTTTTTTTCTGTTACCCTAGAAGGGATTTAGGGAAAAAAAGTGCTTCTGAACACAGCCACAGTGAACACAACATCAAAAGCTAGCATCTCTATTGGGAAACTAGACTTTACGATCAGATCTAGGTTTCACAACCAGAGAGAAATCCTCTAGAGAATATTTAAATACTGGATTTTTCACTTCATTTAAAAATAAATTATGTTGTTTCCAGTGGGTGATTGCATTTCACGATGTGATTTATTGTATACCAACATAAAACACTAAGTTAGAGCCAGGCACTCTGAAAGCAGGGGATTAAAATGAGAATCCAAGGCACAATAGCCAAAGCTAGAATAAACAGAATACAGAGTAATGCCATTAACCAATCAATCATAGTAGCAACGTTATGTCAATGCAATTTATTTGTGAGAAAAATGCCAACTCCTGAAAAGTGACACGTTTCCGTGCTGGATAACAACAGTTTAAGTCTTAGTTGACAGCAGACAAGTGATAGGAACATTTACTTTTTATTCTGGCCTGGGCAGTGGACTACAAAGTTGTAAGCTGACTTTGGCCTAAGTAAATAAAGTACTCCATTATCATGAACAGAAAGTAAGGAAACAAAAAATAAGGTAGCTGAGAAGAAATTAAATGAGCTGGCGGCCTTGGCATTGAAATTAATTTGTCAAACTGAGTGTGAAAGGCCTCAGGTGTGCTGAGAAACAGTATCACAGAGATGCCAGAACTGTGATTGCAAATAAGCCTCAGAGAGATATCCTTAAATTTAACTTCCTATTAATTTCCTCTATCCTTCCCATTGAAATGCTAGCTCTCCCCCCACCAGCTTTTTTTTTTCCATTTAAGGAAAGCACCTAGAGGGCCAAAAGACAATTTCCCACACTAGATTACACACGTGGATATTAAACCATTTAAAAAAAAAATCTTCAAATGGTATTAACTGGCAAATTTGAGCTTAACTGAGCATGGGCAGGCAGAATTAAAACTGAAATGCTTCCTTTAATCCATCTCTTCATATGAGGGAATCAAAGTATATATTTCCTGCATTATGCAAGAACACCAAATGTCTGAATGTCCAAATGCTGCCTTGAATAGCACGAAACTAAGGCAAATCATAGAAGTTACAAATGGAAAAGACCTGTAAGGTCATTTGTTCTTTTCATTTTACCACGGTAGGACTGTTACTTGCCGGTACCAAATTTTGAGGCTCATCTGTGAATTTCTTTGCTTTGCTTAGGTTGAGGCAAGCATGTAATATCATTTTTCACAGTTTAACGTACTTTTAGTTTTTACAGTCAGAGTTTTTCCCCCCAAAAGGAACAAAGATCTGTCCCTATTCTTTGCAGTTCATGGAAGACAGAGAGACCAAATATTCCATTGTCACAAATTTGCCAGAAACAAACATGTATTTCATGGATGATGAAGATATTAATACGGTACAGAACAAAATTCTCTTCTCATGGTTGCAGCAGTCAGGAAGAGCTCCATGCGCTTGACAGAGCCATGGTATAAAATGGACATACTAATAATATTTGAATTTTAAATGGCAAAGATGCACTTGTATGTGTGAGAACAATAACGGCTTTGTATTATTCCCCTTTGACTGACCCAAGATTAGGCTGCTTTTGTGATTAAAACCCCAGACTGGGGATTAGAGAGCCCAGTATTCGATACCCATCTCTGCCACAGACCTCTGTGGGAAGTCATCCGATAGTGAGCATCACCGGGTATGTCTGTATTGCTACCCAGTCCTGCTCTCAGTAAAAACCCTGCTTCGTCCACCCCTCGGTGGCAGACAACTCGCTGTCAGTGGGCAGCATGTGCTAACAAACATTCAGGACGAGCTGGTTGATTTTAATTGGCCACAAAGGTCACCTAGTATCATTTCTATTCCCTGTTTGGGCAAGAATAATGTAATATCTGGAGAAGTGTTTGAAGGCTTTGAACCTTTCAGGCCCACACGTGAAGTCTTTAAGTGCACATCCAGTTGACTTGCATGCAGGCCACATGGATTACACGTGCCCACACCCGAGACCTGTAAAAATGCTTCTTTGGAAAATTTGGATTGAAATTAAGTGTGATATTTGACATCACTTAGCATCCATCCAGCCAAATGTGGGGAATTTCTAATTGATTTCATTTCCTTCCATGGCTGCTGACTTTGCCCCTGTGGCTTAATAACACATTTTTAGGGATTCTCAATATTTCAAGTTGGGAAACAGTTTACCTAGAGATTTAAATGTCCCTGCTCTAATTATGTTCATGTTCTACTTTTGCAAGGCTGCTAGCAAGCTGTGCTGCAGTGCTTTGGAGGATGAGCTCAGACTGCTTAAGCAATTCTACATTGTTTTAAAAGTCTGCCGGGCTGTTACCCTTGATGAATTCCACTTATTTTAGTACCATACCTGTGAAAAATTAAGAGATGTATTCAGTCTGACTATTTCAAACATTCACTTGTCTGCTTTACTTAATATTTTCAGGCATTGAGTTCGATTTAATAGCTCAGTTCATGGGAGAATTCTTTCACATTTCAAACAGTCATTTTTAAAAAAAAATGTTTTTGGCTGGTCATTCAACCTCTCTGCTAATATTTCAACAGGCTGCAGCTTTTTATCTGCTGCCTGCCTATCAATATTCAGGTGGCATTGCTATAGCAAGAGATACCTCAATTAGGAATATTAATTCGTTAATTAAAAAGTAGTTTCAGTCCAAGAGCATCTTTGCTGCTTTAGTCCAGGAATGCTATTGTGATGGTTAAGATGCTCCAAACAAATAACAAGCGGGAGTGTTATTGGATGTTGCTTTTTTTAGGTTGACATAGACGCTCACTGAGTACTGGGTAATCGACGGCAATCAACATTTAAATGTTCCTGACTCACAAAGCAAGCATCATTACTCTTCCCCTAGGTTTGGTGCACATTGGTCTCAAAAGATGCATCTCTCTGTCTGTCTCTCTCACATGCACGCTTTACAGCAAGGAAACAGGCACTTGACATGAGTCAAAGAGGAGGGACAGATCATCAGATCGGTTGTTATAAATCAGCCTTAAGCTAATGGGAGATTAGATCAATATAGCTTTTGTAATAACCTATTTAGCAGCATGAAAGAAAACATCTTTGAATGAGGCTGATTTTACCAAAGAGAGGCTGCCTTCTGAGGATTATTCTAGCCTGGGCAACTTGTATGTCCTTTGGAAGTTGATTAGCCTGAACGGGCATGTTTCTCTACTTCCATGCCAAAGTTGGTGTCAGCCAACTGTAGAGCATGTGCTGTCATTTTAGTTAATGAAGCTAAATATTGACATTGATGTGCAAGAGTTTACTGGAGCTTTGGGTAGGTTTACTATAGATTTACCTCTGGCATCCGCGATTTCTCTTGTCGTCTTATCATTAAGAAGCTTGAAATCATTTTGCTAAAGGGAATGGGAACTACATATACACTCATGACATGAACGTTTACCTGGGGAAAGTCATTTTCTTTTGAAGCCCTGTACAATGACAGCTATTCAGCAAGATCACTAAATTCTCCCCCGTCTCCAGCACACCTTCTGCTGCTATTGATGCCCCAAAAAAGCTTCTTTTTTTTTTTTTGTTAAATTGCTGAAATAAGCAAACACATTAACTGGGACAGATGTTTCAGCTTTTCGAGTCTAGTGGGAGTTCTGTGGATAAAGTTCCCTTTTTCCTCAAGAGAAGGAAATGCCAGTTTGGCTAAGATTGGGAAGCTATATCTTTTGACACCTGCAGCAAAGCTTAGACCGTATCTTGCTCCACTGGGATTTGAACTAAGTCTCAGGAGGGAGAAGCTATTAAATGATTATTTTACAAAGGCACAAAGAAATACTAGTAATTTCCAAGGGAATGATACAAATCACATTGAAGTCACTAGCAAGACATCAGTAGAATTTGGATGAAGCGCCAAGAGAACAAAGTCCAATAAATTTTTGAAAACACACATCCTGGGACATGGGTGATTAAACAATTTATTTGAAAGCCATTGTGAGATGTGGCAGTTCCAAATAAAGGTTACAGCAATAATTACATAATTAATTGGGTATATTGAGGAAAGAAAGCATCTGAATGCTGATTTGCTTCCTAATCGGAGTGTGGTTCTGATCTAGTATGCTATTTCCTGGGTACGTCTTCAACAGTACTGAGGTTTCAGTAAAGTCCATGTAGGCTTTTAATTTTGCAAAGATTAGTTCAGTCTTTCCTATGAGGGAGTACTGGAAGCTTTTCCTGTGACGGAAGTAGAGTGCAGATAGAGGGAACTCCGATCATCCACTATTTTTAAATTTCTTGCTTTGTGTTAAATTAGAACGAGTGCAAGTGTGTATCTTGGAGGATGTCTAATTGTCCACCAAGGGCAAGCTCAAAACACAGGCACCGTGAAGTCCCCAGAGGAATGAAGTCGAATGTAGGCTTTGTGCTACTAGCCTGCCACGCTGCCATGACCTTTACCTCTTGCCAGGAATAATGCATTCAAGGGATGTTTGCATTAATGGCTGTGCACGAGGAAATTTAGTTGACATGTTCCGTTTCTTTAAAACTGCGAGGTAATTAATTGCATCATAATACTCAGAGACTGTTCAGATCGCAAAGTAATGAGCTATAAGGTCAGGAAGCACCAACGTCTTGCGGTGAAGGGGAGCTGCAGATTATTAAGCACGTTGGAAAGCCAGGCCCTCTATTTAGGGCCGGAATGTGATTTTTGGATTTGGCTGGGCTCCATAAGGAAATAGGCTACTGTTATCTGCCTTTTGGTTAAGCGAGTTAGCTTGAAATACTGGAATGCAAGAATGACAGGAGTGTTCAATTTGCTTCATTGATATAAATCCTGGATGAAGAGCTAACGTGAGATTAGCTCACTGAAATAAGCAGGTGGCTATTGCTATTGAAGACGCTCATAGCACAGACAATTACACTGGCCCTTTGAAGATGGCTCGTCCCTTTTTGTAACTCAGTTATTTAAAACTGTTCATTATATCACACTCTATGATTGGACGATGACTCACATCCCAGGCTTGTGATATTAGCCATCTCCTTAATTTCTTTTGAGCTGCCAATTATCTTCACCTTGTACGACCTCTGAGGGAGTTCAAATTGATCTGGTCTATTTAGAGTCCTTTCTGATACAGGTGCTTTCACCACGCTCATTGCCAAGGTATTTGAATAGCCCAACCACACTGTGTATCAGACCAGTGGCCCTATGAAATTATCCCATTATATCCAGACAAAAGGCCCAAAGGTTAGTCTGTCTTCTTGTCCAGAGGCCGGTAATGTTCTTCTCACAGAACCTGAGCATTAATGCTAGAAGACCCCATCTGTCTGCGACAATGGGGCACTACTTTCTTATCTTGAGGCTGTCAGCCATAATGACAGTAATTCAGGAAACAAACAAGATTTCCTTTGTACTTGTAGAAGAAAATGAACCTGACAGATATCCAGCAGACAGATTTTACCTTTAACTTCAGTGGGGATAAAAAGTTTTCAAAGGACAGCTAACACGGCCCTTCTGATAAAGAAAGAGAAGCATAACAGAGGAAAGGCAAGGATGTACTCCATCTGCATTGTTCTAATAAATAGTCTTTAATATTGGCTACGAGGGCCAGAGGCGTAGCAAGCTCATTCTGTGCTTGGGGCAGGGAAGAGGAGGGGGCAGGGATTGTGCTGGCTGCCAGGGCTGTGCGAAGCTTCGGGTGCTGATTTGATTCGGAGGAGATTCAGCCTGATTTGGTGGCTGAATCTCTAAATCCAGATTGAATCAGGGGACCAATAAAAAGGTCCGAATCGATTCAAAACTCTCTGAATCATCGGAAAAGATTCAGAGAGCTTTGATGATTCGGGCAATCCCTGCCCGCTGCAGCAGGGAGCTGGAGCCAGACTCCATGCTGGTAAGTAGGGGGCGGGGGAGGCGGGGATGAAAGAAGGGGGAGGGGACCATGGGTGGGGGGGTCTCATCCCCTGCCTGCTCCCCCAGCCCCCCCCCCATGGCTGCCCTGCCCGCCCCAGATCCCGGTGCTTTAAAAAAAGCCCTGACTCACTGGGTGCTGCTGAGCAGGGAGGGGATCTCCGCTGCCCACCACTGCACCACTCTGTGGGGGGGCTCTGCATGACCCCTCCCCCATAGCTGCCCTGCCCATACCAGCTCTGGCCCTTTAAGAAAACCCCCCCGATAAAACCAAGGGACTCACCAGCTCCTGCAGCAGCCTCAGGGCTTCAGGGGGCTCATGGAAGAACCCCTCGTGGTGCTGTGCATCAGGGATTGCCTCCTGCTGGGCAGGAACTGGTGAGCCCAGGGTTTTTTGGTTAATTTTTTTCTTAAAGGGCTGGAGCTGGGTGGGGGGGCTGGGAGAGTGGAGGTGATGGTCAAGGGGCTCGTGCAGAGCCCCCCATGCAGCATGGAGTAGTGGGGGGCAGCGGGCATCATCCTACTGCCCAGCAGCACCTGGTGAGTCAGGATTTTTTTTTCCCCAAAGTGCCGGGAGCTGGGGCTGGCAGGACAGCCATTGCCTGGGCTGGGAGAATGGGAGGGGGATGGACCTTTGTGATTCAGAGATTCGTCTGCTGCTGAATTCGGAGGTTCAGCTGAATCGATTCGGGGCAGTGATTCCAATAACCAAATCGAATCACTGTCCCCCAGATCAGCTGAGTTTGCATCCCAAGTGAATACTAGCCGCTTTGCACAGGCCTACTGACCACTGGAGGTAGAGGAGTGAAGGGGAAGCAGTCTTACCTGCCCAGCTCTCCACGCTTAGGTGGCTACTGCTACTGCTGTGCCTGCCTGGCTCCCATGACCCCACTGCACCTGGCATAGCAAGGACTTCTCAGGGGAGGTTGCCATACTGGTGTCCCCACTTTAGTTGGCACTCCGGGCTGGTACTCACCCAGTTACAGTACTGTGAGGGGCCCAGTATAGTTCCAGTTGAGTCAATGAAGGAACCCTGAAGAACTAGGTTTCACTGGGTGGAACAGTCTCCAACAGACCATTCCTTGGCAAGAAGTGATCAGAGAACAGTGTACTAATCCCGTTTTCCTTTCATTATGGGATCACTTTAGGCCACTTTTGTGTCTTGCTTCCATAGGGGATGGCCAGAAGCTCTTTTAGGGCAATCTGCCATCCAGTGGGATAGAAGCAGAAGGACCCTGGGCTCTTACTGAGCCATATAAGACATCCTGATATCCCCAGTGTAAGACAAAGAAAGATGCTTCTTACATCCATAACCTCCCTCCTGCTGCATGATGGCTCCTTGCCTGCTTTAAGTAGATCAAAAACAAATGTTGAAGAGCACATGGTAAAATTCCTCCCAGGTGACAAGGGAACAGCAGTACAGATGAACAGAGCTGTACTGCACATCTGCTTCAAAGAAAAGAAAGGAATTATTAGGCACAACAAGCATTAGTATTCAGGTTTAAACCCATCAAGACCAGATCTTGCAGCATGCCATTTCCTAATGCACTTAATAGCATGAACCGGCACCATGCACATTTTCACCCATTTTTTGCAGTATTTCTAAACAACAAGTGCCTCTTCAGGCCAGCTTGCCGGTTTCACACTACAGGTGATGCATGCTTTTTGAAATAAATTAGGGCTGGATCTAACGTCCTTGACATCAGCGTAAAGGCTCTCTGTGGTAAGATTGAGCACTTTGCTTTCACAATTTGGCAGAACGGCGGATCCAAATTTTCGGTTTGTGCCTAACTCCAAGGATAAAAGAAAGGAAAACAACAAGAAAAAACCTAAACCCATCAAACCTTATCCCATTCAAACAGTATTGAATACTGGAAACAGAGCTGAGACCAGTGGGAGAATTCGAATTCCAAGATGAAACAGATCATTTGAGGAGTCGGATTATTTAAATTTAGAATTGCTCAAATGAATTCCAGGGGTGGGAAGTACTTCATTTACAGCGTAACCCAGGGGTTGGCAAAACACATGCTGCGGGCTGGATCTGGCCTGCCAAGTGATTCTGTCTGGCCTGCGACATTCTCTTGTCTGCTCCCCCCCCCCCGATGGGAGGCACTGGCTGCAGTAGCAGCAGCTCCAGCTCCAGTGCCCAGGACTGCAGCCCGAGATGGAGCATGGTGGGGGCTGAGACATGCAGCAGGGTGAGTGACTGCAGAGCCGTGGAGGGACTCAGCCCCTAAACGCACCCTCCTGCCCTCCCTCTCCCTCTCCCCCAGCTCTTGCTGTGGGCACTGGTCTCTTTCAGGCTCCGGGCAACTTCCTCTCCCCCCACCCCGAGGTGCAAATTTGCATGTGGAGGAAGTAGAGAGGCAGTACGGGAAGCACGAGCCCTCCCTGCAGCCATGAGGGTCAGTGCCATGGCATTGCTAGCCAAGCGGGGGGCCCCTGCAAAGACCCCGGGGTGGGAACGGTGGCAGTAGACTCTAAGCACTCTGCACATTACTTCAGCTGTTATTTCTTCAGCTATTCCCACCCCCCTCACTGAATGGAGTAGCCAGAGTGTTTGCAAAGAATAACACAGATTATGCGACTATTTAACAATATACATGGAAAGCTTTTTTTTGAACTGGCAAATCCTGATCTTCATGCTAAATTTCAGGTGCAGTTTAATCCAATCAAAAAACAGAAGCAATATTGTGACATTTGTGTGCACCCAGAAGTAGCCAACGCAGTTCAATTACTGAGCACCCATGCTCGATCTACAAAGAAGAGCGTTATTCATAGAAAACGATTTGACACAACATTTTGAAACAATGAGTATGTTTGTAAAAACTGAAAGCAGGTCTTGGGCAATTCCCGTGCAGAAAAGAAGACCAAATTAATTCAGTCAATGAGAGTGTACACCACTGTAACCATCAGGGCTCAGAATAAGAGAGTTCTGGTGCTGCATACCTACACTTGAACATGGCTACAGGGCTTTGATAATAGAGGTAGGTCTGAGCTGAACAGGAAAGTGGACAGGCTGAGAAAAGATAAAACAGAAAATAGTCCCATCAGCAGTTTCTGGTCACTTCAAAATCCAGGAGAAAGAATCAGTACATCATTTGTATTATCCCTAGACCCTATGGGATTTTCTTTGTAGCTTTATTGTTAGTATTTCATTTGATATACTACCTGGCTCTCAAAAGAATAGTCTTGACTGCCACTGGAAATTCTGGCAGCTTTCTATTACTAAAAATATAAACTTCTTTTTCCCCTTCAAGAAGACCAATATGTATAGAAGCTGATCCGTCTGTATTACTACAGTGTAGATGAACAGCTGCCGGGGGGAAAAGGCTTCTTAAAGTTTGTTAAAAAGTATGTGTGTACAACAGGAGATGGGAGAGATACAGGTCAAGATTTTAATTTGGACAGAAGGAAACAGGTCTGAAACGGAGAAGTAGATCTGTGAGTCCTCAGCATAGGAACTGCACTGGAATTTGTGTTTATAAATGAGATTACACAAATTAAAGGGAGAAAGAAGGGTATCAAAGCCAAAGACCTACAGTATCCTCACAGGAAGTGGAAGGGATGGGAAGATCACCCAAAGCACATATTCAAAGGGTGTTGATGCAGGTAATGAGGAGGAACCAGGAGATGACAGAGTCACAGAGGCCTAGACAGTACAAAGTTCAAAGGTCCTTGATACACTAGCTTGGGCCATAGGTGACTGCCAGTTCAAGAAGGAGAGGCCTTTGGAGATGTTTAGTTAGAACAGTTTTAGCGGGGTGCAGGGGGAAGAAGCTGGAGTGGAATGGGTTTAGGATGAAAAAGCAAAGAAGTGCAGTCAACAAATGTATTGATGAAAAGGGAAGAGCATTAGGGTGGTAATTGGAGAGGCAAGTGGGATCAAGGGTAGGGATTGGAGAGACAAAAGCATGCTGGTATTGCATTACGGGTACGGCAGCTTTCAGTGTCTATGAAATTAATAGAAGCAAATCATGTTCAAAACTAGGAAGCTGAACAAACTATTTGTAATGAATGATTCGTCCATTTTAGATAGCCTCTATTTCTTGCTCACCAGAGCAGCTCTGCTGACTCAAAAGACAGCACTATTTCCTCTGAATCAGGTTTAAACAAATGCCCCTCAAAGGTGGTAGAGACATTGCCACTGGAGATGCTGTCTTTCAGGTAAGCAATAAACTCAAAGCCCATAACATTTACTTTTCACCATTGCAGGAAGTGACAGTGTTGATCAGAGATTGACTTAAATTAGACACCCTCATCCAAATACTGCTCAACCTTGGTGATCATGCAGGTTCAGACCATGATCAGACTATTGTGATTCCTGTCCGTCTTTTATACAACTCTTCCTGGACCCCTTCCAAAGTATCCTGAGTTTTACTGTCATTTGAAATTGGGGTGACATCAACTCTACCATTTAGGCAATGTTCTAGTTTCAGTGATGTCATCCTTTGCTCATTAAAAGTCCATTGTTTAAATGGATCATAGGAAAGAAGGGCTGGAAGGGACCTCATGGGGTCATCCAGTCCAGCCCTCTGTTCAAGACAGGATCATTCCTAACTAAACCATCCCAGCCAGCTGTCTGTCCAATCTGCTCTTGAATATTTTCAAGGATGGAGAGTCCACAACTTCTCTACGTTACCTGATTCAATACTTGACCACTCTTACAGTCATAATCTCCAACCTAAATTTCCTCTTGCGCAGCTTGAGGCCATTGCTCTTAGTCCCGTCTCCTATGGCCATGGGGAAAAGCCCATCTCCATCCTTTCTATAATTGCCCTTCAGGTATTTGAAGACTGTTATCAAATCCTCCCTCAGTCTTCTCCTATCCAGGCTAAATAACCCAGTGCTTTCAGCTTCCCTCCTAAGTCTTGCTTCCAGGCCCTAATAATTGTGATTGCTATGTGCTGGCCTCTTTCCTAATGGTGCACATCCTTCTTGAAGAATGGGTCCCAAATCTGGACTCTCTACTCCAGGTGAAGCCTCACCAATATTGATAGAATGAAAAAATCAGTTCCCTGATTTCCAAATGACACTCCTATTAATACAACCCAGTATGCTGTTGGCTTCCTTTTTTTACAACAAGAGCATACTGTTGGTTTATATAGAGCTTTTGGTCCATTGCAACTCCCAGATCATTTTCTGCAGTACTGAAGCTTAGCCACTCATTGTCCAATCTGTGTTCGTGCATGCAATTATTCCATCCCAAGGGCAGGACTTTGCGCTTGTCCTTGTTGAATCTTGAGTGAGGCTGTGTTGTAGCCTCCGTTTTGGGATATGTTGATATGTAGCATTGTCATTTGTTGTTATGCATCAATTGCATTCCAGCCCATTAATGACTGAAATAATGGCATGCATTCAGATGTCAGTGAAGGCTTTGCAAATATCACAGTGATCTCAAAATTTAGAAAGAATAAGGACAAGAATTAGGTGGTTGTTACACGGACCAGAAAACATGTCAGGGGAAGGTAGATACAATAGCAAGTGACTGTACTCTGTCCTTCAGCTCATGAGGCTTTAAGCCTTTCAAAGCCTCTCAACAGACTGCTTCCTTTTCTTTACTTGCCTTTATCAGATGAGCGGAAGTTGCGTTGAGCAGATTGTCCACACAGGAGGATGGGATATTACAGCATACTGACGTATCTTTGCCGTACTGCGCACCCCAGATATGCAGTTCCTTAATTTTAGAAAATGTAACATTAAAGTTGATTTGAACGATGCAAAAATAACAACAACAAATAAGCATTTGGTCCGAACGAAGCCCACTTCATATCACCGTCGATATTTAACTGCATTGGCCTGAAAAGGAAAACAAATCATTAAAAATAAGCAAACAGAAACAGGAATCCAGCATCTCTGCGATATCTACTGTGTCCCAGCACATGCTGTGTGTATTTATAGTCAAGTGACAAAATTATAAATATTTGATCATGGCAGAACAGAAATGTAATAAAGATTGAGCACATCCCTTAAACACACAGCTGCTTGGCTGTGCGTGTTTGAAGGTTATCTTCATGTTTCCGGGCCTGCAGTGATCTCTACATAGGCAGATCTGTTGAGCTGGGTCCAACAGGTTGGGCACCTTGCCTTGATGAAACCGCCTCAAAAGAAGCTTTATGCTGATCCCCGAGCAGCTGAGTTGCATGAGCTATGACCTGTATCCTTTTTGTTGGTTTAAACACAGTACTTGCAACCTGCTGATGTCCAACTGAAGTCAGCGAGAAGATTTCTGTTGGGCTCAATGGGCTTCACAGAAAATTGTAATCCCCCCGTGCCGCTTTAGGTCATCCGCACTCAACTCTCTTACCACGTCAAGGAGGGCAGAGTCATGCTTCCGGGTGCAACGCTTGCAAATGTTTTTAAAAACGGGCTAGCACAGGAAGGACCAGAGGCATGCCTCGTTCTCCTCCATGTCTTGGCAACCTATGTGAATATGGATACCGCGGCTTTCTTAATCCAAAGCACCCACAAAGCATTGAGCACCAGTGGATTGCGATTAAAAACCATGTACATCCTTGACCAATATATTTATGTTCCCTGTGCTTTTCAATGCATGGCAAGGGAGGGGAGGGGAGGGGAAGGACAGGGAGGATTTTCAGGGTGGTTTTTTTTTTACTCTGCTGTTGCACAGATAAAAATGACTGAGATGAAAGATGGGCCTGAGACCATGCCTCTCTCCAGCCGCACCGTTGAAGGTCTTTGAATGCCCTAAGTGGCATTTGGGGGGCTTCATCGTGTCGGTTTCTGCCTTCGTAATAATTGCTTCCGAACCAGAGTGATTTATCTTGACTTGCTTAACAATGTACGTGCACTCGATCAGTAAATTGATGCTGGGGTTCCCCCCCACCCCTCCGCCTCTTGGAAAAAAAAAAATGTTAAAGGATTCTGTGATCTGCTCAGTAATAATCACACACATTTCCCATCATTTAGGTCTGTAAGAACTCCTGACATTTGAAGCTGTCCTACCGAGTTGCCGTGGCAACAAGAAAAGGAAAGCGTCAGATCCGAAGATTGCAGTTTACAGTTACTGTTCTTCACTACTAGGCCTCAGTTGCTCCAGATTCAGTTTAATTTGCCACCTCACTTAGTCTGCCCGACTGTACGTCAGTGTTTGACAGCCTCTGCCCTTACATTCGTTTATTAATGGATTCCTCTTGCGAGATGCAAGGTTTATGAGAATTTTCACTGAATGTTAAAAGACCATAATATCTAAACTTGACCTTCTCGGAGCAGAATACCGAATGACTCCATTTTTTTTCTATCTGTTGACTTGTTGCTATTCAGCTGTTCAAAAAATATTTTGTCTGTGGGTTAGTATTTGTATATGTATGAGTGTATGTATATATATATATTTATAGAGAGAGAGAAGAGATATACAATAGGTTTAGCTTTTATATGACATCCATCTGAAGTTTTAAGAGGGCAAGGATAGAGCAACGCAGGCACAGATGAGTGATGCTAACCATCCTGTTCTAGCTAAACCCATTGAATGTGCTGTTTATACAATGGTGCGACAAAAAGGAGAGAACCTACTGCAACTGTATTGTTAAAAGAGCCCGCTTGAGTGGCACCAAATAAAGTCTATCGAGCGCTCCACAATGTCACTTCTTGTACTTCAGGTTCTGCAAAGAAGAGGTGCAGATTCCCATGTCTGCATTTCTGATGGAGATTTCTTTCCTTTAGCCCCAGGTGGAACTGATGATACAACCCCAGCATCTCTTCCCTCCGGGCCCCAGTGGCAACAGGGCTGGAAGATCAGGGAGGCTCTCACTGATAAGAGCATAAAGCAGTCAGCTGGTGCTAACCTATTATGGGTCAAAGAATATCAGGGCACTGATTGTAGAGGAGCCTTAAACCAGGCATTTTCTACTCCTGTAGATAAATACTTGATGGCCCAGTTGAGGAAATGTAAAAAGCTCGTGCCAGCGCTGCGGGGGCAATCAGGCCGGTAGATGTCTACATGTCAGAAGGACTGAGCATAACGAGTAATGGCATTGCTCAGAAGCCCTGATCCACCCTCTTCCAGCTCCCCGACCACAGAGGTCCGTTCTCTCTCAAACTCCATGCAGCTCCCAGAGCGGAAAATAGATCCCTTATCATATAAATGTGTTCATATATATAGTTTGGTTTGAATATATGTGTATATATATATATAAAAAATATATATATATACACACATATATATATACACACATACATACACGTGTACACGCACACACACACCATTTCCAAATAAAAGTAACACGAGCATTTCTTCGTGTGT
Source organism: Alligator mississippiensis (assembly GCF_030867095.1). Taxonomy (NCBI): domain Eukaryota; kingdom Metazoa; phylum Chordata; order Crocodylia; family Alligatoridae; genus Alligator; species Alligator mississippiensis. The sequence continues at coordinate 71,636,576 of NC_081833.1, forward strand.
GTGAAATGAACCACGCTCATTTGCAAACGTGGAAAATCGAGGGCGTTCATTATATATGAATAGGAATCCTTTTTTTTTTTTTTTTTTTTTTAATTCTGTGAGCATGTAAGGTAAAAGAAAACTCCTAACTGTATCAAGACAACCATCCTGTTAATAAATTGTAAATGATCCATCAGAGCTCACACCAAATTTTTATAAAATTAACACACAAAAAAAGAAGAAAAAAAAAAGAAAAAAAAAGAAAAAAATACTAGTGACAGACTGTGGCTTTTACTAGAGCTTGCCAGTAACTAGGGTAAAGTAAGTGTCTTAGAATATTTTAATAAACTTGCTTATTTAAAGTTTAAACAAACAACAAAAAAAGGCTTTCTTATGCAATAGAACTTTGCAGCTGCATTCTTTAGTTAGCATTTTTACAGTACCTATGGGGCATACTGTATGTTGTCTTTACTACAGCAAAATTATAAGCATACCTTCCACATCATGTATATGTTTCAGTAGTAAAGCTTTTTGGAAGCATAAAAAAAAATAAAATAAAACCCAGCTCCAAACATCCATTTAGTTTCTCATGATGTCACACTAGATATTAAATGTGTCTTGGTGGTTAAAAAAAATTGCTGTATAATAGCTTTTTCTCTGACTTCCTGTATTGTACCAAATATGACAAGAACCAGTTTTAGGGGTTTTTTGATCTAAAATGTTAATAATAACCGTGGCAGCAGTAAAGTTAGTGTGTGTTGTGGACTGTCCAAATTTGGTAGGCCTCTTGATAAGACAGAATCTGCCTCCATGCAAGAACCTATTTTGCTTGCAGTCCTGACCCAAGGAGACCTCCCATTGACCTTGCTCCTCTCACAGCGCACTTAGATGTTTAAATTACCCAAGTGGTACCTGGAGGTTATTTGGAGTATCTGCTGGCTAAGGACTTGGGATCAGGCTGGTCGGCAGCTACAGGCAATTAAGGAGGAAGTGCCTGATCTCGAGTATTACTCCTTCATTAACATGGGCATGCTTTCATTCCACAGCTTCTCTCCCTGCCACTGCATTAGGCCAATGCTGCTACTTTATTGTCACATACAAAACAAGCATTAATGCAAAGTCAAACTAACGAACAAAAATTAATGTTATTTATCAGTAGACGATGTTTCCCTGTGGGGAACTACATCCTGTGCCCTGGTTGCCCAAAATCCAACCTGTATGTGATAATGATGGCACAGAAAAAAATATTCTTTTCTAATGGCATTCTCCCTGCCTTGCCAAAAGAGAGACTACAAGTGACTTCAATGTGCTAGTGAGAATCCCTGCTGCTTCTCCAGACCAAGGGTCTAACCACCCATTTTGCATCTTCTTAATGAGACTCCAGATCAGAAGTGAAAGACATCCCGTCTGTCTGGAGTTCCCTCCTACTGGCTTGCTATACAGTGAGAGATCCTATGCAAATAATATTGTAGCCTTTCACCTAAATGAGGGGTGGGTATCAATGCAGATATTTTCTCAGTGAAAGCTCAGGATCACAGAGGCACCAATGTTTTCACTCCCCATTACACCTTTCTCATTTTCACCACCTAAACTGATGGTATTTTTTGCAAACTGCTCGTCCAGGCTTTCATATTCACGTGCCTGTTGGGTTCAGCCCAGATTAGACTCTGAACATCATAAACAGACCAAAAAAAAACCCCCAAAAGAGATGAAGCGCTCATGTTAATGTTCCTCCCTCTCTTTCCCCCCACTTATAATGGGTTCTTGGAAGAGGCCCTTTCTTAAATATGTGACATCTGACAGCCTTATTTAAAGAGGTGCTCCATTAGACTCTATGGGACTGCTTATATGAAGAAGGCCCTTAAAAAATGTCATCTCCTGAAACCCAGGAAATAAAGAATTTGTAAGCATTTCACAATACCATGTAAAAGCAGGAAAGATTAAACATTTATACTTTTCTTTTTTTTTTATGACAGATTAAGTTTAAAATGTGTTTAGACATAGCATGCTTATTTTATATCCTAGCAGTTATCAGTTATTTTAACCTATTTTAGTTGCTACATTTATTTCAGTCTAAGTGTGTATGCTTATATATATATATATATATATATATATATATATATATATATATATGCATACAAATATATGTGTGTATGTGTATATACATACATATAGAAAATTTTGTATATGCAACATTTTTTCGCATTTAGAAAGGCACTAAATTGAATCATTTTCACTTTGACACACGCAGAAACCCACACCAATACAAATCATTTCGTTTCAAGACCAGTATTTTCTGGTACAACACAAATCTAGTCAAACAGTTATTAAGTTAATCAAAGACTGGTGTTTATTAGCAGGGTAAATGTGTCATATTCAGTGTGCTTGCTAACTGAAGCACTGTCAGTACGCCTCGTGAGTGTGCTTGTATTATGCCTATGTGCATATATTAATGTACATTTTGTTCAGTAACTGCAAGTCTGAAAGATTAAAACAAAAGGAGGAAATCAGCTGAATTTCTTAGTGGGTGTCAAGTAAGATTTAGATGACAGTGGAACAATGTCTGGGTAATATGCCTGCTGAGCTATATTCTCATCTCATTTACACTGGTATAAATCAAGAGGAACTCTGTTAACTAGAGTTATTCAGGGTTTAAACAGGCATCATTTAGATGAGAATCTGGCCCACTGTCTGAAGACGCTATAACTTGGGATGTTTTATTTTATTTCCCGATGCTTTGATCCCTCTGCCCTGAATACTGAAGTAACGTAATTTGCCACAGGACCAAGGGAAATTATCTATTACTTTAGGTCTCTCTTAAACTTAGTGAAACCAACACTCTGGACTACCTCCAGTAAATGATTCACTTCCTTCACTGACCACTTTAAAGTATCCCAAAGGTCCCCAGCATAATTTTGTTTAACCTTTATTTAAAATAGCCATGCCTTGTAGTCAAATAATTTTTCCCGGTCTCTTGGGTAGTCATTTAAGCTAGGGACTGCTATAACCCAAACCTCATTTATTAAATTACGGATTTCCCATCAGTTCACAGATGACCTAGTTTAAATGTTGTATTTTATTGCTAGAGAGACATAAGTGAGTACTTATGTGTTAGTTATGCTTCTAACACTTTCTTTTACATCACTTATTTGCACCAAGACAACATGGTGATAGAGGTCTTCTCCCCTTTCTTGCTGCCAAAAAAACCTAGCCATCTGATCACACAGCGGAGTTTTGTGCACAGATCTTCTCGTATTGTTGTTGGTCTGGAAACCAATTTTTTTTGATGGATTTTGTTTCATTAAACAAAATGAGCAAAGATGAATGACAACAAAAAAGTATACCAGTATAGGAACAACAGGTCTAAGGAACAAGACGTGATTATAACGTCCCTTTCCCAGATCTGCAAAACCTGTAATTGTCCAAGAAGCACATTTCCCAAAGATGCTTAAAAAATGATTTTCACCCATTGAGCTCCCTGTGATCTGTAATCCTTGACGTTCCCATGCAAATACATTCAGACGACAAAACGATATCCCGTGCCAATACAGATGACTATTTTACTACGTACAACTTCTAGCCCATTGCTGTTTCTATTTTAGCTAGGATGACAGCTAACTTTTTAATGTCCAGATGAAAGAAATACACACACACACACACACACACACACACACACACATTCTCAGTGAAAGTTACTAATTGCACAATTGCTATGTGTGTGTATATATGTAGATATATAGAGATATACACATACATATAGATAGATAGAGATATATATATTGTATATGCAGATGGAAAGAGAGACTATACAGCATGAGGACTTGGAATAAGCAGCTAAATTCTATGAATTATGGAAGAATACCCAGCTGAAGGCAGGTCACAGTTATCTATGGTCAAAACAAACTGGCAAAAATAAATGGCTTATTCCCACCTCTTATGTTATATTAATGCTGCAGTTGGCTCTCTCTCTTTACTCTGATTTATACCATTTGAATATATGTGTAATTATTTACTGACTCATTTTGTTTCCGTTGCCTATGTATCAGCAGGTCAGCAAAAGTGAAAGAGGGGAATACAGAAAGAAACTTGCATTTCTTTGATGACAGCCAGATGGTTATAAGGAAGAGTTATAGCCCTTGGCTCTAAGTTCTCCTCTGCATCGATAAGCGATTGCATTTGATCTGAGGCTAAATGAATGTAGTCTAAAGATGGAGCGTGTGTATGCGTGCACTCTGCCCGGGAAGTGAGACTGTAATATGAAAGTGTGGATGGCGGATGGTGATGGTGAATTCAATGCAGACGTGCTGTTTTGTTATTAAACTTTCACATTAAATCTTCCTGTTTAAAAAACAAAAACAAAATCAGATTTGCCCCACAATGAACTCTGTCTCCTCAAATCATCACCAGGATTTTTTAAGATTACTTTTTTCTTTTTGTAAAAGTTTAAGCAAGAGGGGAAAAAAGTTTATTTTTTTTATCATTATTATTTTGTTGGTTTCATTTCCAAGGTATTTTGTTCAGCTACTTTTTCAATTAATTGTTCCTTTGGGCCCTAGTTGCTGAATTGCTTGCTGTTTCTGAGGTGTAAATAAACGTTTTGATTTATGATGTGGTTGCAAAGAAACTTGTAATTTATTTGTGAAATGCTCAAATAAAGGATGTCTGGGCTTTTACCCTTTCGTCTGGCCTTAGACCTTCCTCGAATCCTCTGGCACAAGCAGAGGGGCTGTCCAGTGACCCCCTGCTCTGGCTGACACTGGTTATTAACACCCCAAACTAAAAGCACGAGCCTCTGCAACTGCTCTGAGTAAAGGAAATAAGTGAGGGTGTTCATCAGCACCCTGTCGCTTCAGATGGGGAACCACTGCTATAGGCAAGGGAGGAAAGAGAGAATTTATTGCCCAGCCTCCTTAAGAAGAGGGTAGGGGGGTTGGATTACTTTACCTACATTCAGGTTACACCAGCTAGGTTAACAATTACTCTTTCCGAGACCCCGGTTTAACTACAGAGCTTTCCACTGACCTGAGTCCTGGCTTAAATTCTCTTATCTTCCTGCTGTAGAGATCCTCTATTTTGGCTTCAGAAGAGCAGACTCCACATCACCTTCCTCTGTGATCAGCAGGGATCCTGTTTTTTTAAATCAGAAAAATTGGTATTTTTTTTATCACAAAGAAGTAACCCCAAATCCACATTTTTCCATGATTAAAAGCCCATTTCCCTTGAGCTATGCATGGGGTGGACTGTACATGCTGCAGATGGATGGACTCTGCATGGAACCGGAGGTTGGTTATCTTTTCAGCATTGCCTCCCTGCATCCCAGAACCCTGCAGAGGACATAGATGTGCTCTATTCACTGCAAGGACTCACAAAACCATGTCCCCAAATATAAAGTCCTGAGTTTTCAAGACCCTAGGTGTTCTAACCTAGGACATACCCCCTTGGACTTCGACTGCCCGCAACAACTGTGGACCTCAGGATGAATTCTGAAGCTCATCCACACAGTGCCCAGTGCTTTCCCAGCCACAAGGCTCTGGGATTCACAACCCTAAGTGCATTTCTTTTTCGACCTTGAGTGCCCACAAAGCAACTCAAAGCCCTTCACAATCTGTGGAAGATATGTCATTCAACCTACTCCTCCATAGAGATGGAGACATGGCAGACATGAATCGCACTGTGTGTGTTCATACCCTGGCAAGTGCCCCGTGACTATGGCAGTGAGGGCTCAGGACATGAGCAGCAGCACAAATAATAAAGGCCTCGAAAACAGGCCAGTTGGGTGGAATGCATGTCTGCTCCGACCAAACCCCAGGGGGAATCTATCCAGCATTGTGCGCTCCGTGTTGGGGAGTCTCCATTTCCAGTGGCCCTCCAGAGGCAGCCACCTGCTTTGAACTCCCAGGAGTGATGCTTGTTGGGTCCTGCAGGGAAGATGGTGAGAACTGGTACAGAACTAGGAAGACATGACGTGGATGATCCTATGCATCTAACAGGTCCCAGAGAGCCACAGGGCCTCTTCCAATGAGTGAAGCAAAAATATAAATCCCCAAAATGGAGCATTTGAGTACTCTCCACTGGGGAGTGGTGTCTCTTCCCTGAGGGCCTCCTCCTATGGACTTCTCCAGTTCAGCTTTAGTTTTTGTTCTGTCTGCCTTTTGGCAGTCCATGGATATGTCTACATTGCTAGTTAGGGTGAATCTTAAACTGCTTCCAAGCCCATACTCGCCAACCACCTCTACTGAAAACCAGACTGCTGATAGATTTTTAGTCACAGGTCAGGTTTGTCAAATAGAAACAAGTATGGAAGACAAATAATTCATAGCCTAATTCCTAAAAGGGTTCCATCAGAGAAACAGGAGGCCCCATGTAGGTGGTTTCAGTACAGCCAACAAAATAAAGCAGAGACATGGAGGGGGCAGTACATACGTCTCTGGCATACTGATGGCAACCTTTAGGGTTGAACCTAAGCATAGACACACACCTTTTGCGTTTAAAGGGTCCTTGTATATGGTCCATTAGAAGGAAATAGGATACAACAAAACATGTGGAACCTGAAGTTTAACTTAGCAAAAGGCAATTACCTGGAGGCCACCACAAAGGCTTCCCGTTTTACCCCATGCCTGGTCTCAGAGAGGAGAAATTATAAATGGTGCAAAGATAAATCGGAAGCTAACACAACAACAGTAACAAGGGTAGAAAACATTGTAAGAGCTTTACTCAGGTAGAAGTGTTACCTTGCTCCATCAAACTTCCTAGGTAATAGTATGACTATGGCAGAGGAGTAGGAGGGAGGAGCGGGGTATTAGCCCCGGGAGCTGACTTACGGCTGGGGGAAAGGAACACAAAAGCAGCAGTTGCTGGCCTGGCCGCTGCCTCCACCCAGGGTCCAAGACAGCTGTGTTACATCGCTGTTCCTAGGTAACCCAAAACTCCTCATCTGAGACCTTGCTTCACAGTGTAACTGCACAACTCATTCTAGTTCCGTATTTCACATACTGAAGTAAATCAATACAATCCCTTCTGACTCCAGGACAAGCTCCTTCTCCACAGACACGAGACAAGGGTCATTGCTCCTACTGTTGAGTTAACAGGATGTTCTTCCCCAATAACAGTGCCTCTGGCTGGGCTAAAGTCAGCCTCCTTCCAGAAAGCTGTGACCTGTACTGCTCCTGTAATTACAGAAGGGATGCACTTGCTGTAGCCCAGAGCCTTCAGCAATCCATTATACTGTACCTTATTATTTGCCATGTAATTTATTGCTATCATGTCTGGTTGTAGGCCACCTATTATCATGGCATCTATATGCAATGTCCGTAGCTTAAATTTGAGATTATTACACATTCCAAACAAGAAAAGTAGTAACTTCAACTATCTGCTCATTCATTACTGGGCATGTTAAAAACAGTTGGTTAGAATAAAAAACTAGAGCTGGGCCCTGGTTTTAGTTAATGAAGCACTTGCAAACAAGCCTTCATTTTCTTCAACTGCAGCTATTTTACTAAAGTATCTGTTGAACAATTTAGAGCCGTAATGTTCAGCTAGTTTATGAACAGCGTTCTGCTATTCCTTTTGTGTACTTCACTTAGTTACACGTAATGACATACGAATTAACAAACATTTTAATCAAAGGAATAATGACTACTGGGCACATCCACACGTGCATTAATGTGTCGTATTTACTGAGCATTAAGTTTAGTACCTGTAATAACAGGTACTAACTCAATGTGCAGCTACCGCGCAGTAGCACCATCACACCCTTTTTATAACGCTAATGCCCAGTAGACTAATTCTACGGTGTATTAACACATTAGCATGGTTTTTGCCATGACATACTAATGCGCAGTAGACTTAGTCTACTGCACATTGAGCATCTTGTGTAGATGTGCCCTGTGAGTAGTCAAACACATCTGGACTAAATTTTCATAAGTATAACATACTGTGCTACAATTCTTTAAATATTTGGCTTTTAGAAACATTTACATTGTTGCCTAAATATTCACAAATGACAACAAATCAAAATGGGCATTTTTGTGCACAAAGCTGTCAACAAAGTTAGGTGCTGTTCTTTATGCTATTCACTCAAGTGTAGTAAAAAAAAAACCCCAGCTTTTATATAATTTGTAGCCCTTGGAGAATATCCGTCAAGCATCCCAAATACAGGGCATTCTAGTCAATGCTGGAGTTAACAGACTGTATTATTGACTTTGATATTACAGAGCAGGGCAACAAGGCTTTCAATGGGATATGAACTACCAACTCCCGCAGGCTTCTTTGAAAGTGTGAGCCTAAGAGCTAAAGCTGAAAGTTTTTCTAAAGCGATAAAATGATTATGCAACCACAAAATGGTTTATTTTGTTTAAAGGACATACTGACCCAATATATGCTGAATTTTTTTTCCCCAGTAGCACCAAAGTAACTTAATTGCCATCATCCTTTCTATCGAGAAAAAAATAGCAAAATCCCTAGAGAGTAGCTGTCCCAATTAACAAATATTGAGCCTTTGATAAACTGGCTTGCAGTGGAAAATAATGAAAGAAGCAGGGTATTTAGTGCACAACAACCTCTTGATGACTGTGGCACAGTCCATTGACAAAACAAAGGAAAAAACAAGATATTAGAGTATATTGGAATAACCTTGACCTCATCAATCTTTTCAGTCCCTAATTTTTATGGTTCTGTCAAGCTCTGATAAGAGAAAAGATTACCCAATCCCCCTTTCCCCATCCCATCTAATTATCACTTCTGCTGAGTATGCCATTCCTAACCTATCACTGAGCCATGGAGCAATCCATGCCGCGTAGAACTGAATATATAGTTATATGTTTGTCATCAATAGAAATATACAACTACCCGATTTCTCCATCTCCCTCTCTAGTAGGAAACCCAATCATTTTGTTCACCTGGCTTTGACTACTAGTCATTATTCTCACATTGCTGTTCTGCCCTGGCTTCTTATTAAAGAACTATCAGGCTTGCTGTTCTATCAATTCAGGGATAAACCTACTTTTAATTGTATCTCACTCTGGCCATTTTTGCAACTCCTGGGCTTCAGTGCTTTCCCAGCTTCTTAATTTATGTTCCCTGGCAATGCACACATTGTTCTTTAGTAAATGAGCCCTGAGCACAGGAAGCTAATGAAACCATGTGTACACAGCCCTGTCTTCTGTGGTTGAGTGCATGGAAGCCAAGGTTTTCTTTAAAAACAAAATGGAACATTTAAAACATTTAAAAATGGAACTTTAAAAATAATGGAACAATCAAACCTCATCCTTCTCTCTTTTCTGCTTCTAAATGGGAGTGGGGGTATGGGCACTTTCTAAACTGTTCCCTAAGCTGAGCTATCACTAACATATAACTAGGGTAAACACAATAATTAAAATTAATTGCACTGCAAAGCAAAGCTGATGGGATGGGGTTAGTTTATATATATATAGAAAGAGAGAGAGAGAGAGAGATACACATACACACACACTTTATATATGTGTATGCACGTGCACATGTATGTGTGTGTGTGTATACATATACACACACACACATTTTGCAGTTTATGTATGTATGGATATACATGTATGTGTTTATATATAAAGTGTGTGTGCGCGCATTTAAAACTAACCCCATATATATATATAGAGAGAGAGAGAGAGAAAGATATCTTTCATTTTCATCAAACCAGGCTATTTGGAACCATTTCACTTTGGTGTTAAACACTGAATGCTCATTAAGACCTCAGTTCATTGCAAAAAAATTAATACAAAGGAATTAAACTTTGTTACACACTAATTAATCTGGGAATTGGGGTGTGTGAGAGATCTTCAAAGACATACACTGGGAATGAAGCAGGGATTTTGGCAGCATGTAGTTGACAGTCACATATTAACCTAGCAGGTGTTTTTTGAGTTCTGAGGGAAGTACTAAAGTAAAGAATTAAAGGTCGCTATTTTTTTATTCGGACTTTTATGGAAGGGGGCCAAACTGTCCCTCCCTCCTCCCCCCCAAAAGAACAGACTTTAACGGCTCCTTATCCCTCAACTCAACCAAAGTCTGTATTCAGTTCTGGATCAGCTCATACAAACACCATCCCTTGACTCCCTGCTTATATCCATCCTTATGGCAAGTGTGAAGTGCCCTTAGAATAGGAAGAATACCGTGAAAGTCTCAGCCCGCTGAGCTTCTCAGTTCTTCCTCATCTTTTGTCTTCAGGAAATCCCCATTTGTTTGTTCTTTCTGAAGGTCAAGAACACTTAAGCACTGTTCAGTTTTTTCTGGTCCTGAGAGTAATCGTTGGTGGTAAATCAGACTACTGTGAACCACATCTGTCTACTTTTCTGGCAGTTGTTAAGACAACAAAGATGTCACATCTTCAAAGAGCCTTCCAGCCATCCAAAAGTGCTTACCCAGAGGGACACCATATCACAAACTGAAAGCATGCACTTCCTCTACTTCCTTCCTCTTCCAGTAACATCCCACAACATGCCAGGTGGCATTAAGGCACAATTCCAAGTAGATATTAACTGTAACAAAAGACAAGATTCACATCCAGACCCAGGATGGGTTTTTAGGCTAAGATGCAGACTATGTATTCAAAGCCAACTAGAGCTTCGTTTTTGGTTTGACAGCACTGTGCTGATATTTTGGGTCTTGTGAGAGGTCTGACAGCATAAATGATGCAAATCCCAGTTCCAGTTCTTAATGTAATGTCTATTTCCTGAGACCAAATGACAAACGTAGAATATTGGAGCCAGAAGCAAAGCTCATCGGGGTGAGTTTAGAGTCCAGTGGCTGCATCTACTCCTGCCCTTTACTGCGGATTAGACCAATTATCTGCAGAGTGAAGATAACGGGACCTGCCCCGACCAGGATAGGGCTGTGCAGGGAAGATATGTAGATATCCCAGAGTGGGCATATCTACATGAGACACTTTACTGCTCAGTAAGGGTCAGCACGTATAAACACTGCTGCTCACTATGCAGTAACTATCTCTACAGTGCAGTAATTTGCTCTTTTTGGCAGTTAATTTTCTACCTGAAAATGCAAGTAGCAAATTAAGTGCCGAGTAATTACTGCACAGTATGGCACGTGAAGATGGCTGACCGAGGGGCAAATTTCCTCCTGGTCAGCTGGGTAGCAGGGGGTGGGAGATTGCTCCCTGGACCCAGAAGCTACCTGCTGCCAGGGCAGGCTCTAGCACTGGAGCCCGGGTTGGGGCAATGTCCCCCTGCCGTAGTAGCAGGTTGCTCCTGGCCCCTGCTCTGCTATCACAGAGCTGGAGCTGAGAACAATCTCCCAGCCCCCGCTCCACGATTGTGATCGCAGAGCCGGGTCTGTAAGCTCCCTGCACAGGGAGAGTTGCACGCCCAGCCTTGAGCTGGCTGGGACCTGCGCCTGACCGGGACAGCTCCAGGACCTGCGCCTGACCTAGCTACACATGCAGCTGGATGTGGCGGGGGACTGTCCTGTTTCAGGCAGTCCCCATCTAGCTCCAGGCTGCATGTGCAGACTTCCCTGCACAGCCCGGGACTTGTGGGGGACTGTCCTGGTCAGGGGCAGGTCCCAGCCCTGTACCCTGATCAGGCGAAAGAGCTGTGGGGGAGGAGCAGGCTCCAGCTCCCTGTCCCGATCTGCCAGCGGGGTGGATAGCAGCGTAGGCAGGGAATCAATACAATCCAATAGGCCAGGAGCTCACTGCTAGCTGCCCCACCAGTGGGTTGGGGCAGGGGGCTGGGTCCTGCCCCTCCCCTGCAGCTCTTTCCAAGCTCCCTGCCCCCAATCAGGGAGTCAGAGCCAGGAGCTCCCTGCCTGGGCTCTGCCACTGGGGCCCGTCTCAGCAACAGGCAGCTCCCGGGGGCAGGGAGCAATCTCCCAGCCCCTGCCAGGAGACAGCTGTCTCCTGGCCCCATGCTCCCTGACAGTCCTTGGGCTAGCACCCAAGGGGGGGCCTAGAGCTCCCCCTGGTAGTTGCAGGGGGTCAATGCAGGGCCAGATGGCGTGGAAGCTGACTGCTGCCCGGAGCAGCAAACCTGCTCCCGAATCCGTGCACCTCTAGATGCCTGCCCAGCATGGCTTTAAGCTACAGTAATTTACTCTAGAGTAAACCCACCCCACAGCATTTGCACATGTAGATGTGTCCACTGTCTACATATGTGACAGTATTAGGTTGCAGTAAACTAATTTAGGCTGGTGTAAGAGAGTACTGTTGGTGACTGTTAGGGACAGTACTCTCTTACACCAGGGTACTTTACTGTGATTAAATGCACGTGTAGAAGCTGACTGCAAGCATAAATTGCACCTGGTCAGCCCAGCCAGACGGAGGTCAGACTCCTGCCTGCTGCCTAGCCACACAGCTCTGCACTTTCAGCATCCTCGTGCCCCAAACAACCCCTCTGCCACGGCCACCTGATCCCGTTACCCGGAGCACGGGGCTGACCTCCACCCCGCCTGCCCCCGTGCCCTCTGACAGCCTGGGCCTGCTCCACCCTGGCCCAAATTCCTGCTGTCCCAGGTACATTTGTAGATGCTGCACCCGGGAGTAGTTTACTCCAGCTCAAACTGCTCCGGAGTCTATTGCTTTGCATTCATTACACATGTAGATGCAGCCAGTGTGAATTTTTTTCCCTGAAATCTAAATTTTTTTTAGGCTGTGACATTTTGGAAGATCTGAAGTTCTGGAAGACCAAGGCTCTTATTCTCCATTGTCTTGAACTTTATATAGCCATTTATACCAGGGGAAAAGAGGGTACTAATTATAACCGTTTTGATGTGGTACGACTGTACTCCATACCTTCACAAGGATGTACATTAAATCAGACTCTAAATCTGATTGGTGGATCGCTATAATGCAAAGTCTTGACGTGAAGCAAAAGCCATTTATGGATTTTACTTGAAAGAGACATGTCATTGACCTTAACAATGGGTTTCTTTATACCTTGTCCTGTATTTAATTCTGCTATTTTACTGTTAATAAATAAAGTCCCAATTGGTCTGTGGCTGGGAAATGAAAGAACTCTTTTTTTTTCGTGTCACCATTGTGTAGTGTTCATGGAGGTTGGCAATACTCTCAGCCTGGCCCAGATTTCTGTTCTGTTTTCCTCATTAACATTTTCTTTTGGCTGCTTCTGCCACCGTTTCCTGGACATTTTTGAACTCTGTGAATTGTTGCAAATATAGCAATGTCCATGTGTGAAATGAACTGCATGGAAACTCCTGGGTTCCTGTTAGCACTATGTTAACAATAACCTTGAGTGCACAGAAAACAGCAAGCAGTTTTCCAAGGCAGCGTTCAACAGGGAGAAGCATTCTTAATCTGACATTCAATTATCAACACGTATATAAGATCATTCCTTACATATCAATGATCATCCAAGACATATCCTAGGGCCTGCAAAACAGTTCGCTAATTTAAAACCAATTTTCTCAACCCAAGACAAAATTAACAATAATAAGCAAGAGGGAGTATCTGTGGCTTTAGCATTTAAAAAGTCAGGATCCCAGAAGAACCTCAATTATATGAAAAGGAAAGAGTTGCCAATTATCTTTAATTCTGATTTACTTGACTGTTAATTCAAACAGTCTTATTTATACTTTGCAGGTGATATTTCCAATCTCATTTTTACCTTCAAGGTATAATGATTCTGTAAAATTTTGCAAAAGTTTTTTTTTAAGTTTTCCAAATAAGAAACTAAAGGAATTAAATTCACAACAATAAATGCTAAGTAGCAATAGAAAAAAAATAAGGTACCTTGGACATATAATCCTCATAGCCAAAATGCTTAGACCTGGGAATCTAAATTTATCTACAAAAGGTCTTCACAAGAAATGTGGTAACCAAATATCACAGGGTTAGGAATTTCTATTAAAGCTTGATATTAATAAGCTGGGAATTTAAAGGAACATGTTCTCTAGAATGCATGGAGACGGAGCAATTATTTTGTCCATTTTGGAAGCTTTCACATTCGGTATAAGGGGAACATCACTGGTGAAGGAATATTTTGAAGACCCAATTAAATTTCAGTGAAATGAATTTCCTGTGACAATCCTGCTCCTTTAGGAGGAGTCCTATGTAACTCTTAGTGAGAAGAAAAGCATTATGATGGCATACACCAGAACAGTCATCTCCAACCTTTGCTGGGACCCTTGGCAACAACACTGAGCAAGCAATGTAGGATGGGTAATACCCTGTTTTGTTCCAACCTCAGTTTTAACTTTTTAGTGGCCTATAGCTATGAACAATGATGAAGGGTCCTGTGTGCAACATGTTGCCCACAAGCCGTGGGTTGAGGAACCACGCCTCTAGAGACCGCTGCAGAGCTAAGTGAGCCAAAGTCTGCATGCGAATAAACTTCAGGAGTCTTCAGGTAAGCTCTGATCGAGGGCCTCAGGAAATCATGACTTGCAGAAGAGCTACTTATTCGTATTAAGGCTTATCATCCAGTAGCTTGGTCATGCATCACGCCATGTAGTCCTGTCACACATGCCAGTTACATGGGCCTACAGGTTAAAAGGGGTTTTCTTTTTCTGAATGGCTGATGGCTTTGCAGCTCAGTATCCGATAACTTTTTGATAGAGCTGTTTAGAAATAGGAGCATTCCTTTAGCCCAGCTGTGCCTGCCTGAATTTTGTCACCTGGACATGATGTCTCAGCCCTCCTGAATAGTTGACTTCCTGTTCTCAGAACCTACCTTGATATGGGATGGTATTTGTATTTAGCTAGAGGGTTTAACTTCTGAATTCAGCTAGTGCTGGGGTTGTCAACTGGGGGCACGCGTACCCCCAGGGGTAGTTGAGACGGCCCTAGGGGTATGCACAGGCGGGCAGAGATGTAGCACCGCCATGCACCATCCTGTGCTGCTGCTGCCTGCCCAGCTGGACACAGGGAGCAGGGGAAGCTCGCACAAAGTGGCTGCTGCAGCTCTGTATTCGGCTGCACACGACCCCCTCCCCCCTGCCTCGCTCTGCATCTGGCCACGTCCCCACTCCCCCTCTCCACCGGGGCTACATTACTTCACGTCCAGCCACCAAGGGGTACACTGATCCAAAAAGGCTGAAAACCCCTGAACTCATGTAAATCAATTCTCCAACTGTATTCAGCTATATGCCCCTCTCCATCTTCCCTTAATTCTCACACCCCTTTGGGGCTGGAGCACGTGTTATGTACACATCCACTGGAGTGCAAACAGTTAAACCACTTGTCAAGCCAAACGACAGTGTGCAAGGAACAGATGGACACTGGCACAGACCATGGGGTAGAACCTGAAGTTGTTACGCCTTCTTCAGCTTCCAAGAGGGAGGGCTGGGCGGTGGGCTGGTAAGCATTAGATATAATAGCTATACACATGACTTTTGGGGGTACACATGGATATATGTGTCCATGTGCATGTCTATTAAAACCGTTCCCTAAAAACGCACACACATACACACCCTTTTTCTTTGTTTCCTATATGATAAAACTGCCATAACACCATCTTGCTTGGCACACAGCTCCGGTCCTAAAAGCATGAGCTGCTATAGCTTGAGCTAAAGCTCTTTAATTGGACTTGCAACAGATTTTCACATTCTGCAGCTTAGGCACAAAAAGAAGCCTATAAAATGCAAACACTTATACATCTCTCCTGATATGACCCTCTTAAGGCTTTTCCTTATTATTTGTTATAATTTTCCTTTCATTGCTGCCTTATCCTTTCAGCGATGCTCTAGCAGCATCTCCTTCTCTCTTGCTAGCATTTTAGAGCTATGTTTTCTCTTGAATCTGCATTCAGGCACCTCACATTGACATCACAAGTGAATTTATGAGGAGAAAATGCGTTCACATTAGTACTAATTACCACTAGTTGCCATTGTTCCCACAGTTAAATAACTTGCTTTACTATCCCTGCCACACCATGCTCCTGGTTTCGGCTCGATTACTCATTCTACTGCCTTTCCTTTTAACTTACTTTCCCATCTCATTTCTGGGTTATGTCTTTCTTGTACTAAGCGATTATTTCCAGCCAATGATCCAGCATAGACATAAAATAAAATATCCCCCAAACTCCTTCTCAATACCCTTCATTTCAAATGACTTAATTTATCATGTTCTGATTTTGTTTCTTGATGGTGCAATGCACATTTTCCTTCTCCCATGCCCCTTTTCTGCGGTAGTATCCACTCTTACCTACATTCAAGCACAGACTGATTAAACGTTCAATTTGTACATTGAATGGTCCCATTTGCAAACATATTTAATGCAGGTTAAAAATATCAACCAGCTATTTCTATGTTGTATCTGAAAAAAAAATCAGTGATTGGCACAACATTCATAGTCCTTTGAAACTGCTTATCCAGCCAGAATTTTTGAGATTTCCTGACACACTTTTCATGCTGCCTATAATTAAATTAGTCTAATCACCTCTCTGACAGGGATTTCAAGATGAGTATATAAATTCTCTACGAAATTATTTGCTATGTCTGTATAAGATCCTGGAAAGCATCTGCAGCACCCTCTAAAAGTAATTGGGGTTTTTTTACTAAAAATCGAGCAAGATGCTTCTCAAACCTGACTGCATCTGTTTGTAGGAGATTAATTATTAATAAATACAAGCAGAGTATTAAACTTTGTTTCTGCGATATGAATTTTGTGGTGCACACATGTGACTTGGTTCCGAGTCGTGAAGGCTCAAACGTTGAGCGTTAGCAGCAAATTGTCTGGTCCCGAGGAATGTGGTTTCCTGGTAATGATCTCAGAGGGAAGATATAATGCATGAGCTGCAAAAAGTTAGCAACACGAAAGGGACATTTAAAATATTGTTTTTAATATAAAGAAAACATGACAAAAGCATAGTGGGTGCAGTTGCCAAGTGCCCCAATCATTTGCTTTGGGCGGCTATGGAACAAATTCATCTTTAAGTCACAACAAAAATGATTGCGGAGAGGGGGGTTCACACCATTGCTGCTGGGTTTTGGTTTTTTTTTTAAATATAGTGAATGCAGAGTCTGAGCATACGCCTTGAAGAGCAGAGACCGGAATGAAAAGAGGTCACCTTCACTAAGCACAGCCTGAGAAATATCTAAGGCCGTTTGAAGAACTGGAATTTGAAAGACTGAAGAATCAGACTGAGACTAAAAAGGAAACTAAGGAGGTTGAGAAGCTGGGGACTGGAACAACAGATGCTGTTTAACTTATGGGAAGTAAGAATTGTTTCATATATTGGCATCCAGGCTGTGATCCTCAAAGGTCTTTAGCCACCTTCCACTGGATTCAGCAGGAGTTCAGTACTTCAATGCCTCTTAGGATTTGGGCTTCAGAGTGAGTTTCTTTCTCCATCGCTCTGTGTTCATCCATTTCGACGTCGGTTATCACCACAGCACTGAGTTACCAGTATCCAGGGGCTCCAGCATAATTTGGATTGTAAAGGTAATTTTTGCCAAGAGCATCCCCACAGAGCAGGAACTGGAACAGGGCCATTATTTTCTAGTCCTCATGCAATGTGGTAACCGCCGTCAAATGCTGGTCTTTTAACGGTGCTTGCTGAATGTGCCTTGACAATGGAGCTGAGCTGAAATCCTCAATAGGGCTTCACTCGGGGCTCCATCCAAAAAATGTTTTAATTGCTTTCCCCCCCCATCCTCCCAAGTGAATCCAGAATCCGGAGGGAGATGCCTGGACTCCCTATACAGCACATGGGAGAGCTAACTTATTAATAACAGGAGCTAAAACAACCAATATGCTGAAGGGAAAGAAACGTAGAGCTAGCCAACAAGGATGTGCATAAGCCCTTTATTTCTAAAGCCAAGTGTGTGGATAGGAGAGCAATACTTTTATTTTCCCCCAGAAGACAAAGGAAAAGATCTCTGCCACCTCCTCCTGGTGAGTCCTACAAGACCCTATATATAAACAGGTCCTTTTATACAAAGGCCAGTGATTAGAGCATTCAGCCAGGATATGGGAGACCTGGGTCAGCCAGAGCCATCAGGCCAAAGGTTACGCTGAGTTGCAGACACTCTTGAGCACTCCAGCTCCACTTTGCATGGCGTACCTTAATAGTCACTGGGTCAGAGAGGGACCAGGTAGGAGCCTGAATCTCTGTCCTACTGGTTAAGGCACCCACTGGGAAAGGGAAGTCGAGGTCATTGAGAAGGACAGTTCATGAATTTTACATTAAATGAGTATCAGACAGAATAGATCGATAGTACTTGGAGTAGGAACACGAACACTGGACTTCCCTCAGAGCTGAAACTCCCGACTTCTAAGATGGACTGTCATGTTCACATTTGCTGAGCTCCTCGGTCTTGTTAAAACTGAGATACTTCTGGGCCTGTCCAGAAACCAGAAGCAGATCTTTAGGTGTGTGTGTGGAAGGTAAATGTAGAGAACTCGGGTGTCTGTGAGCTTGAGCCACTTTGAAGGTTACATGGCAGCCAAGCAGGGATATAGCAATTGAATTTTAGACCTTAGACACTTAAAACCTGCCTTAGTCTAGCTGGCCATGCCCTTTTGTGGGTGCAGACCATAGCAAAATGCACAAGAATGATGATGTATTTTAAGCAAATGCAGAAACTCTACTTTTAACGAGCATTCGTAAAAGTTACAATATCAGTAAGCTAATTATAAACAATAAACATCTCATGATACTTAGGTCAGAAGTCAAATCCAAGATTTCATATGAAAACAAAGCAATATTAACTGTTCATAGATTCATTGACTGTAAGGCCAGAAGGGACCTCAGACAATCATCAGCCAAGCCTCCTGCACCAAGCAGGAAAGACAACTGGGGGTCCGGTGACCCCAGCAAGGTTGCCCGTCTAGTCTTCTCTTGGAGATTTCCAGGGTAGGTGACTGCACCACCTCTGGAGGGAGCTTATTCCACAGTCTGGACACCCTAAGTTGTGAAGTAGTTTTTCTTAATGTTGAGCCTGAAGCAGTCTTCCAGGAGTGTGTGACCATTACTCCTGGTTTTCCCCAAGGGTGCCCTGGTGAGCAGTTGCTCACCGAGCCCTAGATGTATGCATTTGATGTAGCGGTAAGCTGCTACCAAGTCCCCTTTCAGCCTTCTCCTTTTCAGGCTGAAGAGTCCCAGATCCCTCAGCCTTTCCTCCTATGGCTTCCTACACAAGTCTTTGATCATACAGATGGCCCTTCTCTGGACTCTCTCAAGCTTTACCACATCCTTGTTGAAGTGCGGCACCCAGAACTGTTGAATAAAATAAACTAATGGTCTAGGCTGAACTCAAGTCCTGGCACATACACATACATTCAGAATACTTCCATCACCGTATCAACATACAAAACCAGGAACTTCTCCTCACCCTTCCTTTTAATGTAAGAAGCAGGGGATACCCAATGGGAACTGAAAGGTGGCAAATTCAAAACTGATTAAGGAGGCTAGTTTTCACAAAACGTGCAATTAACTGGTGGAACGCAATGTCAAAATATATCATTGAAATTAGGAGTTTTTAAGAAGCTTTTTGTCAAGGAGTAAAAACATGCGTGGATAACCAGAACATTGTGAAGAGTTTTAGAAGGGATAGGAAATCATCCAGCTTTAGGAGAGAAGCCAACTTGTAGCTATGCAGCATTAAGAGAAAACTTTCCCTGACGGCATTCACCACTGCTGGAGACAGGATAGGAATACAGGACTGGAAGGGACATCTGAGTCATCTCATCCACTTTCCCTGCTACTGCAGCCAACCACATCTAACTTATCCCTTCATGAGCTGAACCAGTTCTACCTTAAACTTACACCAGACATCAAAATTATCCATATTCTAATCCTTTTCTGCACTGACCATCCCTCCCAACTTACTGTGTCACTTAATACGTGCATCTACTCGAGACATTTACTGTGGAGTCGCCTTAATTAGCTCTGCAGTAAAGTCTCAGCGTCTACACGTGTGGCCCTATTAGGCTGCAGGAAACCAATTAACTCTGATGCAGGTTCGGACTTGTAAATACGGCGTTCTTCAGAGCACAGCAATGCACATGTAGACGCTGACGGCTGACATCTGTCGGGGGCACGAGGATGCTTGAGTGCAGGGGCGGCCTGCTGGCTGGCCCTTGCATGAGAAGGGCAAGCCAATCCAACTCAAATATGCTGCGGTCCTGGGTGCCTCAAACAAAACACGTGGTGCCTCAAACAATATGCGCCAGAGCTTATTGCTCCATGCTAATAGCACGTATAGATGCACCCACTGTGTCCAAGACCAAACTTGGCAGAACTCCACTCTTACTTTCCCTTTAACATGATATTTCCTCTTTCAGCAGCACTTGTCGCCATCTCCCTGCAGTTTCTGACTTCTAAGATGCAGCTTTCTTTGCTAATCATTTTTTTCTCATTCTAGCACATACTAAATGTCTTTCTTAAGGTAGATACTCATGCACTTCGGTTTGAAGAACCTCTCTGCAAGGGTATCCTATAATATCCACTTCCATGTCCTGCACCAGCAGATCTGTTTTAGCCCAGATTCCTATTTACAGCACAGTTGCTTCTTATTCATAATACCCAATTTCCCAGCCAGGTTAGATAACCCTTTCTCTAACTGCCTTACCTTTTTCACCAATAGTAGTACTTTTCTTTCCCACAACATCCATCATCCTGTCTTCTGGTATTTCTTTCTCAACTACCATATCCTTGTTTTCCTGATTATCTTCTGCCTATATATAAAACCAAAACGAGAAAGTTACACAAGAATGCCAGACTAGATGGAGAACTGGTTTTATAGATGCAAAATGAAATTCCCTACATTATTAGTCACCCATTTTTCATACCTGAGGCAACTGTGAAGAAGATAAAGGGTGCTTATATACAGGCTTCAATGTGTTTTAATTAGAATGATTAATTGAGTCTACTGGAGTGTTTTAATTAGAACACTCCAGCGTGCTGCAGCATCACATGCATTAAGCTTCCTGTGTTTTAAAATGGTGGCAGGGGGGGCTTTAAGTAAAATTCATCGAATGAGCTTTAGTTAAAGCACCCCAATGTCCAGTTTGAAATGCAGGATGCTTAACACACGTGATGTGTTTTAATTAGAGCAGCTGTCCTGGAGCCTCCTTAATTAAAATGCACCCTTCCACTCCAGAGCACGTGTATAGACACCCAAAGATTTTAGGATGTTAGGGGTCATATTGAGGAACTAGATATCAGTGAAAAGTTGATCTTGCACCTATTCTAGTTCTGTATTAATATTACAGCCATCTGTACCCCGGTAATTTCACCAGACCTACAATTTTGATTCATTCTTATTCTATCCGCCAAGCACCCTTACCAGTCAAAAAGGGTTAAAAAAACCCAATACTTAGAAGCTAGCAATGTAAGGAGAAAGAACCAGACTTTGAATGGACCATTGCTATGCAAATTCTCATGCTGTATTAGAGCTGGGATTCGAGAATAGAAGTCTGTTCCCAATGAATTCAATGGGAACAGGATTAGACCTCAGGTAGGATATAATTAGCACAGGCTTCTAAATTGTTACTGCTTCAAAGACTGGTGTCAGAATCAAAGTTAGGATGCTGCTTTACATTAAAAAGACACACAAAAGACTACAGTAATGCCTGTAAAGTGCATACATCTACCAGCAAAAGACTTTTGTTGCGTGTAGTTGCTATAATTTAGTCTGTGTCATTACTTGAATGCGGTCATTGTAGCTGTTTCACTGTGGCCTTGGCTTTTCTAATTTAAATACTCCTATTGAAACTTTAATTTGTTGAGGGAAAAAATAGCATTTCCTCAAAACACACAGCATTCTGATCAAACTGATAATGCCTAAGCTTTCAGTGGTCTATTCACAGTCAGCATTTGTGTTGTTTTGTTTTATTTTAACAGCAGAAAAGTAATGAAATAATTCCATAACATAGCTTGATGAAAGTGGCAATTAAAAAGGAATTGATCTGACGCGTCCTGTTCTTAACATTACAACGCTATGGAAAATTTAAATCTCTATCTCCTTCACAAAAGCTTTAATATCTCGTGTTGATTAGGAAAATATTGAGAACAATAATCATTTTTCACGAAAGTGAGCCTTTAATATGGAGTAGAAAGAATGCACTGTGGTTATTACATTTTCCACAGAAGGCTGCCTTTCACATTAGTGTTTGCTATTAGCGTATTTCATGTCACTCCATCATACTGTCTTTCACTCAAATCCTACATTTGTTGGAGCAGATGGAAAGTTAGTTTAAATTAATTGAAAGCATGCTGCGCACAGCTTGTGGTACCAAGAACATGCAAAGAGGAAAGGCAGATACATCAATTCCTTTTCTAAGGCACCTATAACAGTGAGACGAAGTCTCTTAAAAAACCATCAAGAAATTATGATTTTGGGGAAAGCTATGTTGCTGTGATTGTGACAAGAGAAAGAGGAGGTAGGGAAATTGGTTGGATACACATCGTTTGAAAAATGAATTCAATATTGATGGAGCTTATTGGATCAACGCGGAGCAAGCTATTCCTCGCCTGCTGCGTCTTTTCAGCTATTGACAAATGTTGATGATCTTATCACTGGTTTGAGTGATACTATTTCTCCAACTCCCATATTCTGCCCTCCTCTATCTCTCCCAGTGTCCCTTCTGTTCTTCATTCTAGCTGCCAGTGAAGTTATCAGTGGCAGGACCATTGACTCGAATGAAACTTGAGTTGGACCAAAGTGCCACTTCTTTAACCTCATTCATTACTGTCTTCACAGTCAAAACTATGTGATTTTTTTGGATTGAGTAAAAAAAGTTCCGCGCAATTTTGGTTGTACAAAATCTCAGAATTTTTTTTTTTGGAAACTGAAAATAGGATATTTCGGGAGGAGATATTTCTCTCCCTTTTTCCCCCCTCAACATTTTTTTTAAAAGAAGAGGAAAAGGCATGGAAAAAAGAACCATAAGAATGTGTTTTCCTTCTATATGCTCTTCCTCTTTGTACAGTTTTCTGCACCAAAAAGAAAGAGGGGAAATCCAAAGGAAAAAATGAATGCCAAAGAGCTTACCGTCCAAGTGTCGTGAAAGAGACAACTAGTGAATACAACCAACAGACGAAGAAGCAGAAGATGGTGCTTCTTCCTTTTTTTGGCCCTTACCCTTTTCCAGATTTATCAAAATGTGGCTGCTAAAATCACTGTCCTCTCCCACCCCTCTGCTGGCTTCTGCTCTCCTTCCACCTGCAATTCAATTGCCCTCAACCACACACATCTACAAAGTTTGTCTCATTGACATCTACACCCTCCTTTCACCGCTTACTATTTCTATTCCTCTTTGCTCTCCTTTTTTCCTCCTCATTTGCTCCCGCCATCATCTTCATCCGCTTGCATCTTTGCACTTTTTCTCATGTAGCCCCTGAACTCAGAACCTTCCTCCTATTCATTAAGAATCCAGTCCCTGTGACCTCCTTTCTTTCAGCCCACCTCAGCCAACGCCTCTCCTTACTTCCCCTTCATAGTATCTTACAAACTAGGCTGCTGCCTATGAAAGCTCCCCTCTCTGAACAAGTTAGTCTCTGAGGTACCACCTTGCTCTACCTTCTCCTTTCTCAGTAATCCCCAAACCATCCTTTATCTCAAGTCTGGTCCTCTGTTTATCTTGTCTAATTCACAGCCAAATGCTACCCAGACTTTACACTCCTATGTTCCACGATTCAGCTGAAAATTTGCACAGGTGTAAGCCAAAGCAAAAGTTGGCCCTCAAGCTATAAGCTCTATTGGGCATCTTATTACATGTATGTAAAGCTCTTTGGAAATATCCGGGGCGGTATAGGTCGTTGTTGTGTAACTACTGATAGTTCCAGCCAAAGACAGTATTGAAAGGTGATGAATGATAATCTGAAAACATCCCCCACATCTGTCAAATTTGCAAATTGTTCACCCTTCCTCTGCTGTGAGGGTACTGTTCAACCCCATGTTGATTTCCGTTTCTCTAGCTGTGCCTGGGAAACATTCGTGAATAATTAGATAGTCATAAAGAAACTGGGAACAAGAGAGAATTAACTTCTCACCTCCTAGTGTTACTTGAAGATTAATTTGCCTAAAACTAATTAGCTGTTGTTCCACTAGCACAGAACCTCAGCTGAAACGCGAGAAACAAACCACTTTTTCCCTTTTCTTCCTTTCTTTCTTTCTTTTTTTTTTTTTTGGTGGATTGACAAATAAACAAGTTTACTGCAACATTTCTGAAAGCCGTTAGATTAAACTTCCAACAGGAACTTTTCTGAAAAGTAAATGAAACCCTGATGCAGCTGGGCTAGATTCTTCCTCCCCCTGCCTTTTCACTGATGTTTGTGTTAAAAATAAATCCGCCACTATATTCAATTTCTCTCTGAAGATAAAAGAGAAAACTATTTAAGACTGCAGGGGACCAAATAGCTAAGGGGATATTGAACCTTTCAACCAAGATTGCTGGTTAACATTGGCCGCAGCTGGGTAGTAGGCAAGAGACATTATTTAGCGATAGTCATTAAGTGGGATATGTGAGATAAGTTGGTGAACTCCATCTGCATTGTGGAACCAAAGACATAATTATCACCTTTGTTGGCAGTGACAGACAGAGAATTAAATGTGAATAAATGTGAAGATTGAACCATCTTCTCTGCCTTAGAGATGATTCTCCCCTACCAAGCTAAAGCATTTAAACAACGGGGAAGTTTCTGTCTCTGTCTTCTCTGTATCAGTATAGTGAACCTCATTCCCTGCAAGTGTCAATTCGGGGCTTTTCACAAGTATTAAGTTTAGTAAAAGTTGATGGGGGGGAGGAGGGGAACTCCTATACTTTCTGAAGAGACATCCAAAACAACATTCTGGGCTAATTCCAAGTGCTGTGCTACCTACACTGTTCATAAGGTTGGCGGTGCTAAAATTCACACACACACTTTTCACACTTCAGTTGTGGTTTATGCAACAGGGACCTGAGCCAAAGCCTACTGAAGTCAATGGAAAAAGCAATACATGGCTCTGTTGCAAGCACCAGGAAATGGAAGCAAAATAAAAATATTAAAATTTAGGAGATGTCATCCAGCTGTGCTAGAATATGAACTGCTATCCTAAAGCAATGGTCAAAATGGCACAGTAATCAATCTGATGATGTTATCCATTATTGAGAATAGGGCAGTCTTTTTTTAAAGAGAGATTAAAGTATGTTGTGAAGTGCAGGGGGTTTTGTGGATGATAACTTTTATTAGACCAGCTGCAGGGTTGGTACAGATTTAGACAGGCCAGCTTTGGAGTGTGAGGCACTCTTCTTCCAGTTTGAAGTAACTGAAGTCTCTTGGCCTGTTGAGACTTCATGGACTTGTAAGTCCAGAATGGAATATTAAAACATCTGGTCTGATACCCTTTATATGACAGGCCATAAAACTTCATCCAGTTAGTTCTGTATTGAATCAAATAACTTGGTGTAGAGGGACCCAGGCCGAGCGGCTACACCCAGATAGGGCCTGTGTACCACATGCTCAGCAGGTGGCTCACTCTCGTATTTTCAAATCTTGCTCGTCATGACTTGCTGTAACCAAAAAGAGGTATCAGGAGAGGGTACCTGCTTGGAAAGAGTTGGCTGAGACTGGCGTGGGTCATGACATTTGTATCTTCCTTGGGGCTCCTCCTCTCCTACACCCCACCCTCTTCCACTTGGGTGCTCCTGTTGCTGCAGTTGCTAAGAAGAAACCATGTTGCCCGGAGTTAGTGTCTTTTGGCTGAGCTCACCAGTTTCTTCTGCAGTTCCAGGATCAGCAGTGTACGGCCTGTATAAAGAAACAAATAAACTGGTAACAACTTAAAGAGCTGTGCTCTGGTCTGATCCAGGCCTTTCCTTGGCCTAGCAGTGCATCTTGGCCACCTCTCCTCTCCTTCAGAGAGTGCCCTGTGTATGTTCAGTCCAAGTGGACCGGTCTGTTCTGGGACAAACCCTTTGAGTAATGTAGCGCCAAACCCCAAAGTAGCAACCCAGAGGTACCTGGCCTTTTATGGCAGATTGGCGATCGGGAATCCACCTGGAGAGCTGGAATGATCCAGGTCTTTGGCTCTTGGTCCTCTGCCTCCATAGGGGAGCGCAATGAGAGGCCTTGCCTGTATGTGAATTCCCACTTTCCGGAGTTCCTGCTCTCCTGTCCTTACGCAAGAGTTCCTGAGTTGGTCTGAGCCAATCTGGCTCCTTGCTCACATGCCCCATTGCCACTAACAGGTTCTGGGAGCCCCAGAAGAGCTCATTATTCCCTGCACATGTTGCTTCCAGGCCCTAGGAGGTGCCTCCTGTGCCAGCTGCCTCTTTCCTTAAGCTGTGCCCGTGTCTACAAGGGGCTGGGGTTCTGACCCCCCACCCCATTCTGGAAGCAGAGCCTGGGAGACGGCTGCTCTGCACTGGCTGCCTGTTTGGCAGTGCAGCAAGCATGCCTTAGGTGCATGGGCTCGCCATTTCCCCATGAGCCTGACTGGGGATCTGCCTCCTGAGGAACATGTCAGCATCTCCTGTTCCTGCTACACTTGGGTTAGTCTAACATGCATATTCCATATAGGTATCCAGTCTTGGCTTAAGGACATCAAGAGAAGAAGAACCAACACTTCTCTTGGTGATTTATTCCAGCACTTAATCCACTTCCCTATTAAAAAATATGCCTTACTTGTGATTTGAAGTTGTTTGCTTCAACCTCTAGCCAATTGTTCTTATTATACCTTTCTCTGCTAGGTTAAAAAGACATTTTGTATGTGGTATTTTCTCCCTCTATGGTACTTTTACACCATAATCAGTCGTTTTTCAAGCTTTTTTTGTAACCTAGACGGATTGAGCTTCTTAAATCTCTCCCTGTAAGATGCTGTGTTTCAGCCCTACAATATTTTTGCATGCAGCTTTTTTACTGCAGTCTCTTCAAGTTCTTAACAGTGTTTCAAAATGTGGCCACCAGAATTAAATATAATATTCCAGTATTAATCTTACCAATGGTACATAACAAAGTAAAATCATCTCCCTCGCTCCTACTCTTTATTAATAGCAAAATTATGTAGTTGTAGCAAAAAGATTATATTCTGGTTGAAAGTAGGTAGAAACTAAGATTCAGTAAACTTAAAGATGTGACGATATCAAAATAGTCCCTTATGTAATGGGGAGGAGAAAATCTGTTAGAAAAGAAGCTTGATGTCAGTAACTTAGCTGTTTGAGGTTGATTTTATTTCTCTTTGGAGTTATTAGCAAAGCTCTTAATGTGGTTTATCTGCCTTTTTAGTGAAATTTTATCAGCTGGAAATAAGGGAGAGTACCAGGCAGCACTCTGCAGCTCACCAGTGGTTCATGGAGTGAAATTTTGGAACTTCTGTTCTGTACAATAGTTGTTATTTACTAGCTTTGTAGCTGTTTGAGATCTTCCTTTTCAGAAAAAAGAAAACAGTATTTGCTGAAATTCAGCAGCGGAACTGTAGAGAGCTGAACGAAGAAAAATTATTTATGAATGCGACTGCCTTATCCAACAAGATCAAAGGCAAATCCTGTCAAATGTTGCTGTTACCAGGGTAGCAAGCGTGCATTTTTAATTATTTCAGTGGCTCCATAAAACCGTATGATATGCCATCAGCTTCCACTCTTTCCCCACCCCAGCCTGTTAAGGGCATGTATAGAAGAAGAGCAACTTGCTTATTTAGTTTGTTCTGTGAAATCAAGGGAACATGTTGCCACACATGGTAATAATCTTAATGACAAAGGAGAGCAGAACTTGCTCCTAAATGAGGCTTATCCTGGTGTTCCACCAAGTTGTGCATATATGTGCTATTCTGCTAAAAAAATGACTGAATTTAAAGCATCAATGACTGGCTTTTCTGTTTGCTAAAAATGCTGGAGGTTGCATTATGCATCCACTCTGTGAAATAGACTCAAGCATTAAGTGCTTCGTCTGGATGTTATGTTAATTAAATTAACCTCATTTCTATGAAATATGCTATATGTATCTCAGGATGGCTGCAATTAACAATTACAAAAAAAAAAGATTAGGAAGGGTTCGCTGCAGAGCTGCTGCTAATAAAACAAAGGTGAAGCTGCCCAGACTGACAAGCCAACCTCAAAAAGGTTTTTAGTAGCATCTTTAAAGACAGATATGGCTTAGTGCATACTTGGCCATAAAATTACAGCAGCTTGACATCAAAGGGGCTCTTTTTTTTCTGTAGGAGCTTTAGAAGATTCCTAACAGAAATGAGCTGCCTCAGTGAACCATGTCCTAGAAAACTATCTGAAGTGTAAACACATCAGAAATGCTTGTTTTGGAGCATCAGGCTCTTTAGTGCCTTTGATATACTATGAAATAGTTACTGGGTACATCTACACGTGCTATTAATATGATATAGGCTTGATGCGCAGTAAAAGACTGTGCAGTAAGACTTCCTCAGAAGCACATCTACACGTGCATCCTGTTGACAGCATGGGGCTTGTCCTGATGCACGCGAGACCAGGAGAGCTGTGCTGGTTGCAGTGGCAACTGTCTCCTGGTGCCGTGCACATTGGGACACACAGGTGCCAGTGAGCCCCGTGCCCAGCGGGGCTCCCTCACCCAGCCTGGGGCTTGCTGGCAGCTGTCCTGTTCCTAGGGCAGCTACCAACGAGCCACTGGCTGGGTGGGAGTGCTTGCTGGCAGCTGCCCCAGGAGCTGGACAGATCCAGGCCTGTCCCCCGCTGGGCAGGGAATCCCCACCCAGCAGGAGGCTCACTAGCAGCTGCCCCAAAAGTGGGACAGCTGCAAGCGAGGCCGTAGCTGAGCAGAGAAGCAGGGAGCTTCCCAGACCCGGTGCTGCTCGGTTCCCGACTTCTGGGGGGAACCAGATACCGAGCAGCACCAGGACCAGGGACAGAGAACTCCCCTGTCCCCTGCTGGTATGGCTGATCAGGGCAAATTTGCTCCTGGTCAGCATCTACACAAACACTATTGCACAGTCACTACCTGTAGTTAATCTAGTACCTGTATTCACTGGTATTAGCTAACTGCTCAGTTGACTAATTTACTGTGCAGTAAATGCCACATGTGTGTAGATGCTGACAGTTTACTGTGCAGTAGATTAGTCTTCTGCACAGTAAAGCATCTTGTGTAGACGCACCCGCTGTAGTGGTTGGGTGAACAGGTGTTTCTTCCTAAATCCACCAATACTTCCTAACCTGTGCAGTTCCTTCCACATGGAGTCTTTCTTCTCAAGGAAATAAGAGGAAGCTTAGGTGTGTGCTTCCTGCCTCACAGAGGAAAGGACTCTGTATCGGCAGCAGGCAGGTAACTGTCTCTGGATCCTCCTCTAGCGATACCTTACTTGAAACCTGAGAAATGTCACTGTCTGAGCTTCTCAGGTGTAGCTGAGAACAGGATTTGCCTTTGGAAGGTGGAAATAAGGAATATAGTAAAGGAAAAAGCACCTTTATGTTAGCTTTCTAGCTACACCCCCCAAAACTCTTTATCAGCATCATCGTTATCAAGAGAAATGCCAAAGGAGATATAGCTTTCTTGAAGATGTTATGCCATGCAGACCACTTTGTAATTGGGTACTCAAGGTGGTCTGGCTGAACGTTTATACCATGTCCGTTGTGGATGATCCTGTTGTGCCATGAAGGCTTCTGGTGATCACATGGTGGCTCATTGTGAAATGACATTCTTTGATAAAATCCTTTCATAGTTCATCAGTTTTTTTGAGAAACACTGAGAAAAACTCAACCTGTACACCAGCAAACCTTTAAAAAATTTTACTAGTGTAATGGTTACCGCAACAGCCAAACTTTCAAGCTGTTTATGTAAACCAAGTTTACAATTAAAAGAGTTTGCTCCAAAACTCCTAATTCTAACAGTTAAACTCAGCCATTTAAGAAAAGAAATAATAATATGTGACCTCTATTTCCCAAACAGAATACCTTGAATTTGGAATCTGAACACTAGATAGGCTGCTCACAAATGACCCACAGGAATTATTCAGCAAGTAAGTTTGAATAGTGACTGAATTTGAGAAGAATAAAGTTTATTTCTGAATCACAGTAAACTGTTCTTTAAAACATCAATCCATTTCTTGTTTTAAAGTTCCCGAACAACTCGGTGGGGAGGGGTGTGGAAATGAAGCGGGTAAAGGGGAGGAGGGGAGATGGAGGTGAAAATATCTGAATCCATTATTCATTATTCTAACAACCCTATATCTGGCTCAGTGGTGTCTCTGCTGCTTGCTGAGATAACCTTTTCTGAGTCTTCTTCCCAAATTAGGTGTGATAGAATACCTGCTCCAATACTGACGATACAGCACTGGATGGTATGTACGTGTGAAAATGGCAGTGCTAGTCAAGTCACTATATAAAATCCAACACAAGGAAACAAGGCAAGAGCACTTATCATCCAGGAACAGAGAGTAATCTTTGGGGAGAATTAGCTCAGGCCATTGCTGTCAGGGTCCACTGCTACTGAGTTACACTGGTGACAATAAGTCATTTTTTAATGGCTAGAGACCTACACTGTAATTCTGCACTAAAGTCTATCCTGAAATTTATTAAGGAAGCTTCAGTGTGTTGGAGCTATATTTCTAGATGAAATCTAATCTTCATTAACTCTTCAAAGGTGTTGCTATTGGGCTGATATTCGTGTTAAGAAGCCCAAAGCTCAAAGTACTGGATACATTTGCTCAGTACATTCACTGAGGCTGCTTGAAGGCTTAATCCTGTGGAGATCAGGCCAAACTCAATTCAATCATGGGTTAGGACTAATCAGAACCCCACTGGAAGAATCGAAGGAGATTATCCATGGCAGAAAGGAGGCAGCACATGGTTATAAAGAATATTAAAGGCTTCTTTATTGAGGCCACTGGGTACAATTAGACTCTCTGGCTCCCTTAACTTGTCTAGCTCCCAAATTGACCACAATAGCTAGCATCACTAAACACAAGTCTACATATCCCAACCAGGCCTGCTCACTTCCAAACAAGAAGGATGTGAACATTATCAGGTCCTGGCAAACACAGCCAAGCCACAATGCATAGACATTCGAACCCACATTCTTTTAAAAGCATTCGTTGTGGTTTGAATGGTGCCAGTGACAAGACAATCTTGAGGTAAGGTCTACTGTGTTCTCACTCTTCCCTGGCTCCAATGGCAGAATCCCAAAAACAACTGCATCAAAAAGTAGTAGATGGGAGGTAATGATGTAGGTACAGGGTGAATGAAGTGCTGCATTTCCTAATGGTGATTACAGATGGGCAAACTGAATCTAATTCAAGAAGTCTTGAAGGTGTGGGAAACTGGGGATGATGAAATTATAGCATGGAAAAGGTAAAAAACACTCCACCAAAATAGACGACATATTCACAAGATGGGAAAAGCAGGACTTCTAGATTCATCACATCCTTTCTAGGGCTCCTGAGCCAAAGAGGGGAACTACTATTGTATCCTAAAGCCCTGAGAAGGGGTAGATTTTTCCTTTGTTACAATGAGCGGCATAATTGCATATGAAACTCCCATACAGTTGATGGGACCGCCGGCACCTCTGGGTGCGCACCTTATTTCATCTTAACTTATTGAAATGTATGCAATTGTATTCACAGAACTGCATCTTTATCATCGGCAGCACTTAAGAAAGCACAGCTTGCCCAAAGCATGAGTTAGTTATGCAGACCACTCATGGCAGAGTCGAAGATCCACGTGTTCCTATATATTTATCCCTTCCTGCTAGAGTGAATAAGGGATCAAGGCATTGCTCCATGTATCTTGGGTGGTCTGATGCCATAAGAAACTTGCTCTACTGGAAAAGACTTTTGCTAGGAGGCTTACATGTAGCTGAAACCTTTTTTGTGAGTTCTGGCCACCAATCCCTGCTCACTTTAAATGACATTCACTGCACAGTATCTGAGCACCTGTTCACCTGTGAATCCCAAATGCAACTATACCCTTTTTCTGCTGTAATCTGTGCCCTGCTTCTGGATTTCAGAAAAGATGCAAATGAACACATTAGAAAATTAAAACTAAAATATTAAATTTGGCATTAACAAAGCCAAACCTGACACAAGGGCGCTGGGTAAACCAGAATCACCATAACAAGGAGATATAAATCAAAGGCTGCAATAAAACAGCATGAACTAGCATTACTTTAACATTTAATCTGTTTGAGAGGGTCTTCTACTGCTTCAGCAAAAGGGGTTTCTGCTTGCCAATGGAAAACCTTTTTGAAGAAAAAACATGAGTTGCACGGCTCATGCGATTTCTTTCTTTTATTTAACAAGGTGATTCTATCTCTGATTCTCCCTTGTTATACTTTAGATGCAATAGAGGCCACACTATCACTTGACATGCACCCATAGTGATAGACATGAAGAGCTATTTCATTACTATCAGGAGAGTCAAGGCAGGGGCGGTACAGGGGCTAAGGCATGTGGTTGACAGCCTAGAGATCACAAGTTTGAGGCCACCGCAGAACTGCTCGTGGCACGGCCCTGTCAGATTCCAACGAATCTATGAATTCTGCTAAATACCTTGTCATAAAAAGGACAAAAGGAAGGATTATAATAGGTATAAAACAAGAAACACCTTATTATAGATTGCTCTGAAGGTCTTGTTTTAACAGTCATTTCTTCTTCCCCCTGAAGTTCTTGTCTTAATGAGCAATTTAAGTGACGGATGTTGTGGTTCTGATCTCCTACCCTGGCCTGTATGTGAAAATCTACTAGGGCAAAATATAACTATGTGATGTTGCCTACACGTAGTGTCTACCACTTGAATGTGCACTTAACAATACATCTATTCTAGCCTGGCTATTATGTGGATTGTGAGAGAGAGCTAATTTCCAACAGATAGCCCTGCGTATAACATAAAAAAAAATGTTTTAACTTGTTTCCAGGAGCCTTATCCTTAATTAACTTCCTGTTGGATAATTCCAGATTTGAGATTCGGTATACAGTGACAGTCTTCTGTTATAATTAGAGCTTGTTGAAATGTTTTCCATGAAAAAAGTTTTTCAATGCTACATGACGTTTGCTGGAAAACTGAACTTTTCATGAAACGTTGTTAGCACCTTTCATATTTTCGTCTCTTTACTGCAATCATTTCTGCCACTTTTTTCAATTAAAAAAAATAAATCGTAGGATTTACCGTAGTCATGTTTGAAGTCATTAAGTCATTATCAAACATTTTAAATACTTTCTGCATTGGAAATGATTTATTACAATTTTGAACTTGATTTGCGTTTTCTGGAACAGGCAGATTTGGTAAACAAAAAGGTTGGATAACTGAGAATGCAACAGATTAATAATCTGATTTGAAATATCAGTGAAATGTCACACAACTTTTTTTTAAGGAAGAAAGAAAGAACAAAAGAATAAAAAGAAAATGGATCTATATCATACTCTACAAGAGAGAGGCAATTTTTGTATTCCCGTGGAATACTTTTCCTATTTTTCCTCACCTGTATTAATTGTATAAGTTTTGTCAGCAGTTTCAAAGCTCTGGAATAGTTTAGTGTGAAATTTCAATTCTCCTTGACTTGGGGTGTGTGCATACAACCAAAGTTTTCTTTCTTTTGCTTTTTCTCTGTTATACTTTCAAAGGTCATATCAGATTGATCGCTAGCAGTGTACATTGCCATCACGCCATTGATGTCCCCAGGGATGTGACAATTTATGTTAGGTTAGAATCAACTATTATACCTTCTTTACCTTTCAGGCCTAACAAATATATGAATATTTTAGCCATCATGATAGTCACTACTTTCTTTTTCCAGTACTATGAGAAATTTAACTCACTCCAGCAATGAATGCTGTTCTCTGCCCCCCTTTTTTTTACTACTGAAATAATTACACCGCTTAGTGATATAATTCTGTTGTGCAGCATTTCCCATATATTTACGTAAAACGACAACCGTCTCCTTAACTTTAAATCAAAATATATAGCTTACTAAATTTACAGATCCAAAGGTACAAAGCTCATCCTTGTTAATGAAATACTCTAAACCTAATATTAATCTGCTAGACAAATAAGGCAAACAAACTTTTCAAATTAACATTTGCCTTGAATTGCCCTTGCTCATCTGACGCCCTTTGTTCTTGTCTTTAACTACCATCATTTCTATGTGTGGTCTTCATTTATTTTGCTTTTACTAGTTGCCAGTGTAAATCTTGACTCTGAGTTGTCTTTTACTAAAAGCCATGGCTTATTTTCATTTTACATATCTAGACCCACTACTTTCAAAGTTTTCCATGGCTACTGTTCAAGTTTCTAATATCATAAGAATGCTCTTACAAACTACGCGAAGTCTTTGAAATGAGAATTTGGAGGGAAAGTACTGACTTTTATCAATGATAGCAATAATGTTGCCCAATGACACAAGTTCTGTACAGTGCATATCTATGTAAAAATTGAGACTATATGTCCAAGGCACTAAATCCTTTCTCGTTATGGGACTTCTGTTACTTTGTTTCATTCTCGTCTCTTTCCAAACTTGTTCACAGAGATGCTTATAAAATTTGTGCCTAATATCCTATAAAGATTACTCATTCATTTCACTGGCTTCTTTTATTATAGTTGTTTTTATCTGCCTGATAATAAAGGGGGTTTATAACAGATTTGCCTGGTCTAGCACTGACATTTTAATGGAGTATGCAATATTATACTACATTCCCCATCCAGCATTCCTTGTCATAGCTACTGGACAAATCCAACAATATTCAATAGGGTATCTTTTTAACTGTTATATCACCCCTTCTTTCCTTCTGGATCATCCAATTTTCTCTGGATTTTTTATTGTTTCCACAGTGTTTGGCCATTTCTATACATCAGCCAACACTCCCATTTCATCACACTTCAGTCCCCATCCTAGAGACCATGTCTCATACCCTCAGGGATATTAGCTAGCAAGGCTGTACTGAAATCATTAGAGCTTTGACAATCTACACCTGCTGGCATCTAGTCCTCATTTTTCTGCATCATCTTTCATTTATGGCCAGAAGTTGAGTATTCATATCTACTCCTATTGCCTGACATTCTGCTCTTAGCACTCCCGTGTCCTCTTGTTTTGTTGCATATGGATATGATCCCCTCTTTGTTTCTGTTCCTGTCTCTTCATCTCCATCCTTGGAGGTTTTTAAGACCTGGCTAAAAAAAAACTTGGCCGGGAAGATCTAGTTGGGGCTGGTCCTGCTTTGAGCAAGGGGTTGGACTAGATGTGACCCCATGAGGTCCCCTCCAACCCTCATTTTCTATTATTCTATGACCCTGATTGGGTATGTTCCCCTCTTTCTTTTGTCTCTCTTCATGTGTCTTGATCTCCATCCTTGGAGGCTTTTAAGACCTGGCTAGACAAAGCCTTGTCTGGGATGATCTAGTTGGGGATGGTCCTTCTTGAGCAGGAGGTTGGAGTAGATGACCTCCTGAGGTCCAACCCTCATGTTTTATGATCCTGTGTCTGTTTGAGTGAGATCCCTGTTGGATGAAATATGGAGGCAGCTAAGATTATGATATTTTTAGAGGGGTAACCATAAAAGGTTTCTTACCTGTTCCTACTTCTGAAAAAGAATGAAGGAATGGTTGAGAGAGGGAAATTTAATTCCTTACCCCCACGGGATGTTTGCCTTATTTGGCTCCCACGGGTGATGCCATTTCCTGTCGTCTTCTACCTACAAGGAAATAAGCCTTCCTGCAAACGTGCAGGCAAAGCCCAAAGGAAAAGCTGCACTTGTTTGATGGGGCAGGAAAACAGAAGTGGCTTTCTAGACAGTGCACCAGCTGCTGCCACGGCTCTGACTTCATCCTAGCTCATCGTCGCTTCTATTGCCCTGCTTTCTTGACCCAGGGCACTCCTCTCTGGAGACAGATTTCTGTGACCTAGCACCCTGCCTTCAGAGGCTCACCTCTGTCAGTCATACTCCCCAAACTTGTCACCATAACCATTCCTGAAACAACTGTCACTGAGGTTCAGTCCTGCAATTTACTGAAGGGCTATTATTAGCTTGACAAAAGCACTTCTTTAATTAAGCTAGAAGCCTCTTGCAAATGCAAGACCAGAGTTCAGGCAGTGCTGATCTCTGATGTTCTTTGAACACCCGTGGTTCAGAAATGTGCAGTGCGTTTCAGGCACACACGTTTTGGGAAGTTTGTGGGTGTTCTTCTACACTGCTCGCAGCAAATGCCTTGCTGTCAGTAAACAAGTAAAGAGAAGCACCTGAACGGAGAAACCAAATTAACACTTCTACATTTAAAAAAACCCCCAAAATCCATAAAAAATCCTAGAAGAAAAAGTGAGTAATTTATATTTATTTCTTTCCTTCTCCCAAATCCCAGGGCAGGCCTCCTGAAGGTCACCCCATTTTTTTTTCCTGGGGATTTGTGAAGATATACAGCATACCACCTTTAAGCCATAATGAACAAATGGCCTTCAGTTGATCTATGCAGTGTACTGTAAGTCAAAGAGAGAGGTTAACAGTGAAGGGATTGGGTTTTTTTTTTTACAGATGCTAAGCAAAAATGCTAGGGTTTAGAAGAAAGAGTCCATCCATAGGGATCTGCCTGAAAAGAGGCTGTAATATTTAATCCAGCTATTTACTGCCTTGAAATTAACTTGAGCAAAAGGATGATAAGGTAATTCTGTCCAGGAATCTGAGAATTTAAAAAGCCAGGAAGCGGCTCACTGGGAATTCAGTGGCGCGTATTTAAGTTGCATCTGGAATTTATGTAATAATGGAACAGTACACAACACTTACATAATAATCTGTACTCATAATCTGGAGGCATGTAGGGATGGGAGAAGGTGAAGCACAGAAAAATAAATTACTTTACTGAACTAGCAGATAGAGGATTAAAACCGAGGCCTTGTGACCCCCAGTTTGGTATTGACACCCTGGGCCAGACTGCTGGTGGCGAGTCTATGCTGAGAGCAACACAAGAGACTCGGATGATAAGCAAGATAAGAGTCCAAATGTCTAAATCCAAATAGGAGCAATTTTTCCTATCACTGACCAAGCCATTATTGAAGTATATTGGAATTTCTACCATTAGGCTTCCAGACAGTCTATATCCCAAATGAAATCAAATTTCTTAGTGGACATCAGCAAATAGAAAGCTTAGAATTGTTAAAAAGGATTTTTTTTTAATGTTTTTAAATATGCAGCCTGTCTGCTGGCCAATAACAAGGAAATCCCATATATACTTTTTCAGTGACTAAAGGCAGCAACATGCCTGTTTTCTGTTCGCTAAGGAAAGGGACTAGCGCGGGGTTGAAATGCGCGAGGTGACGATTTAAGTCAAGAGCTCCACTTCTTATTACTCCTTGACACCTTAGGTCGCCTTTTACCTTTGTTCCCTTTTTCTTTGTTCTCTTTTAATTATAATCTCTCTAAGCCTGGACATCTCTGTCATTTCTCCTCCTGTCGTCACTTGAATACTAAGCCAGGGAAGACCGGGCAAACTTGCTCTTGTGTGCTCTCAACTGTTACAGTCAGAGAAGCACAGAGTTGAACACGAGTCATGCCATGGCTCTTAACTCCAAGCCAAGCAGAGGGATGGTTGACTTTCCATCTGTAGGAAGGTTTGCCTTCATAGAAGAGGTGAGACCACAGAGGAGTAGAGAAGGGCAGACAC
The DNA here is from genome assembly GCF_030867095.1 of Alligator mississippiensis. Classification (NCBI taxonomy): domain Eukaryota; kingdom Metazoa; phylum Chordata; order Crocodylia; family Alligatoridae; genus Alligator; species Alligator mississippiensis. The sequence continues at coordinate 71,674,041 of NC_081833.1, forward strand.
GATGCCTTCTTTCTACAAAGGAGGAACAGGGAAGACCCAGGGAATTACCAGTCAAGCTCAAGTTCACTACCTAGAAAGAAACTGGAAGAAATGATTAAAGAATCCATTTGTCGGGACCTAAAGGATAATAAGGTGATAAGAAACAACTGACAATGATTCATGAAGAACGTGTCATGTCAAACCAACCCAGTTCCCTCCTTTAACAGGGTAACTGGCCTATCAGCGGGGGGAAACCAAACCAATACATCTCGACTTCAGTAGGGCTTCTGGGAGACTCCAGTACCATGTTCTCATATACAAACTAGGGAAATGACATCTAGATGACATTGCTGTATGGAGGGCACAAAATGGTTGGCAGGGGAACACACCCAGAAGTCGCTCTCAAACTAGGAGTATAATATTAAATTATGCCTGTTCTGGGCCCAGTCCTAGCCAATAATTTTATTAACCGTTTCAGTGATGTAGAGGTTGTATGGCAGGAAGCATGTACGGTGGGACGAGGGCTTAGAATCCAAGAGAGCCTTGAGACGCTGGAGAAACAGTCTCATATCAGTACGCTGAAGGTCCATAAGGACAAATAAAAGTACCACACATAGGGAGGAAAGTTCAAATGTACAAACAGAGATGGGAAATACCAGGCTGAGGAGCAGTACTGCAGAAAAGGATTTGTGATATGTGGGTGAGCAATTCATAGATTGATTCATAGATTGATTATTAGGGGCTGGAAGGGACCTCACAGATCATTGGGTCTAGCCCCCCAATCACACACTGAATACAAACTAACAATGTGGTGCTGTTGCAAGAAAAAAGAAAAACAAGGGGGGGAAATACTATCCTGAGATTTAAAACCAGTGCACCCCAAATTGACCATGGGGGAGAGAATGCACATAACTCCGTAGCTTACCTTAGCTGTGCATATTCCCAGTATGCGTGCACATGTTGAGTAAGCGTGCTTCTGCTTCCCAATCCTTGCCGTTTATTTTAAAAGAGACAAAAGGAAGCAATCCCTTACTTTGCATGTTTCTACTCCTCTTACAATATCTGTACTCCAATTCTTTCCCTATTTTCTTTTTAGAGACCATTTCCATTTATATTCTTGTTTACAGGTTACCTGCGATACAGAATATACTTGCTCCAAGAGGAATATGAGGATTTACAGTCTGTTATGCTGAGGCACTTAACAATATTGCAGTTCTCATTACCAATGCCAGCACAGTAGGCTGCATTAGTTCACTCAAGGCCTGATCCAGATCTTGAAGTATTACTACAGACTATTCACTCCGGGGGTTATTCCACAGTTTAAGCAAT